>NC_141539.1:54625000-54987500 GCF_021556685.1 Rattus norvegicus
ATACATATATACATGTATGCATGCATACATACATATAGATCTAGAATTTTAAATGTGGGTCTGGGATTCAGACAGAGATTTGAAAGCACTCAGTAGAAGGGAATGTCTGAGCTCACCAGCAAAAAGCACTTAGAATAAAGAGGCCAAAAAGATAGAAGACTTCAAACATTAAGGAGGTGAGGAGACATTCTCAAGAAAGAATAACTCAAAAAGCAATGTCAAGAAGGAAATAAAAATCAAGAAACACATGAAAGATTAGGATGTTCCAAGAAGCCGAAATAATCAAAGTCAAAAACCTTGAGAGAAGCACAAAGGCAAAGTGTTGGGGGGTTTGGAGGTCATTCCTTCCATAACTGAAAGAACTGCTGTAAATAATGTCTGCTGTTCATAAGCAGCCCAGTCTCTCCCCCTCCCCTCCTTTCAGCACTAGAAAGGTACTGAGGCAATAGTCATTCCTTTTGTTGTGTGACATTACCAGAGAAAACAGCTCACACATGTGTGTAAGCCAACCGAAGGTCTTTATTAGTCGTCCTGTGACTGACTACACTAGGTACTAGGAATCTCAGGATGAGCAGACAGACAGACAAAAATACCAAACATGTTCTGGGTTGACATACTTTAGTTAGCAAGAAGAGGTAGCTAGAAGCAGAACTAGGGTAGCCAAAAAGCAAGGCTAGTAAATTTATAGTTCATTCCCAGAACTACGGGCTTTGGCGGGTTAGGTCTTTGTGTTGGTCTTTGATAGGTAGTGTTACGTCCGTGCTGTGTTCATAGCCTGAATGGTTCTTCCATGTGCACTCAGGTGTGCTGAGCTCAGGGCCTCGTAAGGTCTGGAGCCATATTATACTCTTTCAAACCTACTCTGTTTTTTAGTAGATGTACAAAAACAATTTGATCTTTCTTTATGTTTTTCTTTAGTGAATTGTACAGTATCTATGTTTAGGTTTATATAGCTTGATGACATTATTAAATCCTTACTGTACCATTTCTGTTTTCAAAATTATAAATCTTGGAGATATGTATAGACTGTTATTTCTAAGTATAAAAAAACCCATAAACATACATAAGTAAACTTCCAAAGTTAGCATTTTTTTTTAATTTTTAAATTTTTTTTTATTAACTTGAGTATTTCTTATATACATTTCGAGTGTTATTCCCTTTCCCGGTTTCCCGGCAAACATCCCCCTCCCCCTCCCCTTCCTTATGGGTGTTCCCCTCCCAACCCTCCCCCCATTGCCGCCCTCCCCCCAACAGTCTAGTTCACTGGGGGTTCAGTCTTAGCAGGACCCAGGGCTTCCCCTTCCACTGGTGCTCTTACTAGGATATTCATTGCTACCTATGGGGTCAGAGTCCAGGGTCAGTCCATGTATAGTCTTTAGGTAGTGGCTTAGTCCCTGGAAGCTCTGGTTGCTTGGCATTGTTGTACTTTTGGGGTCTCGAGCCCCTTCAAGCTCTTCCAGTTCTTTCTCTGATTCCTTCAACGGGGGACCTATTCTCAGTTCAGTGGTTTGCTGCTGGCATTCGCCTCTGTATTTGATGTATTCTGGCTGTGTCTCTCAGGAGCGATCTACATCCGGCTCCTGTCGGTCTGCACTTCTTTGCTTCATCCATCTTGTCTAATTGGGTGGCTGTATATGTATGGGCCACATGTGGGGCAGGCTCTGAATGGGTGTTCCTTCAGTCTCTGTTTTAATCTTTGCCTCTCCCTTCCCTGCCAAGGGTATTCTTTTTTCCTCATTTAAAGAAGGAGTGAAGCATTCACATTTTGATCATCCGTCTTGAGTTTTGTTTGTTCTAGGGATCTAGGGTAATTCAAGCATTTGGGCTAATAGCCACTTATCAATGAGTGCATACCATGTATGTCTTTCTGTGATTGGGTTACCTCACTCAGGATGATATTTTCCAGTTCCAACCATTTGCCTACAAATTTCATAAACTCGTTGTTTTTGATAGCTGAGTAATATTCCATTGTGTAGCTGTACCACATTTTCTGTATCCATTCCTCTGTTGAAGGGCATCTGGGTTCTTTCCATTTTCTGCCTATTATAAATAAGGCTGCAATGAACATAGTGGAGCACGTGTCTCTTTTATATGTTGAGGCATCTTTTGGGTATATGCCCAAGAGAGGTATAGCTGGATCCTCAGGCAGTTCAATGTCCAATTTTCTGAGGAACCTCCAGACTGATTTCCAGAATGGTTGTACCAGTCTGCAATCCCACCAACAATGGAGGAGTGTTCCTCTTTCTCCACATCCTCGCCAGCATCTGCTGTCACCTGAGTTTTTGATCTTAGCCATTCTCACTGGTGTGAGGTGAAATCTCAGGGTTGTTTTGATTTGCATTTCCCTTATGACTAAAGATGTTGAACATTTCTTTAGGTGTTTCTCAGCCATTCAGCATTCCTCAGCTGTGAATTCTTTGTTTAGCTCTGAACCCCATTTTTTAATAGGGTTATTTGTTTCCCTGCGGTCTAACTTCTTAAGTTCTCAAATAAATCAGTTGCCTTCCTCTATACAAAAGAGAAACAAGCCGAGAAAGAAATTAGGGAAACGACACCCTTCATAATAGACCCAAATAATATAAAGTACCTCGGTGTGACTTTAACCAAGCAAGTAAAAGATCTGTACAATAAAAACTTCAAGACACTGAGGAAAGAAATTGAAGAAGACCTCAGAAGATGGAAAGATCTCCCATGCTCATGGATTGGCAGGATTAATATAGTAAAAATGGCCATTTTACCAAAAGCAATCTACAGATTCAATGCAATCCCCATCAAAATACCAATCCAATTCTTCAAAGAGTTAGACAGAACAATTTGCAAATTCATCTGGAATAACAAAAAACCCAGGATAGCTAAAGCTATCCTCAACAATAAAAGGACTTCAGGGGGAATCACTATCCCTGAACTCAAGCAGTATTACAGAGCAATAGTGATAAAAACTGCATGGTATTGGTACAGAGACAGACAGATAGACCAATGGAATAGAATTGAAGACCCAGAAATGAACCCACACACCTATGGTCACTTGATTTTTGACAAAGGAGCCAAAACCATCCAATGGAAAAAAGACAGCATTTTCAGCAAATGGTGCTGGTTCAACTGGAGGTCAACATGTAGAAGAATGCAGATCGATCCATGCTTATCACCCTGTACAAAGCTTAAGTCCAAGTGGATCAAGGACCTCCACATCAAACCAGACACACTCAAACTAATAGAAGAGAAACTAGGGAAGCATCTGGAACACATGGGCACTGGAAAAAAATTTCCTGAACAAAACACCAATGGCTTACGCTCTAAGATCAAGAATCGACAAATGGGATCTCATAAAGCTGCAAAGCTTCTGTAAGGCAAAGGACACTGTGGTTAGGACAAAACGGCAACCAACAGATTGGGAAAAGATCTTTACCAATCCTACAACAGATAGAGGCCTTATATCCAAAATATACAAAGAACTCAAAGTTAGCATTTTTATTTCACATGAATAATCCTTACAGCAACGACTTATCAGTTCTATATGCAAATGATTTATAGTGGTTTTACTGATACTTGACAAAAAGGTTGGAAGGACTGGCACACTTTCTGCGTAGTGGCGTGTGATAGATCCCTATATTAGTGCAAAACTGCATAGAGTCTCTGTCTCAGACATGGGGCCATGTGCCAGCCATCCTCAGTCCTTTCTGTGTTCTCTGCTGTTTACCGTCAGAGAGAAATAGTATTTCGGCAGGCTCCGTTACTTCAAGCTTTAAAACTCGCTTTCAAAAATAGGTAATGGAGATTTTGATCTGGATGAGTTCCTGCATCACCATAGATACCCGGCCCCCACAGGAAAATGATGACATTTTAATTAGCAAGATGGCTTTAACTTGTGAATTACAAGCCTTGCCAGTAAACAGGCACAGAGCTGGTGGAGGCTCAGGGTGAAGGAAGATGATGTTTTTGTCTTCAGAGGTCATCAGGAGGAGGTCTTCATCCGTACTCAGTTCTTTCAGGAATTAGTACCTGGCCCTAGAGACCACAACTGAACAGCCTCACACTTGCCTTTTATCCCTAATGTGGCAGGAACCTCCTTGCTTAAGTCTGGGGGCCTGGTGGTTATCAGTTTTCAAACAAAAGTGCTATAAGAAGAACCCTCCACAGGGTTCTGAAAACAGCAGTGTAGGACTGCAGGCCATCACAGAATGCCTGCAGAGCTCACTGTGAGCAGTCAGGCTTGCTGCTTGCTTTGTGGCTGAAGATTCTGATATTTGTGTTGAAAGGATTCTCAAAGTTAACCAGTTTTTTGAGCTCTTACAATAAATTGCTGGAAATGTTAAACGTAATAACATATATACTAAAATAACAGTATACTTAAACAAGCAACTTTAAAAAATGTTCTCCTCTCTTACATGGGACCTAAGAAATATGTACTGTGATATGTCCCTTTAAAAATTATTTGCAGCCATATTTCTCCTTCTATTCCTAGTTTTAGGACCACCATTCCATTCCAATCTGAGAGCTGACTTCAGTTTACACTAATGAGTGAGCCTATGCATGTAGAATCTGGTTTTCTGTTTTCAGCTTGTTTAAACATTGTTGCCAGTGGCATTCTGTTCACGTCATGGCTGAGTAGTACTTGTGTTATATTTGCCACGTTTTATTCACTTGTCTACTGGTTGACACCTTAATTGTTTTCAATATTGCTGTTATTGTGAAGAGTAATAAATGAAATTTGCACATATTTTAGTGATTTTTTTTCTCCTCATTGCATGCATACATGGGAGTGCAATCACTAGATCATACAGGATTTTCTTTTCTTTATATTGATCTTTTTAAAATAGTTGTGTCTGCTGGGTATCCTGCCTTGATACTCTCTCTCCCTTATTTCTGAGAATATGCTGTCATTGAACATGGCCCCGTGTGCACCGTTGGCCTTCAATAGCATTCTACTTTATAGGCTTGGGTTGTGTTTGTGTATGGCCATGCCTAGCTTCTCTCTTGTATGCCTGGATATGCACTAGGTCTTCAGTGTAATATAGCAAGTACTGGGACAACACTACATGTCCCTCTAGCTTCCAGTTTTGATTTCTTTTGAGAAACAGTCCTTCTGTGAAGTCCTGGCTAGCCTTGAAGTCACTTTGTAGCTCAGATAGATTCCAGTCTCTTGAGTCCTGAGATTATATGGGTGTACAGCTGAGCTTAACTTTGATTTTAGTTTTCAGATGTATACGTGTATATTAATGTGTTAATACATGTGTATAGATGCATGTGTGTACATATGGAGACGAAAAGTCAACAGTCAATGTCAGGTGTCTTCCTTGACCATTCTGCAATTTTTTTAAAGACATAATCTCTTACTGAGCATGGAGCTTGTAGACTCAGCGAGCTCCCAGGATCTTCAGTCTCTGACTCCAGTGCTGGGTTATAGATATACATCCTCACCTGTCTCTTTTGTGTGAACTGAGAACTGAACTCAGGTCCTCATGCTTGTGCAGCGGGGACTTTGACCACTGAACCGTCTTGCCAGACCATTTTCTAGTTTTGTCCTGTGATCCTAGTGATTGCACTCAGTTACCCTCCCACCAGCATTGCATAAGTTCCTGTCCTTCACGCCTTCACCGACATTTATTTTTACTTTTCATGATCACCATTGTAACGGTGAGATGATGTTGCATTATGGCTTTGAAGTGCCTGTTCATGATGAGTATATGATGACATGATGAGGCTGAACACTTTCTCATGTTTGGCCATGTGTATATCTTTCTTTAAGAACCATCTACTTAGGGTTTAGCATGTTTGTAAGTAGATTATTTGGTAGTTTTGGTCTTTGGCTTTTTGAATTGCTTATGTAGTCTAAGTGCTGATATGTTGTCAGGTGATCAACTTGTATATAGTCCTCACCCACCCCCCACCCCCCACCCCCCGCCTGCCCTGCTCCTGCTCCTCTCTAACTCTTTCATTCCCTTTGCTGCACAGAGCTTTAGTGTTTGATATAATTTTGTTGTCCTTTTACTTTTGTTGCCTGTACTTCTGAGAGCCCATGCCAAAGGGGAAAAAAATTGTTTTTGCCTGCATTGATGTTTTGAAAATGTCTCCCTGTGTTTTCTTCTAATGATACTTTCAGATTTTATATGAGAAGGATCTAGTCTCATTTTTTTTGTGCACAGGTGCACGCACACACACACACACACACACACACACACACACACACACACAGTGACAGGAAAAGAAAGTAAGACTTATGCTCTTCCTTCTGAAAATATTTATTATCTTGCTATGTAAGGCATGTTGTTCCAGCTTTAAATCCTTCAGTGTACATGCTTCAGCACCCACTCACCCCCTCCCCCCCGTGGTTCTGTCCACTCCTTTCTCTTTTATGGTAGTACTTAAATGACCTAATGATACACGCCTGTTCTTCTGTTTTATACTGAATGTGAAATAGCACGGTTATTCTAAACGTTGATTAAACACACTTATCTTTTTCTCAATTTTGGCCAGATTCTTTTTCTGCGTAACCCAAGGTGTGTTCATCATTTTCTTATTTTATCGCCAGATTAAAGTATACATTCCTATCTGATTAGCTACCATTTGCCACAGTCTCTTCTGGCATTAATTACTTTTCAGAGTTTTCCAGTTCACTGATATGTCATTTTCATTCTGCTGTGTGTAGTTTTCAATAACTTGGTAATTTTATTAAATTTAATGTACTCTTCAAACTGTGTATACTTGTTTTATGTTCTTTTGTTTTTTTTTCTGTTTTACTTATTTACATTCCAGCTGCTGTGCCTCCCCCACCCTGTTCCTAGTTCTGGTTCCCCCTCCTATCGTTCCTTATCCCACTCTTCTTCTCCCTTGCCTCCAAGAGGGTGCTCCCCCCCCCACCAGTCCTCTCTCTTCTCTGGGGCCTCCAGTCTCTCCAGGATTAAGTGCATCTTCTTCTACTGAGGCCAGACCAGACAGTCCTCTGGTATATATGTGCTGATGCTTTGGACCAGCCTCATTATGTCACTTGGTTGGTGGCTCAGTCTCTGGGAGCTCCCTGGGGTCCAAGTTAGTGGAGACTGTTGATCTTCCTATGAGGTTGCCCTTTTCCCTAATTCAACCATAAGTGTTTGAGTTGGGAGTAGGTATCTGTATCTGTTTCAGTCAGCTCCTGTAGACCCTCTCAGAAGATTACCCTGCCAGGCTCCTGACTGTAATCACATCATAGCATCAACAGTAGCAAGGGTGAGGCACCCCTTCCCCCTGAGGTACCAGGTACCAGATGGGTATGGTATGGAATAGAGTTAATTTAGGGCCATGGGGAGGGGAGTTGAGGAGCTGAGGGAGAGGGAGAGAAGAGGCCACCTGAATAGACAAGGAAGGGAGTCGGGAGGAGAGAAGGGACAGAAGGAAAAAAGGGTAAGAGAGCAAGAGAAGAGAAGGAGGGGGCAAGCAGCCCCTTTTATACTGAAGTCCAGCATTCCTGGCTGTTGCCAGGTAACTGTGGGGCAGAGCCTAGAAAAAAATACTAACAATTATTTGTTTACACTTTTAAAGGACTTACTGTATGCTCAAGTTAGAATAATTTCTAATATATTCTAGTATAAACCTTTTGATTGTGTGTGTGTGTGTGTGTGTGTGTGTGCGTGTGTGTGTGTGTTTGTGTGTGTTTTCTAGATTTGGTTTATTGCTGGTATTATGTTAATTGGATTCCCAAAATTTCATGGGAATTTGCACATCTGCATGTAAGATGCTGAGGGTTGCTGCCCCCCAGTTGGCTTTGATTGGTAAATAAATTTGTCAGCAGCCAATGGCTAAGGAGAAGGTGCCATGCTGAGGAAGGAGAAGGTCTAGGACAGAGAGTGTAGGACAGAGAGATTGCCAACATGAGTGTGTGTGGTGGGGAGGTATGGGGGGCTGCAGGTGGGTGGAATACAGGTTTTAGTAAGTATTAATTGAGGAATATTGGAGGGAGAGTGTGTTAGTCCCTGGAAGGTTTGAGAGTGGCCCCAACATTGAGCTGCATAGGCCATATTAAAAATAAGGCTGTTTGTGTGTTTCTTTCAGTTGAGCATCCAGAGCATTGGGGCGGCTAGCAACAAACTTGTGCAGATGCTGCTGGGGAGGTAGAGCAGATTAAACAACTACCGCTACAAAATATAATATAAGTATCATATGTGTGTGTGTCCCATTGTGTGTCTTCCTTCGTTACTGATTTGATGTGACTTACATAGACCCCAGCATTCATGTACTTTTAAGTGTATAATTTTATTGAGTTTATGTAGTTATGAGTTATATCTTAAAACCATTTTACAACCTAGTTTTGGAATATTGCTCAAACCACAAAAAGTGTGCCTTCTCTTTCCTCAGAAGAGGCAATTCTTAATCTCAGTAGATTTGCCTTTACTAAGCAGTTCTCATAGAGAGGATGAGGGACAGATAACAGTGTTGTCTAGTTACTCTCAGAGTGTGATGTGTTATTTCAGTTCATTCTGTTTTAGGAATAAGCCCATCCTTTGCATAGCCTCAGCCTGTAGATTATTAGTGTGTGGTGATAGGGTGATGGACGTGAGTTTATAGTTCGTTGCCTATTAATAGTAGCATTACTTTGACAAAACTTTTCAGTTTTGATAAAGTCCAGATTCTCCATATTTTCTTTTGTATGTGAACAAATAAAAATTTCTATTTTTCCAAATTAATCTTCTTTGTGATTTCCTATAGAAGTTATATAATTTTATTTTGTAGTCTTCATTTTATGTGTAGCACAAAACTCACTAGTTTATCCCATAAGAGTATGTAGGTGTTTGGTTATTTTATTGAAAAAGGTTGTGTTTCTTTCTCTGAATCAATTTTTTCATTTTTCAATATTTTTGTCATCTTGAGAATATGTAATTTCTTATAAGAATCTATGATAATTCTTTAAACATCTCCTACTGATTTTCCATAAGCTTCCCTCCTCCCTGCCTCAGTGCTGTCCTGGATGGAGCAGATGGAGCTGTGTGTAACATGAGCTCGCTTAGTAAGGGCTGACAAGGCTTTGTTTGCCTTTGGGGCTAACAGTGTCATCTGTCCAGCAGCTCTCCTCCTGTTTCATTATCTATACTGTCCTTTTGATAGTGCGCCATTATAATTACTGGGCTACTGTCACCTCTAGACTACAAGATTGTTGAGGGTGTCAGAGTGGGACATTGCTAAGCTACCAGTCAAGATGATAGTGTGACAAAAATATTTTCCCAAAATTGCCTCAGCAGACCATTGGCTGTGGTCCCTCCGTGTGTCAGGAATGGAAGAGCTAGCATCTGGCAGGCACAGAGGATTGGAACAGTGCATGCTCGTAAAGGGTTCATCAGGAATATGGAAGGAGGGAAGGGGGAGGGATGTGTGAGTTTGGGACCATAGCTAGGGTTGTTTGTGGTAAATATCTTCAGAAAAGCAGATTGGTTCTCGAATTGTGAATTTTGATTGTTAGAGGAAGGGGGGCAACGTTGAAATTGAGAGCACTCAGCTCTGTTATATGTACTCTATTGCCATCTAACTTTCCAGTCTAGCTTGAACACGTCTAGATCATTCATGCATAGCTCAGTGTAAATGCTGTGGAAATAATTGTACTCCACATTGTTTACAGAGTAACATCTTTTTAAAGTATTATCAGTATGTAGTTAGCTGAATACGAATATGTGAAACTCTTGTTTCTACATATCTAACTGTATGACCTTACTTTTAAAGTAAGCTCTGTTTTTATATTTAACTTAAAATCTTATAAAACATAGCTGCATTTGCTGCCTTAATTTGTCCCAATGATTCCCTGCCTTAATTATTTTTCCTATGAAAGTTATTTTATTATTGGGGATATTAGTATCTTTGAAATCTTAGCTACTATTATTCGGTTAACATGGCATTTTTCTAAGTATAAACCTCTGGGTTTTGGGGGGAACCCAGAAAAATCCATTCTTATGCATTCTACGTGCATAAGAATAAAGCTGGACTTTGATTTTGCCCTCTAAACAAAATTACATCAAATATTTAAATATAAGACCTGAAATTATAAAACTCTTAGATAAAACCTTGGAGAAAAGTTTTACAGCAATGCATTGACAATGATTTGTTGGACATGTCACTCAAGGCAGACAGCAAAAGCAAAGATGGATACATGGGCCTAAAAACCAGTAACACTGTAAGGCAAAGGACACTGTGGTTAGGACAAAACAGCAACCAACAGATTGGGAAAAGATCTTTACCAATCCTACAACAGATAGAGGCCTTATATCCAAAATATACAAAGAACTCAAGAAGTTAGACCGCAGGGAGACAAATAACCCTATTAAAAAATGGGGTTCAGAGCTAAACAAAGAATTCACAGCTGAGGAATGCCAAATGGCTGAGAAACACCTAAAGAAATGTTCAATATCTTTAGTCATAAAGGAAATGCAAATCAAAACAACCCTGAGATTTCACCTCACACCAGTGAGAATGGCTAAGATCAAAAACTCAAGTGACAGCAAATGCTGGCCAGGATGTGGAGAAAGAGGAACACTCCTCCATTGTTGGTGGGGTTGCAGACTGGTACAACCATGCTGGAAATCAGTCTGGAGGTTCCTCAGAAAATTGGACATTGAATTGCCTGAGGATCCAGCTATACCTCTCTTGGGCATATACCCAAAAGATGCCCCAACATATAAAAGAGACACGTGCTCCACTATGTTCATCGCAGCCTTATTTATAATAGCCAGAAACTGGAAACAACCCAGATGCCCTTCAACAGAGGAATGGATACAGAAAATGTGGTACATCTATACAATGGAATATTACTCAGCTATCAAAAACAACGAGTTTATGAAATTCGTAGGCAAATGGTTGGAACTGGAAAATATCATCCTGAGTGAGGTAACCCAGTCACAGAAAAACACACATGGTATGCACTCATTGATAAGTGGCTATTAGCCCAAATGCTTGAATTACCCTAGATGCCTAGAACAAATGAAACTCAAGACGGATGATCAAAATGTGAATGCTTCACTCTTTCATTAAAAGGGGAACAAGAATACCCTTGGCAGGGAATAGAGAGGCAAAGATTAAAACAGAGACTGAAGGAACACACCCATTCAGAGCCTGCCCCACATGTGGCCCATACATATACAGCCACCCAATTAGACAAGATGGATGAAGCAAAGAAGTGCAGGCCGACAGGAGCCGGATGTAGAGATCTCTCCTGAGAGACACAGCCAGAATGCCAGCAGCAAACCACTGAACTGAGAACAGGACCCCCCCCCCCCCCCCCGTTGAAGGAATCAGAGAAAGAACTGGAAGAGCTTGAAGGGGCTCGAGACCCCATATGAACAACAATGCCAAGCAACCAGAGCTTCCAGGGACTAAGCCACTACCTAAAGACTATACATGGACTGACCCTGGACTCTGACCTCATAGGTAGCATTGAATATCCTATTAAGAGCACCAGTGGAAGGGGAAGCCCTTGGTCCTGCTAAGACTGAACCCCCAGTGAACGTGATTGTTGGGGGGAGGGTGGCAATGGGGGGAGGATGGGGAGGGGAACACCCATAAAGAAGGGGAGGGGGAGAGATTAGGGGGATGTTTGCCCGGAAACCGGGAAAGGGAATAACACTCGAAATGTAAATAAGAAATACTCAAGTTAATTAAAAAAAAAAAAAAAAACAGTAACACAGGTAGCAGTAGAGTGAGCCAATGGACCTACAGGAAAGGAGCTAATATCTGCAAACTATACCCCTGCTAAAGGTATATATCTAAGGAAGTCCTACAGTTCAACAGCAACTACACCAACAAGCCAATTAAATGAACAAAGGTCTTAGAATTAAACAAAGAAGAAATACAAATGAGCAGTATGCATATGGAAAGATGCAAAACACATCACTAGCAGTTACAATAATGAAGATACTAGTCATGACTATGACCTTTACTTCCTAGGTTTTTCTGTGTCAGAACATAAGAAGTAACATGTGTTGGTGAGGATGTGGCGTGATCGTACTGTTACTGGGAATTCTGTGCCCATTAAAGGACCTCCTTGTTCCCCTGGCCCCCTAAGTCCTGGCATCCTCTTTTCTTCTTTCCGTGTCTATGAATTTGATTGTTCTGGGTTCCTCATATAGGTGGAATCATATATTATTTGTTTCCTTATAACTGGGTTACTTCTTAAAGCTTAGTATCCTCGAGGTTTATCAGTGTTGTAACATATTGGAATCTTTGGTATTTCTATGTCTAAACACTATCATTTTATTGATAAGTTTATCCACCAGTGGACAGGAAATACAAACACATATTTATTTTTCCTGCTACTCCTTCTCTATATTGTGACATCCTTTGGTTGTTTTTCAGAAGTATTATAAATTGGGTGGCTTAAAAAATAAGAACATGTTCTTTGACCATTCTAAAGACTGTAAATGAAATCACCATGTCATTAGGACCATGGTCTCTCTGAAGGCCGGCCCAAGAGAAGAATCGTTTCTTAGTTTCTTACCAGCAACCATTAGTATTCCGTGGCTTAAGCCTTTTAACTTTATTTTTTGTGTGTGGTGGGGTAGTCATGATGGTGGTGGCATGCATACCTTGTAGAGTCCAGAAGCAGGTGATGGAGTCACTGGAACTGGACTTACAGGTGCTGGGAACCAAACTCCAGACTTTTGATGAGTGTCAAGCATTCTTAAACACTGAGTCATGTCTATAGCCTTACAATATTAACCCAGTCTCTGGCTTTGTTCTCACATGGTTTTTAAATTTTTTTTAGTTCATTTTTTTTAAATTTGCACGTGGTTGGGAGGTGTGGTAGTGAGTGCATTCTCTCTCTCTCTCTCTCTCTCTCTCTCTCTCTCTCTCTCTGTGTGTGTGTGTGTGTGTGTGTGTATGTAGGTTAGAGGACAGCTCAGATGTTGGTCTTTGCTTTTTCATCTTTTGGTGGGGAGGGGCAGGATCTTTCTTGTTCATGGCTATGTTATGCTATGTTAGCTGACCCATAAACTAAACGAGATTCTTCTGTTTCTATCTTCCGTCTGCCAGGGGCATGCACTAGGTTACAAGTGGTTCGTGCTATTACATTCTGGCTTTTCTGTGGATTTAGGCCATCCAAACCCAGGTAGATCATCATGTCTGTTCTTTGTACTCACTTAGCTATCTCTTCAGCCCTCACATGGTTGTGTGTGTGTGTGTGTGTGTGTACACGTACGAGCATGTGTGCATCCATGTGGTGTGTGTTCTTTCATGATGAAATTGGTTCTTTGCTTTAGGAAGCATCATGATAAATGTGTCCCTGCTTGTAAAGATTCTGTTTGTAGACAAGTAATAGTTTGAAGTTTGTTACTTCAGCCTTCCCTCCAGAGCCTACTGTTTGTAACGACCAGCCATAGCAAACTCAGACTCAAATCCTGATTCTCCTACTGTGCCTTTAAACCACTCAGCGGACTTGAGATTTTTTCCCCAAGTATACTAAGAAAGCAATCAGTCACATAGCAGACATCAACTAGGAGTCAGTCCTCTAATCTGTTAGTATCTACAGGAGAGCTTCAAATCCCCCACTTCCAAGGACTGTTTCCTTTCCACCCACTTCAGTTCCCACCCTAGGATATCTCTCTCGTACTTCTGATAGACCTGCTTGTATCCAGTTTCCCATACAATCTGTCTGGGAGCTGATTAATTTGCATGAGTAGCTCTCAGAGCTCAAGAAAACACGTTGCTTGGTTTATTAGAAAGGATTTTCTACAAAGATACAGATAAAGATATACATAGGGCATTTAGAGGAAGGGTCCAGAGCTCCATGCCCTGGAAGAACACACCACTCTCCAGTGACCTCCAAGGGTCAGCTGCACAGAGGTGCCAGTCCTTTCAGTGTTTAATGGGGTGTCAGTACATAGGCTTGGTTGGTTATGTCTTGTATCTTTTCATCATTGGTGTTCAACTTTGCCTGGGGCTTGAGGGATGGTATCAATAGCTTCAATGCTTTAATCTCTTGTTCTCTCTCTCTCTTTCTCTCTCTCTCTCTCTCTCTCTCTCTCTCTCTCTCTCTCTCTCCCCCCTCTCTCGTTCTCTCTAGCTCTCTCTCGATTTCTCCACCCCCGCCCCGTGTGTCTGTGTGTGTGTGTGTGTGTGTGTGTGTGTGTGTGTGTGTGTGTGTGCGCGCGCGCGCGTCTGTGTGTGAATTAGGTTTTAGGCATTTGAATAAAAGATCTCTGTCTTCTTATTTATCTATCCACCCACTCACCTCTTCGCCCATCTGTCTGTCTGTTTAATCTATCCATTCACAGTGCTTCACCATTAATCTACCTGTCTGTCTGTCTATTCAGTGTCACACCATTAAATTGGGATGGAGAAACAATTTTATACTTTATTCTAGACAATATTTTAAAAGAGAACTTTAAATTTTTTTAAAGTTTTCAAGAACTGGGTGTGATGACTCATGACTTTAACCCCAGCAGTAGGGAGGCAGAGGCAGGCAAATCTTTGTGAGTTTGAGGTCACCTGGCTTTCATAATAAATTCCAGGATAGTTGGAGCTACATATTCAGAGAGCCTGTCTCAAAATAAGTAAATAAAGTTTTCAGATGAGCTACTTTTGTACCCCTGAGCTCTGGTCATCCTCCTGCTTCAGCCTCCAAAGAGTTGCTTCTATTGGTGTGTCCTGTAGTGTACTGGCTGGGAGCCATTCAGTTATTTCTAAAGAACTGATGAATAACTTTAGTGATTATACATTCAAACATAAATATTGCTTACATTAATTCAGGGAAAAGTCATATCAGATTTGTGTTTATTTAATAACTTAATCATGTGTGTGTTACTTGTTTTGATCTTATATCTTTGCCCTTAGCTAAACTATAAAGCATCACTGAGTTATATATTAGGCATTTAAGTAAACAAGGTGTGTGTGTGTGTGTGTGTGTGTGTGTGTGTGTGTGTGTGTGTGTGTGTATGTATGAGAGAGAGAGAGACCGTATTATTTTTAAAATTATAATCAGCGGAAAAGTGCATGTGTCATTCATTTGAGTTCAACTCAATGAACTTTCTTTTCTTTTTTTTTTTTTTTTTTTTTTTTTTGGTTCTTTTTTCCGGAGCTGGGGACCGAACCCAGGGCCTTGCGCTTCCTAAGCAAGCGCTCTACCACTGAGCTAAATCCCCAACCCCTCAATGAACTTTCAACAGAGTGAACATATAGAACCAGAATTAAGAAAAAGACAGCTAATAAAACCATAATATCTTCTCACAAGCATTATACAAGCCCATTTTTATTGAACAGATCCCTTGAGTAACTCCTAGAGACAGCAAAACTTGAACGGCCCATGTACAAGCCCTTGGATTTGAAGGAGGCTATTATGTAGATCCCACCTCAGCAGGCGTGAGGTAATGGATTTTGGTTCTGACATGCTGTCACCCAAAGGCTTTGTACAGGTTTCTTTTTACTCCCCACTCGTTCCTTCTTCCTTACTCAGCTTCTTACATCTTCCCAGGAACTACTTCATTTCAGATTTGAGCTAAGACATCGTCCTTTCAGGAGTATTTCCTTATTCCTTCACCCCCCGTTTCCCCTCTCCAGACCTGAGTACATCTTTGTGTTTTCTTTAACTGATTAATTTTACCCCCAATTTTTCAGCATATCTTAATTGCTGACTTATTTTCCTTATTTGCAGTCACAACATAAATATTCCAAGGTCAGAGAATGCAGCCTTCTTTTAGACTCAGTATTCTTGAACAACACCAGCACATCTTACATGGTTCTTTTGGGAAGCTAATAAAATTTAAATCATTACCTTTAAGAAGGCAATGGAGTCCATCTTTTTCTGTTTTCTCATTTTATAGATGAATGAGACAGGGACCTGAAATTTGCTAATAAGGGCTTAGCCAGAGCTAGTGGTCAAAGCATGTGGTATTTGTCTGTGATAAGACAGAACAATGAGATAAGGATATTGTTTAATATCTACAGGATATCATTGATCTTCACCTGAACCATAGCTAGAAAAATTATTTCCATTTTCAAATATTCCAGTGTTGTAATCCAAGATATACCTAGAGTTGTCCACCACATTTTATTGTTTATTCCCAGTGTTTCTGATATTCATCCCCAGTGTGGCTTTGGTTCCCATTGCATAGCACCCAGATTGTTGTGCTATGATTATACATTCCAGAAGCATTTATATTTCCCCCCAACTCCAACATTCCCCTGCACTGGGGGTCTAACCTTGGCAGGACCAAGGGCTTCCCCTTCCAATGGTACCCCAACAAGGCTATTCTCTGCTACATATGAGGTCAGAGTCCAGGGTCAGTCCATGTATAGACTTTCAGTAGTGGTTTAGTCCCTGGAAGCTCTGGTTGGTTAGCATTGTTGTTCTTATGAGGTTGCAAGCTCCTTCAACTTTTTCAATTCTTCCTCTAATTCCCCCTAAGGGGGTCCCATTCTCAGTTCAGTGGTTTGCTGCTTGCATTCGCCTCTGTATTGGACATGCTCTGGCTGTGTCTCTCTCAGATCTATATCTGGTTCCTGTTGGTCTGCACTTCTTTGCTTCATCCATCTTGTCTAATTGGGTGGCTGTATATGTATGGGCCACATGTGGGGCAGGCTCTGAATGGCTGTTCCTTCTGCCTCTGTTCTAAACTTTGTCTCCCTACCCCCTCCTATGGATATTTTTGTTCCCCTTTTTAAGAAGATGTAAAGCATCTGCACTTTGGTCATCCTTCTTGAACTTCCGGTGATCTGCAGATTGTATCTTGGGTAATTTGAGCATTTGGGCTAATATCCACCTATCAGTGAGTGCATACCATGTATGTTTTTCTGTGATTGGATTACCTCACTCAGGATGATATTTTCTAGTTCATTCCATTTGCCTATGAATTTCATTTTTTTGATTGCTGAGTAGTACTCCATCTTGTAGATGTACCACATTTTCTGTATCCATTCCTCTGTTGAAGGGCATCTGGGTTCTTTCCTGCTTCTGGCTATTATAAATAAGGCTGCTGTGAACATAGTGGAGCATGTGTCTTTGTTGTATGTTGGAGCCTCTTTTGGGTATATGCCCAAGAGAGATATAGCTGGGTCCTCTGGTAGTTCAATGTCCAATGGTGAGGAACCTCCAGACTGATTTCCAGAGTGGTTGTACCAGTTTGCTGTCCCATCAACAATGGTGGAGTGTTCCTCTTTCTCCACATCCTTGCCAGCATCTGTTGTCACCTGACTTTTTGATCTTGGCCATTCTGACTGGTATGAGGTAGAATCTCAGGTTGTTTTGATTTGCATTTTCCTGATGACTAAGGATGTTGAACATTTCTTTGAGTGCTTCTCAGCCATTTGATATTCCTCAGCTGAGAATTTTTTGTTTAGCTCTGTACCCATTGTTAATAGGGTTATTTGACTCTTCTGGAGTCTAATTTCTTGAGTTCTTTGTATATTTTGGATATTAGCCCTCTATCAGATGTAGGATTAGTAAAGATCTTTTCCCAATCTGTTGGTTGCCATTTTGTCCTAATGACCGTGTGGTTGAGATACTTTTAATGACTGGTTCTATTACTTTAGAGTTTATGGGAGTGTTTAGATGGTTTATCTGATACTGATTTAACTTTGGTACTTAGGATCTGTCTAAAAATTGTCCATTTCCTTCAGATTTTCCAGTTTTGTTGAATATAGGCTTTTGTAGTAAGATCTGATAATATTTTTAATTTCCTCTGTTTTTGTTATGTTTCCCTTTTTATTTCTGATTTTGTTAATTTGGATACTGTCTATGTGATATCTGGTTGGTCTGGCTAAGGGTTTATCCATCTTACTGATTTTCTCAAAGAACTGGCTCCTGGTTTTGTTGATTCTTTGTATAGTTCTTTTTGTTTCTACTTGGTTGACTTCAGCCCTGAAATTGATTATTTCCTGCCGTCTACTCCTCTTGGGTGTTTTTGCTTCTTTTTGTTCTAGAGTTTATAGGTGTGCTGTCAAGCTGCTAGTGTATGCTCTCTCCAGTTTCTTTCTGCAGGCACTCAGAGCTATGAGTTTTCCTCTTAGCACTGCTTTCATTGTGTCCTTTAAGTGTGGGTATGTTGTGTCCTCATTTTCATTAAATTCTAAAAAGTCTTTAATTTCTTTATTCTTCCTTGACCAGGTTATCATTGAGTAGAGCATTGTTCAGCTTCCATGTGTGTGTGGGTTTTCTGTCGTTTTTGTTGTTTCTGAAGACCAGCCTTAGTCTGTGGTGATCTGATAGAATGCATGGATTATTTCAATCTTTTTTTAATCTGCTGAGGCCTGTTTTGTGACCGATTATATGGTCTGTTTTTGAGCCAGTCACATGGGGAGCTGAGAAGAAACTATATTCTTTTGTTTTAAGATGAAATGTTCTATAGATGTCTGTTAAATCCATTTAGTTCATAACTTCTGTTAATTTTATTGTGTCTCTGTTTAGTTTGTTTCCGTGATCTGTCCATTGCTGATAGCAGGGTGTTAAAGTCTCCCACTATTATTGTGTGAGGTGCAATGTGTGCCTTGAGTTTTAGTAAAGTTTCTTTTATGAATGTGAGAACCCTTGCATCTGACCATACATGTTCAGAATTGAGAGTTGATCTTGGTAGACTTTTTGCCTTTGATGAGTATGAAGTGTCCTTTCTTATCTTTTTTGATAACTTTGGGTTGATAATCTATTTTATTCGATATTACGATGGCTACTCCAGCTTGTTTCTTGGGACCATTTGCTTGGAAAATGTTTCCCCAGCCTTTACTCTAAGGTAGTTTCTGTCTTTGTCATGGAGGTGCATTTTGTTTAGGCAGCAGAATGCTGGGTCCTCTTTCTGTATCCAGTCTGTTAGTCCATGTCTTTTTATTGGGGAATTGAGTCCATTGATGTTAAGAGATTTTAAAGAATAGTGATTGTTGCTACTTGTTATTTTTGTTCTTAGATGTGAAATTATGTTTGTGTGACTCTCTTCTTTTGGGTTTGTTGCAAGATTGCTTTCTTGCTTTTTCTAGGATGTAGTTTCCTTCCTGTGTTGGGCTTTTCCATCTATTATCCTTTGTAGGGCAGGATTTGTGGAAAAATATTGTGTAAATTTAGTTTTGTCATGGAATATTTTGGTTTCTCTATCTTTGTTAATTGAGAGTTTTGCTGGGTATGGTAGCCTGGGCTGGCATTTCTGTTGTCTTAGGGTTTGTATGACATCTGCCCAGGATCTTCTGGCTTTCATAGTTTCCAGTAAGGAGTCTGGTGTAATTCAGATAGTTCTGCCTTTATATGTTACTTGACCTTTTTTCCTTATTGCTCTTAATATTCTTTCTTTTGTGCATTTAGTGTTTTAATTATTTTGTGATGAAAGAGTTACTTTTCTGGTCCAGTTTATTTTGAATTTTATATACTTCTTTTATGTTCATGAGCATCTCTTTATTTAGGTTGGGTATGTTTTCTTATATAATTTTGTTGAAGATATTTACTTGCCCTTTAGGTTGGGAATCTTTGCTCTCTTCTATACCTATTATCCTTAGGTTTGGTATTCTCATTGTGTCCTGGATTTCCTAGATGTTTTAGGTTAGAAGCTTTCTGCATTTTGCATTATTTGACTATTCTGTCAATGTTTTCTATGGTATTTTCTACCCCTGAGATTCTCTCTTCTATCTCTTTTATTCTGTTGATGATGCTTGCATCTATGACTCCTAATCTCTTTCCTAGGTTTTCTCTCTCCAGTGTTGCCTCCCTTTGTGATTTCTTTATCATTTTTATTTCCCTTTTTATATCCTGGGTGGTTTTGTTCAATACCTTCACCTGTTTGGTTGTTTTTTTTACTGTAATTCTTTGAGGGATTTTTGTTTGTGTTTTTTTCTTTAAGGGCTCTACCTGTTTATCTGTGTTCTCCTGTATTTCTTTAAGGGAGTTATGTCCTTTCTAAAGTCCTTTAATATCTGCATGAGATGTATTTTAAATCTGACTCTTGCTTTTCTGGTATGATGGGGTATCCAGAACTTGTTGTAGTAGGGGACCTGGGTTCTGATGATGCCAAGTAGTCTTGGTTTCTGTTGCTTGTGTTCTTGTGCTTGTCTCTGGCCATCCGGTTATATTTAGTGCTACCTGCCTTTGCTGTCTGTGACTGAAGCCTGTCCCTCCTGTGATCCTGGTAGATTCAGAACTCCTCAGAGTCCAGCTGTCTCTGTGATACTATGATTCTGTAATCCTGAGATCCTGAGATCCTGAGATCCTGTTGTGTCAGAGCTCCTGGGAGTCAAGCTTTCTCTTGGTGTTGCAGGAGTGGGTGGGGAGCCAGAGCCCTGAATTGCTCTGGACTCAGGTACAAGCTGGAAGGAATCAGTTCCTCTGGCTTATGGGGATTTGTGTTTCCCTGGTTTCTGTAGGGGTCCCAGTTATGCTGGTGTTGGGAAAGATGTTGTGGCCTCAACTGTGACCTTGAGTGTGTTAGAGCTCCAGTGCTCCTGAGTTTGTCGGATCTGGTTGTCGAGCTTCTTTTGTGATCCTGTGATACTAGGCATTTCAAAGCACCTGGGAGTCAGGCTTCCTCTGGGTGTTGTAAGAGTGAACCAGTGCCATCATCTCAGGTCTGCCCTGGGTGCAGGTTCAGACCTGAAGGAACCCATGCCACTGGCTGAGCAAGGGCTCCTACATTTCTGGATCCTAGGGTCCCAGTTACTCAGGGTGTGGGGCAGTTGCTGGGGCCTCCTCACCTGTGAGCCTTGGCTTGTTAGGGCATCTGGGAGTCAGGCTTCCTCTGGCTGTTATAGAAATGGGTGTAGAACTAGAGCCCCATGTCTGCTCAGTGCACAGGTTCAGTCCCGAATGCTTCCCTTAGCACTCTTAAGTGGGAATTATATAAACACCATAAAATTTGATGAGTGATTGAGCAATTTGCCCAGATTCATCCAGCTGATCTACTACAGAGCTAAAGTTCCATCTCAAGGCCATCTACTTTAAAGACCCACTCTCTTCCCACCATAGCATGTAGCCACTGCATGAAGTTATTTCAGGTGTTTCTTTGACATGTATGGTAATCTCGGCTACTCAGAAGGCAAAGGCAGGATTGAGTGACAGCACAAGGTCATTCTGCCTCTGCCTCTGCCTCTGCCTCTGCCTCTGCCTCTGCCTCTGCCTCTGCCTCTGCCTCTGCCTCTGCCTCTGCCTCTGCCTCTGCCTCTGCCTCTGCCTCTGCCCCTGCCCCTGCCCCTGCCCCTGATCTACCCATTGGGTTAGTGTTGTTACTTCTGCATTATCCAGAAAAGAAAACTGTCTTAAAGAGGTCATGTAATTTGCCTTTGGTTTTAGATATTTAATGTCAGAGCTTGACTTTTGATAACTGCTTTATTCAGGAATAGGATTAAGGAAAGCTAATAATAGAGTCAACAAAAAGTAAAAGTAGTTATTTGGTAAGACCAATAAATTATATTGATAAACATGCCAAGAGTTTTTGAGGAACAGAGAAAAGATACAAGAACCAATGACCTGAGAGCAGATCCAATAAATCTAAAAAGATGGTAAAAAACATTAGGTTTAACTTTTCACCAATAGTTAAAAATTTAGATAAGTTGTCCCAATTCTAGGAAACAAACTTATAAAATAAGGTAGAAAGATTGAGTCTAAATAGTTGTGCTTCTTTTTCCAAGCTTGTAAACCTCCGCTGAGAAAGGGTGAGACTCTTCCAAAATGTAAGGGACAAATAAGTCAACATTATATAAACCCTATCCAAGAACTGAGGAAAGGGAATACTTAGTGCTGATATCAATGGGTGTTATAAGGAAAAAACCTGATCTCTTTACCACTGCTCTAAAAGGCTGAACACAGTGCTAGCAAATGTGAACAGGGAGATAGGACCTGACAGTGCACATTAACCAAGATGGCTTTCCTTTCTAAGTGCATTGTGATTCCTTAAATAAAGGGAAGAGATATCTCAGTGACTCAGAAATAAAATTAGTCTGTCATTAAAAATACTCCCAGTGATTGCAGACTGGTACAACCATTCTGGAAATCAGTCTGGAGGTTCCTCAGAAAATTGGACATTGAACTGCCTGAGGATCCAGCTATACCTCTCTTGGGCATATACCCAAAAGATGCCCCAACATATAAAAAAGACACGTGCTCCACTATGTTCATAGCAGCCTTATTTATAATAGCCAGAAGCTTGAAAGAACCCAGATGCCCTTCAACAGAGGAATGGATACAGAAAATGTGGTAAATCTACACAATGGAATATTACTCAGCTATCAAAAACAATGACTTTATGAAATTCATAGGCAAATGGTTGGAACTGGAAAATATCATCCTGAGTGAGGTAACCCAGTCACAGAAAAACACACATGGTATGCATTCATTGATAAGTGGCTATTAGCCCAAATGGTTGAATTACCCTAGATGCCTAGAACAAATGAAACTCAAGACGGATGATCAAAATGTGAATGCTTCACTCCTTCATTAAAAGGGGAACAAGAATACCCTTGGCAGGGAATAGAGAGGCAAAGATTAAAACAGAGACTGAAGGAACACACCCATTCAGAGCCTGCCCCACATGTGGCCCATACATATACAGCCACCCAATTAGACAAGATGGATGAAGCAAAGAAGTGCAGGCCGACAGGAGCCGGATGTAGATCTCTCCTGAGAGACACAGCCAGAATGCCAGCAGCAAACCACTGAACTGAGAACAGGAACCCCCCCCCCCATTGAAGGAATCAGAGAAAGAACTGGAAGAGCTTGAAGGGGCTCGAGACCCCATATGTACAACAATGCCAAGCAACCAGAGCTTCCAGGGACTAAGCCACTACCTAAAGACTATACATGGACTGACCCTGGACTCTGACCTCATAGGTAGCAATGAATATCCTAGTAAGAGCACCAGTGGAAGGAGGAACCCTTGGTCCTGCTAAGACTGAACCCCCAGTGAACGTGATTGTTGGGGGGAGGGCGGCAATGGGAGGAGGATGGGGAGGGGAACACCCATAAAGAAGGGGAGGGGGGAGGGGGATATTTGCCCGGAAACCAATGTATATAAGAAATACTCAAGTTAATAAAAAAAAAAAAACTCAGTAGCCTTCAAAGCAGCCCCCCCCCAAAAAATACTCCCAGTGGACCAACAAATAAAACTTCATTTTGATAAATGTTTAGAAATAACACAAAGATTCTGCTCTAGTTTATGTTACTCACCATCAAGTGAATATCTCTGTTAAGAAAAATTATTAAACAAAGGAAAATTAACAGGGAATAAATTATTCAGAGACACCCTGACTGCATATAGAAAAACTAAAATAGCTAATGGATAAGCTCTTAAATTTTATTACAGAAATCTTGTTAGGTTACAAGTTTAATACATAAAAATTAATTTCAATATGCTAATAGCACACCAGAAATATAACGTTACTATGTTAATACTACTTAATTCATAGTTTCATGAGTGAGAAAATATTTTCTGATAGAAAACGGCAAACATTATCGAAAGAAATTAAAAACAACATGAATAAATAAGTAGAAATACTATATTCATGAGTTGGAGATCCCATCATGATACAGATATCAATTCTAATTTTACTGACATAATTCCATTCTTTAAAAAAAAAAACCAAAAAATCATCAGACTAATTCTGAAAAGCATATGTGTGTGTCATGAACCAAGAATAATACATGCCAAACTGAAGAAAAGTGCTGGACAGTAAAAGCCTTAAAGCTATGCTAATAGCTTAGATGACAGTTTTCAAGTAGTAGAGAATTGAGGGTAAATAGGCAATCACACATACGGATACTTGGACTACTGACTTTTGAAAGGGAGGGGGTGGGGCAGAGTTTTCATTTGCTATGCACATTTATGAGTAAACACCATTGGATCAATTAATATTCATGTAGAAAGTGCTAAAATTGAGTCCTGTCTCACATTGTATAAAAATTAATTTTATGATATTTTTATATCTAATCATGAAAAATAGAATTTCTGCTATTAGATAATTTATGAATTCACTATATCCTCATTAATGTATGCTGAAAACCTGTTACTCACTAACCAGATATACACTTCATTCACTTTTCTGGTTCACAGTAATTTATTCTAAACATATTCAACACCTTCTTCTTTGATTTTTTTCAATAAAAATTTGACTACCACAAACTAACAAGTACACTATATTTCAAATTACAGTGACTGTATATATTAAAATTACCATTTTAACTGTTTTTAAGATTTCGTTTTCAATATTATTAGAGTCAGAGTTAGAGTTCTTTTCTTTAATTACACTGTCCCATGCCTCCACTAACACTACAACGCCTGAGACCTTCTTAGCACTTCTCTTTATGTCTCTCAGAGCAGCTGTTAGTGGGTGACTGAGAGGAGAACCCACTTTCACAGGATGATGTGGCTGCTTGCAGGTTGCTCATGCCCAGGACACATGGCCTCAGACCCCTGTGCATATTGTTACTGCTATTTGGACGAAGGCTTCTCAGTTACAAAAAAGTGAAGAGGACTGGGAGGGAGTGAGGGTAGGAAGTACTGGGAGGAGGAGCAGGGAAGTGGTGGCTAGTGGCTGTGAGGAATGTAAGTATATGGAACTTTTAATGAGTAAGAAATATCATTAAAAATCAGGATGCCCAAAGTGCTAGCCATAGAGAGTGCATTCTGATTAGGAGTTTCTTTTCATTTAATGAAAGAATATTTCATATTAAGAATTCATTATCTTTAAAAGATTTCAGTAAGAGTGAGAGGGTGTTTTACAATAGGAACATTACCAGTGATTACACCTAAATATACAGTTTGTACAGATACATACACAAAAATAAAACAACCAGTTAGAACCATGGGCGACAAGGAATATCTATTTTATTTGCACACCACAAGTTCCAAATGCATACCATACGTGAGAAGACAACCTCTTACCATTGTTGAAAAGTCACATAAAACCATAGTGCTTAATGAAAGCAATATGTAGATTAGAGGCACGGCTGTGGGTTTTGAGTGAGTCGATAGGACAGCTGCAGTTTTGCAGCATCGTTGGGAAGTCTGCCCTGTCTGTAAACACAGAGCTTACAAGGCCTCCTGATTTCAGTCTGCTTTCATGCAGCAGAAGCACCTGTGCGTATTTGTTCACAAAGTGCTGAATGTTAGAATGTTTATTCCAATGTGAATTATAATGCCTAAAATTGAGAACAATTAATGTATATGTCCACAAGAGAATGGGCAGTTAGAAGAAAATCCCTACGCTTCGATGCTAGACAGCGATAAACATGAATCATCCTCTGTTATGTAAAACAACACAGAAACAGTCCACACGGAAGACGCTGAACAAAGTCAGTCTACTGTATAATTCCACTGATGTCAAGGGGACAAACAGGTAGAATTAATCTCCTATCAAAAGTTAAGTAGTGATGATACTTGGAGGGATACAATTTAGAGAAGGACTGGCAGTTCAGAGGTGCTTATAGTCTTTGAATTTAAGATCTAGATTTATGTGGGCATGAGTGTGGGTGCACACATGTATGTGGGTATATATACCTGTGTATGGATGCACAGTGCATAGGTGCATGTATAATGTGGAAGCCCAAAGGCAGATGTCAGGAGATTACCCTCATTGCTCTTGCACCGTACTCACTGAGGCTGGGTCTCTCATCATGCTCAGAGCTTACTGGTGTGTCTCTTCTCGCTTGCTCTACACTTACCTTCTATCTGTCTGTCTGTCTATCTCCACTCATGTATGTTATATGCATATGTGTGTGTGTATTGCCTCAGTAACAAATTCTTCTTTCAAATGACTTCATTTATCCTTCATCATGGCTAAGTATCAGTAAATTATTTCATTAGTTGTTATTCCAAGCTAAATTAATAAGACAAAAAATTACTTCTGAAACCTACTAACATTGTTAAAATAATATTTTAACCTACATTTGCACATGTATGTACACAAACATACAAGTACACCGATGCACACAAACTTAGAAACAACACACACACAGATCAGAGTATGGGGTAGACATAGAGAAAATCACAGTAGGTCTTACATAATAACAGAAAATGGGTTTGAGATTCATTTTTTCATTGAATAAGAAAAAATATTATTTTGAATTAAATGGTCTATCAAGAAGATATGGCACAACAGTATATGCATACAAATAAAACTGACTCCAAACTGTCTTTGCCCTTACCTTTGCTAATCTGGAAATACACTAGCAACCGCTAAATGTCAAAGAAAGTGTGTGTGTGTGTGTGTGCGCGCATGCTCACGCTTAAAGATTGATAGTAGTTTTTCGTATTTCCTATTTGTATCTGTTTGTATTTCATTTGTATTTCAGAATCCAACTCAGGTTGGAACAGCTCTTCAGGTTTTCCACAATCTGGGGACTTTGAAGGATACTGTTACCAATGTTGTGGATGGCTATTGTGCTGCCTTGGAAGACAGTATCAACAATGCATTGGACGTCAAAGTTTTGACTCAGCCTTCCCAGTCAGCTGCGAGAGGTATGGATATGGTTTATATTTAGCTCATTTACTTATTTATAACCAAGAACTCCTTTGAATAGAGTATGAAACATTCATGTTTCAAAGCAATCTAATGACTCACTTTTTTAGTTGCCGAAAATGAGAGGAAAATTATGTTTCAAAACTTGATCAGAACCTCTAGAAAAGATGTCTAAGCTGTGGCACCATTTAGTTGGAAGGAAACAGATGCAAATAAGAACATATTTTTCTTCCTGAAGTCTTTACTCTGACAGGTACTTTTTATTGAGAAGGAAAGCATTTAAAGGAATGTTATTTCTACTTTGGCTCTCAGGACTTTTCCTTATAATTTTCATACTGAAAAACAATAATGGCTTAGGCAGTCAAAATAGATCAAACCCTTGGGAGCATGGCAACTGTGACAAATGTAAGGAAAACTACTATTGCAAGGTAGACTGTGACACAGCCCGAACTTAGCGCTCTGACCCTTTCCTGACAGGATTTACTACAGTGTCATTCATGTGTAGCCTTTGTTCAGCATATATACAGCATGTATATATGCTGTATGTATCTCTTCCCTCCCTCCCGCCCTCCCTCCTTCCTTCCTGCATTTCCTTCCATACTTCTTGTACTTTTGTCCTTCCCTTTCTTACCGTGTGTTCTTCTCTTGCTAGTCTAGAAGAAAAGATTTGTCCTTAGGTCCCATCCAGTCTGGCTTTCGCTCAGGTCTGACAGCTTGTCAGTTTTCCCTTTTCTGAATTTCTTTTACATCATGTAATTGTCCTATAACTTTAGCTTAAAAACAATCAAATATATCTTCCCTTTCTTTGACTATACTACTTTATTTTATTTTGTCAGTATACAGAAAATTTTCTATATTATTATCTGTAGTAATGGTATCATTTCCTCCCATATTTTCATTGAAGGCACTCTAATGTCCTGAAGCATAAACAAAATGACTGTATACATTAATGACACTTCTGATGCATAGACAATACAAACGAATTTCATTTTTATACATGACCTTAAGCAAAACTGAGTTCATAGCTTTTGTCTCAGTAGCACTAGTAAAAGGGAATAAAAGAATCTTAAGTCTCGATGAAATTTTTAAAGGCTCACTTCAGCCTCTGAATAGGTCCCTATTCATACTATTACCAAAGGAGTTTGTTGAAAAGAAATTGCCAAAGGAGATTTTCCTCTGAAGTTTTGCTAGCAATTA
Source organism: Rattus norvegicus (assembly GCF_021556685.1). Lineage (NCBI taxonomy): Eukaryota > Metazoa > Chordata > Mammalia > Rodentia > Muridae > Rattus > Rattus norvegicus. The sequence continues at coordinate 54,652,565 of NC_141539.1, forward strand.
TTTTCACAAAGTTTGATCTCATGTTTAAATTTTCAACAGCAGTTTAATCTCATTCCCTCTTGTGTTGTCAAGAACAGAGGAAAAATGAAAGCAATTATTCACATGCAATCTTAATGTAGGCCTCTTTTATAGAGAATAAAGAGTTCTAAAGCTGCCTATCACCATCTGTTGAGAAGCAGATACCATGATGTAATGTAGAAACCCTAAGCACCAATTTCTCGTTTTTTAAAAGAATGAGTATTATCTTTATTTCTAATATTAAAGTATATTCATGTTATATTTTTCATATATATTGAGGTTCCATAGAGTTGTTTTAAATACTCAACAAAGCATTGGACTATGATAGAGTATCACAACAATAAATTTTTGTATATGGTTTAGGGCAAAGATTTTTACACATTAATTTTAAATTTTCTACAGATTTTGAGATTAAATTTAAGATATGTAGAATTTAAGATGAAATAAAACAATTTTTAAAAATGTTTCTTTGAATATATAAAGAAGACAAAAATGCATAAAGATAACATGGTGATGGGCAACTTCAAACCTGGCACCCATGAGGCTGAGGCAGGAAGACAGAAGGAAATGTGTTTGAGACCTCCCTTGTCTACATGGTGAGATCATGTCTCAGGAAACAAACAGAACTCAAGTTTGAAAGCAAGGTCAATAACTCTTTGTGATTTGATTTCAGTTTTGATTATTTTTGCGTCCACTTGCTCCTTTAACTTAATGCACACCTGGAATGTGCCTTTGTCAGGCGTCTGTTTTCCATATTAGTATTTCTCTGTAGTTATTTTAATATTGTTGTATTTTATGTGATTTCTTCTCGCCTGTTTTTATGTTTCCCTGTATTTCTGTCTTTGTTCTTTAGAATTTTATGGTTGTTTTTACTGTCTTCTTTATGCTGTTTATAACCTGTGCACATGCCCACCATGTATGTGTTTTTTCATGCACATCATATATACAATAAAAAATTTTAAAAACTTAAGTAATCTTTGGAAATATTTTGAGAAAAACGCCCCTGTTGGTTTGCTGTTCAGCTTTTGTTGACTTGACCTGGAGTCTCGTGAATGGCGGAGCTCAGGTGAGGAATTGCTTCCATAGGGTGGGCCTGTACACATCTGTGGGGCATTTCGGTTAGTGATTGATGCAGGAGAGGTCAGCCCACTGTGGGTGGAGCCACGGCTGGCAGATAGTCCTTGTTTGTATAAGAAAGCAGGCTGAGCAAGCTATGAGGAGCAAGCTAGTAAGCAGCTCTCCTTCAGGGTCTTCTCTTCCATTCTTCCCTTAAATTTCATTTTAAAATATTTCTTTTTCAAATTGCTTTTAGTCATGGTTCTATTATATCAAGAGAGGAAAACTGAAACAGCCAGTCAGAACAATGGCTTGGATATTCACTTTACTGTGCTTGTATAGACTATACTTAAGTTCACAGATTCTTGGTGTCTTCCCCATGAATTCCTAGTGTCAGAAAAGAGTACCCCCCCCCCATGTCCTTACTATTCCTATATAAAGCCTAGTTCTCAAGTTCTGTATCACTAAGGAGATGTGAATTATGTGGCTCTATATAGACTTCCTAAGTCAAAATTCAGACATGAGTCCTGCACTCTTTAATTTACTGAATATGTTAGAATTTTGTCACTTGACTAATGTCTGAGAAAAAAAACAATCGTAGAAGTCTTTTTTTGGCTCATGTTTTCAGAGGTTTCATTCCATGCTTAGATGGCTTCGTTGTGTACCTAAAGTGAGGATGAACATCTTGTCAGGAAGTGCATTGTAGAACAAAGAAGCCCACCTCCTGGCTGCTAGGAAGTAGAGAAGAATAAGCTCCCAGTGACCACTTCCTCTACCTGTGTCCTCCCACTGCATTCCACTGGCTCCCCGTTCTATGCTCAGAATTTTAAAACCATTAATAGATTGGATCATTGATTAAGTTAGATCCCTCATGAACTAATTATCTCTGGAAGCACCCTTAAAGGTTCATTCAGAGATATGGATTTTTCTTTCTTTCTTTCTTTCTTTCTTTCTTTCTTTCTTTCTTTCTTTCTTTCTTTTTATTTTTTCTTTTTTTCCGGAGCTGGGGACCGAACCCAGGGCCTTGTGCTTGCTAGGCAAGCGCTCTACCACTGAGCTAAATCCCCAACCCCAAGAGATATGTTTTACTAATCTCTGCCCCTTTTCTAATTAAATTGACAATGGAGGTTAATCCTCACTTCCATTTTTCAGCTTATTCTAAGAATCCCAAAATTTGAAAACAGTTGTCCCACCTAGGTCATTCTGAATTTCTCCATGGTCTCTTACATTTCCAATGACTTTGCATCTTCCACTAAGTCACCTCTTGCAGCATTTCTGATGTTTTCTATAGTCACTGGGGATACTCTCAACTGGAACCAGATCCTAACAGTCACCGAGAGGAAGCTCACCTGTCAGGCGCGAGTCCCGAGTAGGAAGTCTCCTTTCTGTTTCACAGTTGTGTTGTAGTTGATTTTAAAGCAGTGTCCCACTAATGACTCAGTTATCTGCTCTCTTCTTCCTTTTAATTTATCAATGGCATTCGATATTAGCATTTCATAATCAAGTTGAAGGGTTTATCTGATTCCTTCTTTCTTCTAAGTAAATTGTTTCCTACTTTTTGTTTGTTCTTAATCTTGCTGGCTTTCAAAAGAAGAGTATCATTAACTAGAAATCACTTGTAAGTATTATTTCTTTCAGGAACTCTTAGTTTCTTTTATTACTTTAATAAAACCATATTTATGACACAGTTAATTGTCTGTCTTGAGACTTTTAAATCTAATTGATGAAAGTATCCATTCATTTCAAATATTCTTTCCCTTTATGTAAGTATTCTTTTTAGTCAGTTGATTATTTTATCATGGTTATATCTTCAGTATAATATAGTTAGCTTGTGACCATAAAAACCTTTATATACTGTTTGTTGGTTATCTTTTTGTTTCTTTAGCAATGTATTGTGAGAAAAGCAATATCAGATTTGTCTCAGTAAGAGTAGAGGGTGCAGAACAAGCATGCAGTTCAGAAATGCCTGTTTACCATCTGGGGTAAAGTAGTCAGATAGATGTAGAGGATATTTTGATTGATTGATTGGCTTGTATACCCCTTTATCTGTTGTGCATGCCCTTTCCCATGATGTCCAATCATGTATGTGAGTAAGATGGTTGATATGGGAGTTCCATTAAAAGTTCTCTCAGAAGAAACAATTGCCTTATTGCACATGTGAAAATCCAGCCCAGGCTGGATCATCTCATCGCCCAGTTTCCTAATATTCCAGGATATGGTTGACCCCGAAAGTGTAGCTAAAAGAAGTTGGTAGGAAGAAGTGATCTATACCCATTCCATTGTTTGTAGCATGGCATACCCAGACCTCAGTGCACGTGGGAGTACAGGGCACTAAGAGTTGTGTAGGTAGCTGAAGCCTGACAGAGTCATTGGATGCTCAGCTTCCCCTGTACTTACCTGCCCCAGTTATTCAAAACATCATGGTGGCAGGAGTGTGTGGCGGAGAAGATTATTCACCTCGTGCAGCTAGGAAGCAAAAAGAGAGAAAAAAAGAAGAGAGAAATATGTCCTGCAAAGGCATGTCCCATCGAGATGTGGGGTGTACTTTAATTAGGCCTACCTTGTTAAGTTAACACTCATTTCCAGTATTAATACCATAGGGCTTTAACCTTTCAGGTCATGACCCTTTGAGGGATAATCAAATTATCACATCCCTTCTCTGGCCCGCAAAGGTCTCTCTCATCACACATAGCAAAGCGTGCTGAGGAAATGTGTTCTCATAGTCATAGCAGGTCAGTGGTTTGGTTTGTTTTTGGTTTTTTTTCAAGTCCAATTTGGAAGTCTCTTCTGAGACCCAGGACTAACTCCTTTGAACTTAGTAAAGGTTAACAAAACATTTCTAATATGATACAGCAGAGTAAAGCAGGCAATGGGTTTAATAATTTAGCTGCCTTGTTATTTTAAAAGGAGAACTGAAGCCCAAGACTGGTGTCCAGCACAGACCTTAGGTGCTGTTGTTCCGTGACCAGGAGCTGGAGCATGTCTCAGTCGGATGTGAGCCCCACCCAGCCTTCTCTGCCTCATTCTCTATGGGTGGCTTTAGCTTTACTTTATTTTTAATTATATTGTATTTATGTATGTATGTGTGTGGGTACACGAATGCCATGCCACATGTGTAGAGTTGATCCTCTTCTTCAAGTATGTGAGGCTTAGGACTTAAACTTGGTAGGCCATGCTTGGCCACAAGCTCCTTTATCTTCTGAATCATTGCCACCCTCTTTATCTTTTAAAATGTGCGTTTCTCTGCCTTTATTCATGACTTATTTTTTGACCAGTTGTAAAATTCATTGTTTCCAGTATTATTTTGGATGGCCTGATTTTTTTTTCCCCAACTTGCTTTGAGGAAACTTATAATAAAGAGATGGAGAATGGCTGGTTTGAGAAGGGAGGGAGGCTAAAGCCAATTGCCCTTTAGGAATGAGCTTTAATAAGCAAGAAAGCCTCAGGACTGAATGGAAAAACAGTGAGATAAAAGGAAGAGGACATGAGAATCTGTCAGTATGGGAAAAACTTCTTTTGTGACACAAAGGAGAAAGCAGGCAGATGGAAGAGTGCAGGCTGGACATGGCCAGCAGACTAAACCATCATGAGAGGAGAGAAGGGGAGGGCGAGCAAGGGAAGAGCCCCAGCCAACCTGGAGGTGGCCTGAGCCAAGAAGCCAAGAGACCAGTATAGCCAAAATGGCCGAGTTGTATAGGGTCAGTCTGGAAGAAGGGAATGAACACCCAGCTCCTGGGAAGGAGAAATTAGGTAGGGGTCTGATGACAAGTGCTGGGCGAGTGGCTAGCCTCTGCGGTGGTCTGCTAATAGGCCCCTCAGCCATTTGTCCTAAGACTCTGAGACCTAGTGAGCTAGGATCCCATCTTAAAATGGGAGAGAAATCAGGAACATGAAAACACTCACAAACTTAGCTTAAAGCAAAATGCATGGGAAAGACAGTTGCCCTAGACAGCATGGAAGGTACCGACTGGGCTTCAGAGTAACCCCCTGAACAAAGTGGGTTATTTTGACCTTTTGACCTTTCAGAGAACTGTAGGATGTTCTATACTACATGATTTTGTTGTGCATGGTGTACATGATGAGAGCCAAGTACTGGTAGGACCGTAAGCTTTTTCACCACAGTTTAACTCTGACCTAGAGACAGGAGAGCGGCAGGCCTGTGTGGCCTGATGGCTACAGGATGTCAGGGGCCTTCGAAGTGATCAGCACCTGCGAGTGGCAGGCTTGTGGTCTGATAGCAGCCGCACTCCAGGCAAGTCCATAGTTTTTGTTTTGTTTTTTATTTTTGTTTCTTTGTTTCTTTGTTTTGTTTTTGCTGTTGTGGTTTTGATAAATAATTTGGCACAGTAGATAGTGGTTCTACGTTGTATTTTCATATTCAGATTGTGAAATCTGGTTTTTAACCAATGAGCTCTGGTTTGATTGGTTTACTTTGGGAGGGATGGTTGTAGAAATAGAAACTTGGATGCTATAATGTGAAGCTCTGTTGCTGCTTTTGCAGATGCACCTAGTGTAGCAGCAAGGCTGCTACACCAGACTCCGTGTATATGTTGTGTTCGTGATTTCCTTGCAGTTCCGTTTGCCCATAGCGTATGTGTACACTATCAAAGTAAGCGTCCGTGACAAACCATTCGAATGGTTTGCACCATGTCTGTATTATTAATTTGATACCCAGATGACTTTATTGAGTCTATATTTACTTAAATTCAGTTTGGGAGCTTGTCCTCATAATTTTAAATATGTAAAACATTTCATCCTCTTTCCATTTTAAGGAAACTTTTGACTAATTTTATTTTGTTATCATAGCCCCACATGTGTGATTGTGTGACATTTACTTTTCTTACTACACACATAGATTGTTTTTATATTGTACATAAGAAGCTATTTATGAGAAAGGAGTTTCTTGGTTTTTTTTTTTTTTTGTCTTCTTTGTGCTTTTAGAATAATACATATTCCATTATATCTGGGAACTTTCTTGTTTCTCCATATCTGTATTACTCTTAACCAGGAGGTCCCGGGCGAGCCACCATGCCAACTCCAGGAAACACGGCAGCTTTTCGAGCGTCCCTCTGGACCAACATGGAAAAACTTATGGATCATATCTGTGCTGCTTGTGGACAAGTAAATATCTAACAACATGGGAAAACTTTATAGATAACAAACTTCTGCTAACTCTAGGTCTTTGGGGACAGATCTTTTATAATCTCTGAGCACACTAGTACTTCTGCTGGCATACTATAGCAAATATAAAGGTTGAAACATGCTCCACTCTCCTCCCCTTACCCTCTTGTCCCATATGCTAGAAGTAATGCTATTTTTGAGAAATGTTTGCAGTATACCTTGCCTTTTCTAGTTCCTAAGGGTCACATTGCTTTCATTCTGAAGTACCCAATTCAATATACTTTGCCTCTCTCTCCTTCTCCATCTTTAGGTACAACATCTACAAAAAGTATTAACCAAGAAGAGAGACCCTGTTTCTCACATTTGTTTCATTGAAGAAATAGTTAAGGTATGTTTAAATAAAGATATTTTCATTTCTCGTGCAGATAATAGGAAAATATAGGCAATGATTATTTGGGTCACTGCCTTACATGGTAACTGCATATCAAAGACAATGTATTTGTTGGTAACTATAAATTTCTTCTGTTAGGTTAACGTCAGCTTGGGGGTGGTCTAAGTTTTGAAATGCACTGTATATTTCCAATTTCTGTGTAAGTGATAGCTTGTAACATTTTCAAGATTTCTAGTAGAAAGTAATCTGACATATTTTGATATATAAGAAATTTAAGCAGTAGTCATTATAACATACTTAGTTAAGGCTACAGAATCCATTCCATTGTTAGTTTGCCCCATGACTCTCTTTGCTGTATTCATGTCTCATTTTATAAAATCTCACTTTTGTCCTTTACTAATTTGTATTCTTTCCAAGTCTAGGAATCTCTGATTATCATCTTAGTCATTAATTTTGATGTGGCTTTATAATTGTTAATAGAATAATGAATGTGCTAAAGAAAAAACTGGTATGTTTCCATTATCTTGTCACATGCAGTTTTATTTGTAGCATCATACATTACAGTCTTTTATATACTGTGTTAAGCACCTCTAATATTGCGTTCATTTGGGTGATTGAATTTGAGTCTCAGGACACAGCCTGTAGTTTGACCATGATATTACGGACATAGGCCGCAAAGCTGCCGGAAGCAGTTGGTATGGGGCATCAATTCCTATCTCCAACAACGCTCCACTTGAGGCTGCTTGTCCAGGGTTTTGTTTTTGTGTTTTTTGGTTTTGTTTTGTTTGTTTGTTTTGTTTTGTTTTGTTTTGTTTTATTGATCAAGGGTCAATTGTTGCCAAAGATCTATCAAAATTCTGTTGGATTTCGGAATACCATCTGAGTATTCTGTAAAAAAACATTGCATAGTTTAGTTAAATCTAACACTTTTATTAGCTAACAGATCACGTTTTCCCTTTCCAGATCCATACATTCCCTTTGCAGACCCCAACCATGCACCAGCCTTCCAAGGGTCTTTACATGGCTGCTCAGACCTGCCACTGTGACAGTGCTTTTCCATGGCACTTCACGGTGGCACCAGCCTCCCACTTTCCTGCTCGCTGCTTGCTTTCACTTGCAGAAGATGCAACTTTGTTAATTTGCATACTCACTAGGTTTTTGTGTGTGTGTGCATTTGCTAGGCTCTGTCATCCAACTTGTATTTATGCACCTTGTAGACGCACAGCTTTACGAGCAGTGTGCTCCTTGGTCGGTAAGGAGTTGCTGACAGTTCTAAGCAGCTCTGTCAGTGTGGACAACCTAACATGCTCCTCTGGAGGACACCAGTGTACTATCTCCCCAGTGTCCTCAGCAATTATTTTAAAAGATTAAAAATTATTAAAGAGGCATATATTTGTAATTGTATTATATTTACGAAAACTTTCACATAAAAGTAAATGAATCTTATCAGCAATAAATTGTTGTAGGAAATGAACACTGATAGTTTGTACAGGCCACTCTTTAATGACCTATGTCCCCTTTTAAGATGCTTTAAAATATGCCTCATTTCAGCCTCCTATTTTATTAAGAATTTCTTATTTTATTTGAATAAAGCCATAGGATTAGTTTTTTCAAAGATAAAATATACATAACTACTTACAGAGTTTTGTTCAAATTGCCAAATGATATTTGTACTTTGGAGGTAGTATTTATGAAAAAAAATTATTCTTCTAAGGGTTCAGCTCATATTTATTTTTAAAAATGGCCTATTGTGAACTATCCAAGATCACATTTGTTCGTAGAGGCTTGAAGAGAAAAAAAATAAAATAAATTAAAAATCTTAAATGCAAAATATTCACCGTGTGTTGAAAAGACAACATCTGTGCTTCCCTATACTTAGTGTAGTTTGTCAAAATGTCTTTTCCTTGAAAATATCTGTGTTGTGACTGTAAACACATAGTTTCAGCTGGACCCAGTGGCCTGTGGCTGTAGTTAGTTCCTGCTACTCCGGAAGCTGGGATGGGAGAATTAATTGACTCAGACATTTGAGACCAATATGGTTCTACAGAGCAGAACTCTTATCTTACACTATAAACAAAACAGTAAAATTACACCTCTACCCAGTAGGAGTGTTGTTTTTGTAACTATGAGGGGGCAGAACTTTATAAAAAGTTCAGGATTCATAGAATGATTTGAAGGCCTAAATAATAATCTTTGGCAAATTAAATCTTTTTCTAGTGTCTTTTATGTGTTCTTGTCTTATTGGTAGTTTTTGCCTTTTTAAGGTTTTTTAAGAAGGGCTTATCCACAAAAATGTTTAAGTACATGAATTTATAAGCAGTTATATCTAGAATAATGCATGTTGTCCTACTTTAAAAGTTCAGCCTTCTGTGTTTGTCTCTTTGCATGAGTGTGCGAGTTGAGTGTTCATGTCTATACATGGATGTGATATATCCATGTGTTTGTACAGGTGCTTGCACATACAGAGACCAGGGGAGGACATCAGGTATGCTTCTCTGTCACTCTCCACCTTATTTCTTTGAGGCAGAGTCTTTCATTGAACATGGAGTTAGGCTGGTAGGCTTGTGAGTCCACCCCGTGCTGGGGTTACACAGTGAGGCCACACCCACTCTCTGAGTTCATGAGAACTTAGCTCCTCGTGCTTCTCCAGCAGGCGTTCTTCTCACACTTTGAGCCGTCTCTAGCTGCTGGTTCAGTCTTTTAAGTCTGTCAAAGTATATTTTAAAAATAATATAGAGAAATGTCAGTGGTTAAGAGCACTGACTGCTCTTCCAGAGGTCCTGAGTTCAATTCCCAGCAACCACATGGTGGCTCACAACCATCTGTATGTAACAGGATCCCTCATCCCCTTCTGGTGTGTCTGAAGAGAGCAACAGTGTACTCACACAGAATAAATGAATAAACCTTAAAAAAAGAAAAAGAATGTAAATAATTTGTGGTGAAAAATGCTTCAAATAGCACAGGCTTTTTATGATATCGATTTAGAAATTATGCTTTTTTTTTCTACAAAGTGTTAGTAATGAACATTTTTTTCTTACATTAGAATTAAATAGAATTTAAAAGTTTTTCAATATATTTACAATGTTTACAAATCATCTATATCAGAAATTTAGTGAAAGGCCAAGTAATACCTCACGTTGTTTATAACATCTGATATGACTAGCACTATAGGAATGCTGGCAGCCAGTAGGAAACTGAGAATGTCTTTTCCAGATTTCCTTGTTTGGAACCAAGTGCTTTGTACTGGAGACTAAAATAAAATCAATACATTCTATACTTTTTTCTACTTATTTCTTTGTTTTTTCAAAAACATTTCATGATTTCCTATGTCAAATAATTTTTATAATATCTTGTTTATAATTATTGCCTTGTAACTGTTCAATTTTTGCCCAGAGCTTTCCCGGTTCTGGGTCCTCTCTGAGGCATCTGAGGGGGAAGAACATTGGTGGAGGCAAAATAATGTTTACCTGTCTTGATTTTTAGTTACTCTGAGACCAGAAGCTGCAGGCCTCTGGGCAAATTCAGACCTGTTCCTTAACAGAGGAGGAGTAAGTAAAGGTTGATAGGTAGGGCTTCTTCCTCTCTTGCCCACAAGTCTCTCCTCTCACTGGCCAGGCCAGAGGGAGGTTTGGAGCAGTAAACTTTTATCAAACCAGGAGAAGAGTCATGTTTGCAAAAGGAAAAACTTTAACACAAGCAAATATGCATGAACACACGTACATTCATGCACATATTCATTCATACATACATTCATGTCAGGCCCCACTACCTGTCTCATCCACTTACAAAGTTAACACAATACAACCATACTTCCATACGTATATATTTATTTTTGGTGGATAGAGGAAAGGCCTGCATGAGCAGTTCAGTAGCTAAGCACCAGTGCAGAAAGAACTCGTTCATTCTGGATGTAAATTAAGCTCCAACCCTTATTACATGGAAAAAGAAAAGCTTCTACCTTTTAATTGCGAAGAATGAAAAGAACCCAAGTCAGAATAAAAGCCCCATCCCTGACTCTCCTGGTGAGAGGAAGCCCGCCTGCTTTCTGCAGCTCCTTGATTCTCCTCTCTCTCCTCTGCTCATTTCTTCTCTGTGCTGTATCCTGCCTGCTCGCTCCTTTCCCTGCTCCACTCTCCTCATCCGCCCAGCTCCTCATCTCTGTAAAGCTTCTGTCCAGTCTCCCTTCTGCCTTCTGCCCTAGCTTCTAATTCTCTTTCCACATTATGCATTCTGCTCACTTAAAGTCATCCTTCCTAGTTTTGTACTTTTTAAGGAGAAGATCACATGGTTTTCTAGGCAGTATTTTTTTTACACAAGTTCACAAAAAGTTCAAGCATAAATTCACATTAAATTGAATAAGGAGTTACAACAGAGATGTTTACATGTCTTCTCATGAAGACTAGTTATCTACCTAGACATCCATTATCTGTCACTGGCTCTACAGGTTCATTAAGAGTCTAAAACTATAATTTTTATTTCTAAGTTAACATTGAAGTTTTTTATAGATAAACCCAGTGAATATTTTATCTTCTATCCTTGCACCTACAATAAATAGCTTTTTACCCTTTTTATGGCCTTAGTTAATGGTTTTAGGGCCTAAAGGAATCTTTTAATACCTGCTTTTTATCTGGTGCAATTAATTTGTGACATGTAAAGACTATCAGAGTCCCATTTGCAGCATTCACATGACAGATCCTAACTGACGTCCTTATTATAAAGGGACTTATTATACATTACTAGTATAATTTTAGAAATTCTTATAGAACCATTGTTAGAAATTACAAAATCATCTATTTGTCTGTATAGCATCACTACAAGACATTGATCTGCAGAAAATCGGCTCATTGCAGTGGACTAATGCCCAGGGATTCCTATATTACTTAAATAATGACAGGAAATGCATATCAGTACCAAGAATCAAATCCTAAAGTGTCATCCTTTGAGCTTTGCCTGCAAAGCCTCATTATTCACAGTTCACAACCCATGGGGAAGATCACCTCTAGCCTTAGCCTATCCTAGATGTCTCCTGACAAATTTTAAAATGTTGTGTCTTGAATTTTTAAATTTTACTTTTAAATGCTAATGATTTTAGAGCAACCTTAGGTTATAAAAATATTAAGTATAAAAAATGAATATTATTTATCACAAAGGCCAGGGAACTGTGAAATGGTAAATAGGCAAGTAACTATTAAACTATGACTTCAGTAATACATGGATGGATTGTTTACTATATTATTAATATACACCTAGTTTTTCATTATTCGTGGCACATATACTGTATACCAACTTAAGATGATTGATTTATATGCAATGTTCATTACCTTATGTCTATATACTTAACATTTTCATTATAGCATTAGCTCTCTAGAGTTTGGGAAGCTGAATTATTAAGGTCTGCCACCTTAATACCTAGTCAAACAATGTCAAATCAGACTAGTGTATTGATTAGTAACTTAAGCCTTGGCATCACAGCATTAAGCTCTGTCTAAACTGATCATAGGCTGTATAGACGTTCAGAGTCTTAGCTCTCAAATCCTACCACGGGCATGAGATGCTCTGAATGGAGAAATGAAATACATTATAGACTTGATTCAGAATTAGCAGTTTATGTGCCAGGCTCAATAATACAGCGGTGAACAATAATAAGACTCAGTGGTGTGATATGATGATGACTGTTGGAGTCTTTTAAAATCTTTTTTTTTTTTTTGGTTCTTTTTTTCGGTGCTGGGGATTGAACCCAGGGCCTTGCGCTTCCTAGGCAAGCGCTCTACCACTGAGCTAAATCCCCAACCCCTAAAATCTTTTTTTAAATTTATTTATTTTTTCATTTTTTTAAAATTGGGTATTTCTTATTTACATTTCAAATGTTATTCCCTTCCCCGGTTTCCTGTCCATCAGCCCCTTAACCCCTTCCATTCCCCTTCTATAAGGATGTTTCCCTCCCCATCCGCCCCCCTTACCGCCTCCCCCCCAAAACCCCTACACTGTCAGCATGCACTTCTTAGCCTCATCTTATCTAGTTTTGGTGGCTGTATATATATGGACCACATGTGGGGCAGGCTCTGAATGGCCGTCCTTCAGTCTCTGCTCTAAACTTTGCCTCCATATCCCCTCCTATGGTTATTTTTTCCCCTTTTAAGAAGGAGTGGACACATCTGCATTTTGGTCATCTATCTTCTTGAGCTTCCTGTGATCTGTGGATTGCATCTTGGGTAATTCGAGATTTGGGGCTAATATCCACTTATCAATGAGTGCATACCAAGTGTGTTTTTCTGTGATTGGTTTTCCTCGCTCAGGATGATATTTTCTAGTTCATTCCATTTGCCTATGAATTTCATGAAGTCATTGTTTTTGATAGCTGAGTAATATTCCATTGTGTAGATGTACCACAGTTTCTGTATCCATTCCTCTGTTGAAGGGCATCTGGGTTCTGTCCTGCTTCTGGCTATTATAAATAAGGCTGCTATGAACATAGTGGAGCACGTGTCTCTTTTATATGTTGAGGCATCTTTTGGGTATATGCCCAAGAGAGGTATAGCTGGATCCTCAGGCAGTTCAATGTCCAATTTTCTGAGGAACCTCCAGACTGATTTCCAGAATGGTTGTACCAGTCTGCAATCCCACCAACAATGGAGGAGTGTTCCTCTTTCTCTGCATCCTCGCCAGCATTTGCTGTCACCTGAGTTTTTGATCTTAGCCATTCTCACTGGTGTGAGGTGAAATCTCAGGGTTGTTTTGATTTGCATTTCCCTTATGACTAAGCATGTTGAACATTTCTTTAGGTGTTTCTCAGCCATTTGGCATTCCTCAGCTGTGAATTCTTGGTTTAGCTCTGAGCCCCATTTTTTAATAGGGTTATTTGGCTCTCTAGAGTCTAACCTCTTGAGTTGTTTGTATATTTTGGATATGAGCCCTCTATCAGATGTAGAGTTGGTAAAGATCTTTTCCCAATCTTTTGGTTGCCATTTTGTCCTAATGACAGTGTCCTTGCCTTACAGAAGCTTTGCAGTTTTATGAGGCCCCATTTGTCTATTCTTGATCTTAGAGCATAAGCCATTGGTGTTTTGTTCAGGAAATTTTTTCCAGTGCCCATGTGTTCCAGATGCTTCCCTAGTTTCTCTTCTATTAGTTTGAGTGTGTCTGGTTTGATGTGGAGGTCCTTGATCCACTTGGACTTAAGCTTTGTACAGGGTGATAAGCATGGATCGATCTGCATTCTTCTACATGTTGACCTCCAGTTGAACCATTTGTTGAAAATGCTATCTTTTTTCCATTGGATGGTTTTGGCTCCTTCGTCTTAAAATGCATATTTAAGCCTCAGAACCTAAACAAAAGCTAAGTTATAAAGAACCCTGACCATGAAGAAATCAGCTTTGTTAAACAGTTGTAATAACACAATATGTTTGGATATTCATCCATGAAGAGTATCAACAGTTTAGATCATTAATCATACTTCCTTAAATAGGTAATATGCAATTGTAAATTGTGAAAATTATAAATCTCATTTCAATAAAGTTGTAATCCATTACATTGTAACTTTATAGCTATAACAATAGGGAAAGTTATTTTGTGTGTTTTTCTTCTTGGAAGTTTCATGAGATTTAGAATTTATTTTGAAGAATTTATTTATTTTTTTTTAACCAGGTACAAATAAACAGTAGAGTTTACTTTAAAAGTTTTAGTTTTCAACTTAATATTATTGAGTCTGCCTTGGTTCTTGCTAAGATACTTGATTCTGGGTGGTAGAAAGGATAGTGTGTATCAACAGCCATAGTCTCAGAGTAAGAATGTTCTTAAGAGGTAGTTTAATGCTTCATTACTTGGGAGGTTGTTCGTAGATGTCCATCCTGTTGTCAAGACCATGTGAGTATGGAGCAACCAATTGGGTTCCTATAGTGAAGCCTGTGGACATTTCCATGGAAATGTGAAGCCCTTTCAAAGCTCTTGTTTTAACTGAAGTGGCTAATTCTGCTAATCTCATAAATGCCCTATAAAATTAACCTGCCTCACTTGGTATAATTATTTGCCAAAAAAAATGCATTCACATTTACCAATTTATATTTTTGTTTTAATTCTGAATTTTTTTCTTTCTGAAGTGTATTTTCTATAGCTTTCATGAATGACTCAATCCTTTCTTTCTAAGTTAAAGCTTGAGGTAGATTATTTGACATTAGATGTTCAAGCTTAGAGATCGGAGGTTTGGCTCTATGATTAGAGCACTGACTCTTAACCACTCCTCAAGAGGACCCAGGTTTGAGTCCCAGCACCCACCTGGCAGCTCACAGTTGTCTGGAACTGTACTGCCAGGAGATCAGACACCCTCTTCTGGCCCTCCTGAGCAGCGGGCACACACAACGATGCACAGACATACATGTCGGCAAAACACATGTAACACATAAAGTAAATATAAAATGATAATAATAAACACTTAAGAAAACAAAACAGATGTTCACGTTTGGTGTTTCTTCAGGCAAGCATTCTGGTGTCACGGTAGAGCCATTACTACTTTGTAATAAGACTTGGCTGCAATATGAGTCAGCAAATTACCGACAGATTATTTAGGAACCATAGCGTGAAAAACAGGCTATAGCTTTTCATGGACAGAATTAAGCCAGTTTAGCTGTGTGTGGGGGTGTAGATATGATACTTTCATTTTCTAAGCCAGCAATTTTTATCTTCAAACAGAGTCTTGTAATCATGTGTGTAGGATGCATGAAGCTGAATTTGGAATGTGAGCATTTTCAGCTGCCATAGTACTCGTGAGAAGTTTAAGTGTGCCAACAGTGTGTTTTCTTTTGCCCTTTAGACACAGCATATGATTCAGTAATAGCATTGGGGACTCCAATTAGAAGAGTGTAAGGGCACCCAGATTTGACATCGCAATGCGATCTGTAAAATATGCAACCTGTCTATGGCATCTTACGTATTTGACAAGTGAGTGGGGTAAACCAGCTAGACAGACAATCAGTGTTACCATTAAATGTTGTATCTGTCCAGGTGGGATGACTTCTCCCATTCGTCTGGAGAGGAGATATTCTCAAGAGCCTTATCACTGCAGCACAAGCAATAAGCAACAGAGAAGCCATGCATGAGCTGATACCTGTGCCACTGTCGCAAACAAGAGCCCCCGATGCTCACAGTACCTTTCTTTATTCCCACCAGAAACAACGTCAGGCCCTTGGAGGAAAGCATTTGTAGCTTTCGTGAGCAGACTGCTTGCTCTGTGCGTTGCAGTTCCAGGCAGTATCAGTTGACAGTGAAAAATTCCCACTCCTGTTAACTGCAAGTTATTATTAAGATTCAACGATAACAACAAAAATGCAAAGAAACCCTTAGACTTTGAGAATGTCTCAGTACAACTTGGATTTGGTATATTAGAATTATTTGATGAACTACAATGAGTAAATACTGAAATTTTTTTAAATAAAAATTGTTGAAAATTATTGAAAAAAATATTGAAAAAATGAAATTATCAAATGTTATTTTTTAAAGTGGCCAAATAGAACACTTGAAAGTAAGACTCACTGAGGGCTGGCAGGATGACTCAGTAGATAGAGATGACAGCCCTGTGAACGTGAGCCTGATCTCGATTCTTAGAACACACATAAAGGTGAAAGGAGACAACTCTTCCATATACCCATATACACACATGAACACACATTCACACATATACCCACATACACACATGAACACACATACACACATATACCCACATACACACATGAACACACACACACTTATATACCCACATACACACATGAACACACATACACACATATACCCACATACACACATGAACACACATGGTAATAAATGGTGAGTGAGTGAGTGAATGAATGAATGAATGAGTGAATGAATGATCAGACACTTGAAGTAAAGATCAGCTGGTAGTGCAAACATAGGATTATACAACCACACAGAAACTAGTGGCCTGGTGCAGGGAGTTCATGACGTTACTTAGCATTTTTCATGAAAGATAAGAATAGTAAATGTGAAGGGAAAATGTAAAACTATTGGATAATAACTGAGATTTCAATGTAGGTCTCATCAGAAAAAGCCATGGAGTATAAAAGAAAATTCTGTTATCATCTAACTCATTCACGAAAAGCGTAGGACAGAATCCATTCCTGATGAAAGTTCTTTCTGAATTAAGAATGGAGCCATCACTTCTCAAGTTGGCAAAAGGTTCTGATGAAAACCAAATAGGTAACATCCACAGTGTATAGTGGTGAGAACAGATGTCTCGTCCCTAGAATACGGGACAGTTCAAGGGTTTCTCATGCTACTCATACTCCAATTCTGGGCAGTACACAAGAAAATAACAAAAGGCTTCCTATTGGGAAAGAAAGGAATTAAACTATACTGATGTGATCTCCTCCACACACATCTCCACCACACGTGCACACTTACATGTGTCCTAACCCAGATGCACGCTCACAAAATCCAAAGAAGCAAATAGATGTAATAAGTTAGTTTTGCATTACCACAGACTGCAAAATACACAGCTCGTGTAGTATTAGTCAGTGTTACACTGCTGTGAAGAGAAACTGTGACCACGGCAACCTTGAAAGCATTAAATTTGGGGCTTGCTTACAGTTTTAGGAGTTTAGTTTATTATCATGGTGGAAACCATGGTGATACATAGGAAGACATTAGGTATGGGAGAAGTAGCTTAAAGGTATACATCCAGATCTTCAGGCAGTAAGAAGAGATAGACCCTGGGCTCGGCATGCACTTTTGAAACCTGAATGCTCACCTCTAGATAGGGACACAGTTCCTCTAACAAGGCCACTCCTTTCAAAAGGTGCCACTCCCTGGTGACCAAGAATTCAACTATATGAACCTATGGGGCCATTGTTATTTAGACTACCACATACAATGCAATTTAGAACTCAGTTGTACCTTCTGTTTATTTCTAGTATCATTCATAGGGACTTGGACTTCATTGACTTTAATCATTATACTGTTTTTATATTAAGAATAAAAGAATATCTTTATTTCTCACAGATCAGTTTATTTCTTCAGAGCCACTATGTTTTTTTACTTATTCTCTATTAGTTCACAGAGACAAAGCATGAAGATGATAACGTAATGCGGCTGAATATTAACAAGTAGTTTATTTGAGCAAACAGTTAGGGAATGGCTTTCTGTTTTAATTAATTCATTTATTATATATAAGCACACTGTAGCTGTCTTCAGACACACCAGAAGAGGGCATCAGATCCCAATACAGATGGTTGTGAGCCACCATGTGGTTGCTGGGATTTGAACTCAGGACCTCTGGGAGAGCAATCAGTGCTCTTAACTGCTGAGCCATCTCTCTAGCCCCTGTGAATGGATTCTTATTTTTGTATATTATCTCTACGTGTAAATTTTTATCAAGATTAAAGATTATAAAAATATATAAGTATATAATGGAGAACTAATTTTAAGATATAAGTAGAAATGGACACATTTCTAGATAAATACAGCCTTTCAAGTGTCTACTTAGCCTTTCAAAGCATGACTCATACTCCTACAGCCTTTAAAGAAATTGAGTCTGTGTTTTATCCTCTTAGCAACAAAACAGTTGGCCCAGATACTTTTTAAAGTGTAATTTTTGCAGAATTCAAGAAAGAGGAATTCTATTATCCTAAAGGAAAGGAGCACTCCCTACCCACCAATCTATAAAGTAAGTCTATTATATCCTTAGTACTAAGCTCAGACAAAGGTGATAAAGACAGTTATAATTCAGTCCTACACAGAAGAACATGTTGAAAAAAATGCTAAAGTATTAATCACCACAACAGAGTTCACAGTAACATTGTCTTGACATAAAAATGTGTTTGACAGTTGATTGTGGGAATATCTAACAAAAAGCTTTAGATGAGACATCAGAACCTTTCAGTTAGGTGTTGGAATGCCAGATCTTCATTTGATTCTTAGTTAATGGATATTTTCTTATGCCAACTGTTTTTACTCTACTATTTTCTGTGTGTATATTTGTGTTTTGCATATGTGCTGACACCTGTGTATATGTGTATATATCTGTGCCTGTGAATGGGGCTGCCCAAATTGCTGGCTTATATTTCATCTTGTCTGACGTGGAATGCTGACTAGGACCCAGTAATATTTTAGGTGTCTAGATAGCTGATGACAAAAGATGGGACTTAAGTTTGGAGAGAACGTTTTATTTAATTGTTTTTAACACTGTTTTTTGTCATCCAGCTACATGTAAAGTATGGCTGTTCCTAGTCACACTCAATGTCAGATGAGATGAAACTTAACTCCATAAAGCTCTTTTTGAGCAAAGACACCTTCTTTCTTTGTCTTGTATTTGCAAAGTCAGGGTTCCTCTGATTTGAATTCAGAAGATGAATAAGGACTAATTTACAATTCATATCCACTTGACTTCTTTGATCAAGTCTGCAGGCCTCCCATTCACCAAGTGAATCTCTACAGAGATCTCTGGCACAGACTTTCCCCTAAGTCATTTGCATCTTCTTTTCTTTTGATCTGTATGTAGCTTGCTTTTCTCTGACCTTTTCCCAGTCAGCTTACTTGACTTAGAAACCTTGGCAAAGTGGACAACCTGGTGTTCCTGATCATCTTCTCTTTATACCCTTGTTAGGAAGGAAGAAGGAAGTTGTGTTTTCTCCCCAGGCTCCTCCTGTGTTTGTAATGATAAGCACATACTTCTGTTCTAATAGTAGCCCCTTCCCCCTTCTCAATGTTTACATCTAAAAACAAACACTCCCAAACTTAGTGTGATAGTTCTCTACAGGAACAGAAATGATTAAATGAATGAACATGTATATTAAATATGTATATTATAGGCTGTGGTCCAGGTATTTTAACAGTAGTAGCTGTCTCCTGACGGAAAGGCAAAGAACCCAGCAGTTGTTCATCACAGAACTGGATGTCTAACAGTTCCCATCTATTATTGGTGGAATTCTGGGGAATTCCTAGACAGCTGCTAGTCTTCAGTTACATTAGAATCCTGAAGACGTAGGTTCTAATCCCAGCAAAGGAATGTCTCAGCAACAGGATAGAGGACTTCCCAGCAAGAGCAGGGGTAAACATGCAAAAAGCAAAAGCCTCCTCCTTGCATGTCCTTTCTATGTGGGCTGCCACTAGCAAATATGGCCCAAATTTAGGGTGAATCTTTACACCTCAAATTATTCAATAAAAAATCTCTAATCAACATGCCTTGCCGCTTGGATTTTAATTACAAATGTATTCAACGTGACAACTAATGTTTGCCATCATAATCTACTTACTCATGTGTTAACCTGATGCCTAATCATGTTTTCTTATGTCATACTTAATTTCCAAATGAAAGCAATAACAAGGTTGTAATTCTACCCTGCGTGATGGAACTATCTCATGTGTAGCCACAAATGCATTACTTATTTTACAATAGATGCCAATGTTCCTTAAAGAATGCTTGGTCTTTTTGTCTCATAATTTAAATATGATAACCACTGATACTATCTCAATTGATGTTGTAGTACATGATAAAGAAAATGAGTAAAGAAAACATTATATCTGTTTAATATGTGTGTGTCTGTTTGTGTGTGTGTGTGTGTGTGTGTGTGTGTGTGTGTACACAAACATCCTTAAGAAAATAGGACAGAGCACTTACTCAGCTAGTATTTTTAACTCTGTTCACCATTCTATATTCCATCCATGTGTAACAGGTCTTAGCAGGCATTGGGGGTTTTTTCCTGGAAAAGTAACCCATAATTTTATTCCTTAAGCATCTGTGCCCTTTGTCATTTTGTTTGGATTGGGTTGTAGTAGTTTCCAGTTGACCTTAATACCAGGACACAGTAACACCAAGAGGTAACCTAAAGGATCTTTTGTACTGCCAATCTAATATTCCCTTCCTTCATTGTACAGAAGCAATTCAAATTCCCCTAGCATTCTGGATCAGTTACTCCTCCCAATGCTGGTAATCCTTTCTTTGACCATTCATTTAAAGGCATCAGAAGCTCAAATTAGCAAGTCTCAAGCTTCAGTTCAATGGAATGTTTCTTTTACTCTGGCATGAACCCAAACTTCTGGTATAATTTAAGATTGTGGGGTGGGGCAGGAAGTAAAAATTGCCTTAGTTTCTCACAGGGGAGATAGTGAGTGAAAGATAGCATTTCCTTTCCTCTCCTTAATTCCTGGATTAGTGAATCCCAGGTGCAAGAGAAACCACCATATATAATAGAGGCTGATTCAAAGCATATACCCACCTTCTGGAACACCCTGCCCTGGTTCTTAAGTCTACTGTCATGTAACTGGTACCATAACTGTCTTTAAACCATTCCACCATTCTACTAGGCTAGCTGGCTGCTTCAGGATAAGGAGAACATCAGTCAGATCAGTAGAGGCAATGAGCTTCGGCCCACAGTGTACTTCTCTGGCTATGAAGTGAGTTCTTTGGGTCAGAATAAGCGCTGTGTGTGATAAAGTGACAGTGAATAAGACATTCTGCAAGTCCACCAATGAAAGTTGGGGCTGAAACATTTAGTGCAAGATAGGCAAATTCACTCCTGCCTTATTTCTGTCTTCTGAAGCCCTCTGTTGTAGTTCCTCTATGCATCCCTAAGTATCTTTTCTCATGCCTGGGAGGACCCCACATGTGCTTGCATTTGCTGCCATCTCCATGTGGAGGTGTCATGCGAGTCAGTTTAGCTGGATCTTGCTTTTAAGAAAAAGGATTTATTTACTTTTATTAATACTATTTTATAAAATCATTTTCACTGGTTGATATAGATGAATCTCACTTGGGTGCCCCATGGGCTCTATGGACATGGCCTATGAGCTCTGCCTATCTGCTGCTCCTTCTGGAGTCTTTTTATTTTATTTTATTTTATTTTTTTTGCCACAGACTCTATCTTTCTGGTTCTTCCCAAATGTATCTTGCCTTGATGTATTATAAATATATTATCTTTTCATCCAGTCACCAACCTCCTATATACTGCTCTTGCCACTCTTGTAATGTAACCTTAGGGAAATCCTCCTATTAAGTTCCTAATGTATAGTATTGTTACCAGTCAGATTCCTATATTACTATCAGAATGGTTTTCCTAAACTAAAATCTTGATTGCGATGGTATTTTCTTGTTAAACCTCTCAAGTGGCTGACTAGCACCTCATTAATGGACTGGTGCCTCTTGATCTTACCCTTGCCTGACTTACATCTTCCCTCTTTTCCAAATCTACTTACTTGTGCTTTTCCTCTCTCCATCTCCTGTGTTGTGTGCTCTTCTTTCCCATAGCAGGGTGGTGAATGCAGGCTTGCCTTTAGGTCAAAAGCAAGAGATCTCGACTTTATAATGAAGAGAGTCCCATTGTTACCCTTATATTTCCCATGTGGACCACAAATGTCAGAGTGATGACTCATCTACTCAGAGTAGAGCAAGTTTTTCTCACTTTGAAGTCTCCAATTCACCATATTAAATGGAAGAATTAGCCCGTGTATTACTACATAAGGCTGCTTGAGATAACTAAAAGCCTTTTCTGTATTCGTGTCTATTGAGAAGATAGCTTTAGTTTGTTCAGAGCTGTATGTTGATTATTATTTAGTTTATTGATTCCTGATGTTTAGCCTCCGAAGATGAATCTTTATTTTTGCTTCTGAAAAGTGAGATATGCGATCACATAAGACTAAAACTCTTTTGTGTGTGTTTGGTGCGGGGGGGAGGGGACAGGACTAAATGTGGCCTTTGATGGAATTGAAATCTGCAGTGCTCATCCCATGAAGGAGATGAAAGCAAAGGAAAAAAAAATCACAGAAAACAAAGGAAGGGAAGGGAATCATAAAAGGCGATGATGAAAGCCCATGGCCGCCCGTTGCCCAGACACCCTGTAATAGATGCTTAGAAAAAGGCAAAGCTCTTAGATGGAACTTCCGTATTGTGGCTTAAAATCACATCACCATGGAGGCAGGAAATGATGTGTGGAATAGAGATAAAACTCTGTTCCAAAAACTTTCTCTTACTAAATCTGAGACGGGAAATGAAATACTTTCCCTAGAAAGTATAATTAATTTATTAGTTAAAGAATCAATTTTACAAAAAAAATATCAATTTTACTTATATTTTTTAAGTTACAAAAAGTTGCCACTGTTGAAAATATTTTATTATTTCATTTTAATATGTAAATTTTCTTAAGATTCTTTCTGGAGAGAAAATTTCTCAGTCTATGAAATGTGTCTCCAAACATGTTTTGAACCACTTCTTTTTGCCTTCGCCACCACCCAGCAAGAAAAGTAGTTCACATTTGGAATCATGTAACTGCACTTTAAAAGGAGCCGTCTGCATCCTTCACTTACATGACTACCTCGGAAAAGCAAAGTTGGGTCAATCTTAATGTAGACGTAACACCAGGAGGTGATGGTACCCACCTTTAGTCCCAGCACTAGGGAGGCAGAGGCAGGCTGCTGGTTCGAGGACAGCCTGGTCTGCAGAGTGAGTTCCAGGATAGTGAAAGCTACAAGGAGAAACCAAGTCTTGGGGAGAGAACGTAAAAATTTCAGGTATCAAGAAAGTTGATTTTGATAGTATGGTCAAATCAGACCTGGTGAGACATACATGGTAGTGACAGCACTGTTTGAGGCAGATGAACTGTGATGGGTTCAAGGCCAGTCTGCTCTGTCTGCATCACGAATCTCTGTCTCAGAAGAAACAAAAAGAGACTCTTCCTTGTGTTGATCAGGAATTTTGAAATCTCTCTCTTTGGGTTGAAGTTACGGTGTTAGACAAGGACCATACTGTCTCCTGAGGCTCAGTAGTCTGTACACTATGTTCTAAAGTAGGCTATTGGAGCCTGCAACAGTGTGAGGATTGTTCAGTGTCTCCAACAAGAAAACATACTTAAGTCTACATTTGTCTTGGTACAGAAAAAAGAAACAAACCTTAATGTTCAGGGTTATTATTTTTAAAATTTACAGACATTCACCTTAAATTTTTTTGTTTTTGTTTGTTTGATTTGGAAACATTATCTTACTATGTGTGTAGCCCAGGCTGGCTTCAAACTCAGGATCCTCTTGCCTGAGCCTCCTGAGTGTTGGGATTACAGGTGTGCATCACCATTTCTTGTAAATACTTTGTGTGTGTATGTGTGAGATATATGTGTTTGTACATGTATGCATGCAGATGTGGAGGCCAGAAATCAATCTCGTGTCTTACTTTTTCACTTCTAACTATGTTTGGAGACAGTCTCTTACTGAGCCTAGAGCTAGGTATTTTGGCTAAACTAGCTGACCACTAACACCTCCCAGGATATAATTTTCTCTGTCTGATCGTGCCTTTATGCTTAGAATCCACACCCAGGGCCTCATGCTTGTCAATAAGTACTTTATTCACTGAGTCATTTCTATACCCCCAATACTTTTTGATAGTGGTAAAATAAAAGCTAAAATTTTAACATCATAACTGTCTAATTCAGTAATTTAGGTGACACTAATACAGTAGTGTTACATATGCACACCATGTTTTCAGAAATCTCTAAGACTTTAAATAAATACATAATACACACATATATCACAGATTAAAAATGTTTTCTTTGGCTTATTTTATTTAGCATGTGCCTGTAAAGTTCATCTAGGTTTTAGTATTTGACAGAATTTATTTTGGTTTTAACGCTGAATAATATTATATTATACACATATACCATGATTCTTTTTAATATGTTTTCATCGAAATAAAATGATATCACTTCTCCCCTTTCTTTCCTCCAATCCTTCCTAACCGCAATTACATCCTCCATGCTAAAAAGTTAATGACCTTTTTGTTTGACTATTATTGTTACATACATATATATGTGCATGAATATCTATGCATAGATGTACATATATGATCTGCTGAGTCTGTTTCTTTCTGTCTATGTATATATATGCTGTCAGAACTGACCATCTGCTATGGGGGCTCATCCTAAGGAGAGGATAATTCTCCTTCCACCAGTCATCAGTCACCACTAATTCCTAGTCTGGGGGATGGAGGAGCGGGAAGTTTCTCCCTTCCATGTTAGCATGTCCATTGACAGCACCATTTTGTTTATGTAGCCATTTCTAGGCGAGACTGTCTCACAGCAGATTCCAGGTTTTCTGATTCCTACAGACTTTCTGCCCCTCTTCCAACATGTTCCTGAGTCATAGATGCAGGGGCTGTGGACTAGATGTATCCACTGAGGCGGCTCCCCATGGTCTGTGGATCTCTGGATTGTTTAGCTGTGGTTTTCAGTGACGGTCTCTATTTGCTGTAAAGACAGGCTTTTTATGGGGTGTGGTGCCACAGTTATCTGTGGGTATAAAGCTAGCATGTAGCGCATAATAAGGAACTACGCTGGTCTAGCAAGTGCTGGTAGCAGATTCTTTTCCAAGGTCCCTGTTCTCATTAGTGCCAGGAAGCTGGCTGGGTTTCTAGTAGCAGGCAGATTTTCCAACTGTAGAGTGGACCTTAGTCTACTTACCTCACTGTTGATTGCCCCCAACAAGAGTGCTACTCGCTGCCCCTTTATTAATATCTTACCATGGTATTGCTGGATTACTAGGTGACACAGCTGTGTTGCTTGTTTTCCTCCCTGGCAGCTTGCATAGGAGTTTCTGGTACCATGGAAGCTAGACCACAGGAAGAGGCTTTCAGGTCAGATCCAGGTTGAATCATCTGAGTCCCATGTCCTAGGAGTGCAGTGTCTTCAGTAATAGGGGCCCATCCTGAACACCTGAGAGAGAGACCCAAAGCTACAGTGATCATCTGTATCATTTTGGGATTTAGTTAGCCTATCATAGCCAACTATTCAAAAAGAAGTTTCTCATGCCTGGTACTAGGGTGTGTGTGTGTGTGTGTGTGTGTGTGTGTGTGTGTGTGTGTGTGTGCGCGCGCGCACGTGTGTCTGTGCCTGTACATACACTTATATGTATTGTATATAATTTTAGGTAAAGATAAGATAACTCCCTAGCACTTTATTAAATAACCTTGGTATGATTTACCTTTCTTCCCTGCATTGCCTTCTGTGTTGACCACCTATCCACTAATACTTCGGGATTTTGTAGATTGCTTTCTCTTTGCTTTTGTAAGTGATGGTGCAGTGAGTCCAATGAGTGTGTAAAATCTCTCTATCTGAGATAAATATTCAGAAGTAGGATTAGTAAACCATATGCTTACTCTATTTAACATCTTTGGGGGGTGGGCAAGAGCACGCCACAGGTGATGGGACTTCTCCCTTCCCTTGCCGTGAGAAGCACTGGGCTCACCAATGTGCACTGCCACACACCGCTTTTTATGTGGCTTCTGGAATTCAGTGGCAGGTCCTAGTGCTTGGGTGACAAGAACTTTCCTCACTGAGCCATCTCCACAGCCCTCCATCATGTGTAATGCCTCCAGTATTTGACTTTCCTCTCAGAACTGTGTGTGAGCTCTGTTTGGGAACCTCGTTGCCTTAAACGTGTTATGTTTGGGTTTGTTATTTTTGCTTTTGCTTTCTGTTCATTGCCACATGTAGCTGAAGGACTACTGAATAAAGGCGACTGAATACCCAATGGTCCTGGCTCAGAGAAGGCGCTGAAATGACAGGCTTCTTCTCTCTTGCCGCACTCGGGTAGTGGCCGATATATTAATGGGTATAATGTGTCCCTTCTGGCTCGTGATGTTGACCCTACTGTCACTTTATTTGGAGAAATGTCTACTTAATTCCTTTCTCTAATGTTAACTGGCTCGTCTTTTGTTGTTATAGAGCAGTGTGTTCTAAGCATTAACCCCTCATTGTGTCTGTGACGGGCAAATATTCTTCCTATCCAGTTGATTTCATTTACAGATTGTTTTTATTTACACACTGATATTTTTCAGTTTTAATGCCAGAATTATGTCCACAGTAATTATAGTGGCATATGTTGTCTTGGAGTTACTTCACCTTTTCCTGTAAGAACTTTGCTGGTTTAAGTCTTGTTAAAGTCTTCACTGAGTTAATTTTTATTATGGAGTAAGGTACAGATTCTGCTTCATTTTTTTAGCATGTGTATATCTAGCTTTCTCAGTATGTGGATCAGACTGCACTTTCCTTGTATAGTCTTGATGCCTTGCTATGGAATATATGACCGTATGCATACAAAGCTTTGGATTTTTGCTATATATTTTGTTCTGCTGGTGCTGGTTTTGTATCTGACTCTTTGCTAATAGTTTTTAATTTAATTTTTACCACACTGATAGTGTTTAATTATTAAAATATATATTATATAGTTATTTTAAAATTAGTATATACATACATAGAATTAAAATACATAGAAATTACCATATGAAATTAGTATATTTATATTTCAAAACCAGTAGAATACTACTGACAGACATACCTTAATATAGTTGTTCAAATTTCTTAGAATGTAACTTTATTCTAAAATGAAATATTTTTCTTTTTTAATTACTTTTTTGAGATTTTCAAAAAATTGTGTGTATGGCTATTTTGCCAGCATATACAAGTGTACCATGTGTATGCAGTGTCTATTGAGTTCGGAGGGCAGAAAGTAGGATTAGATCTCAGCCATGTGGCTGCTGGGTCCTCTGGAAGAGCAGCCAGTGCTCTTAACTCCTGAGCCACCTCTCCAGCCCCTATACTTTCTTTTTTAAAAATTTTGTGTGTATCAATACTTGCCCTTTCTTTTCAGTCTTTAGTTATAAAACATGCTCAAATTTGAATACAAGTATCCTGATACTTTGCATTAATGGTAAATCTGTCATTTTTGTCTTTTTCTTAAAAATTTCTAACAGGATTTTGAGCATTCTCTTTTATAATGCTCACTATCCTTGGTCTGAGTATGCTTGGCCGATCTTGTTACCGTTGCACAGATTGCTTGTGTATATCAGAAACCGAAGATGATAATAATCCTCATTCACCCAGGCTTTATTTTGTATGTCATGCACTGGCCCAAGGCTCTCTTTCCCTCTGTAATCTTCATACAGTGCTGCGGTGATGGTTCTCCTGCCAGCTTGTCTACAGACGAGGAGATGAGGGCTGAGGATGTCTACACTCTTGCCCAAAGCCGTGGGGCTAATGAATAGAAGAGCAGGATAGGATAGCAAGTAATTGCTCGGATATAAAACAAAACTCGCACCTTCTTTATCTTTCTGTTGGTGACTTTATTATGTATGTGTATGACCAAGTGTCTCTGGGTGAATGTGACACGTGTGGGTGCACTCTGGATTAGGAGTTACCAGTAGTTGAGAGCCAGCGATAGGAGCACTGGGACCATATTGGGTCCCCGAGAAGAACTGTCCTTTTACTACTTGCTGAGCAGCTTCCAACCTTTGCTGCTTATCTGCAAATTAATGAGTGTTCTCCTGTTCCATGTCTTTGGCTTTCAGGATGGACAGCCTGAAATTTTATACATGTTTTGGAATGCAGTCATTCTGGCACTCTCCTCTCACTTTCATGCAGCGACAGACTGTAAGTTACCATCCATTTGGATTCATTTCAGATGTTTAGTTGCTTTAAAATTTGATGTCAGAAGTATTGGTTCATAAAAATAATTTATTATGTTAAAACTGTCATTGTAACATAAATGCTTAATGTTTAATGAGGAATCTCTTAGCCATTTAATTAGTTTTAACATTTAGAGTAGCATTCTTTTTGTTGTTGTAATTGAGACAGGGCTTCTTTGTATAACAGCCTTGGTCTCCTGGAACTCACTTTATAGATGACGCTGGCGTCAAAATCACAGACCCTCTTGCCTCTGCCTTCCAAGCACAGGGACCCAAGGCATGGGCCATCACTCCCAGCTTACACTAATATTCTTAACTGAGCTGCATATTTCCTGTATAGATAGTTTAAAGCAGTTGATGTTAATTTAGTTAATGCTTTATTAGAGTGAATTCTTTTTAAACTGAAGCTATAAAATGAAAATTTGATATAAACAGAGATATGAGCTGTGAGTTACACGTTGGTTATTAGAATATGATGCTCTTGGGCCTATCTGATGGCTCAACAATAAAGGCCACTCAAGGCTGGTGACCTGTGTCTCATTTCAGGATCCACATAAAAATAGAGAGAATTTACATGGTTTTGTGTGAAGTGCTGTTTATTAATATGCTGAGCTAAATAAGATGTTTTGCTTAAAACCAAACCAAATTGAAACAAAACAAACAAACAAAATCCAAGTAGCAGGAACTGGTTCCACAAAGCTGTCCTTCGACATCCACATGCACACTGTGGCATGCAGGACTCCCTCCATGATAGCTATATACAACAATAACAAGTTTAAAGAAAAAATAGGATCCACAGAACTTTTTTTGTTGTTATTTCTATGAGACAGTACCTCAATATAGAGCTAAGGATGGCCTTGAGACATGGCAGAGTATCTAAAAGCAATGAAATATGTATCTCAGCTTAAGTGTGTACTTAATGACCAAATTCCAGAAGCCTTTTGTGAAAAGGCTTTAAGAGTTTGCGTATAATTAAGTTTTTATCCACAGTCCCTCACTAAAATGGCCCACTGTGTAGTGAACCTTGTTCAGACTGAGAAGGTGGAGTTGAATGAACTGGTACTTACTTGCTGCTTCCTCTTCACCCTCTAACAGCTGTGCTGCACAGTTAAGCAGCTCCTTCACTAGGATTGACTGGCTGCTATAAATCATCCTAATCAGGCTATAAGGTGCTATTCCTCTCCACATTTGGTTTTCAGTTTGGGTGAGCTTTAATGAACTACAATTTATATAGAGTAGAAGCTCCCAATTTTAACATAAATTATGTGAATGTTGGCAAATGCTTATATATTTGCATTGTTATTACAGTTAAGATGTAGAAAATTTCCATCACTCCTCAAATATCCCTCATTCATTTTTAGTTAATCTACTACTTCGAAAGCAGAACATACTTCTCTCTCCTCCCAATCACAGTGAAAGGGAAATGCAGCTGTCTCCATTCTTCACAGTTGGTGGATGGCAGAAAAGACATCAAAAAGGGAAATTGTGTGTTGGAAATCTTTATGAAAACACACACTTGAAAAGCCCTGTTAATATTAACTTATGTCTTAGGGCATCATGTGTTGTGATAAAACGCTGTGACCAAAAGAAACTTGTGGAACAAAGGATTATTTCATCTTAAATTTACTTCTAGGTAACAGTCCACCACTGAAGGAAGTCAGGCAGGAACTCAAGCAGGGAAGGAACTGGAGGCAGGAACTGAAGCAGAAGCCGTGAAGTAATGCGGCTTACTGGCCTGCTCACTTGTATTTCTCTCTTATATTATCCAGAACCATTTTCCCAGGGGTGGCCCCACCCACAGTGAGCCGGGCCTTCTCAGATCAATCAGTAGTCAAGAAAATGCCCTCCAGTCATATCTGCAGACCAACCCTATAGAAGGATTTTCTCCATTTGACGCTGACTGTTTGTGGCAAGTTGACATAAAACAGTCCAGCCATTGTCATGTATTTTAAATAGTGTGCTCAGTCCAGTGTAACTTTGTTAACTTGATAACTGTCCTGAAGTTTTTAACCACCAGTCTTCCCGGAAAAGCCTGTTGTAAATGTAGGTAATGCTTTGCTCTCACCTCTTCTGTGTTTCCACCTCCCTGTTCCTACTCGGTTCTCCCTGTTGACCAGAAGCCCATTTCCATCAGGACACATCCTACAACGCCCTTGTGCTTTCTTTCCCTCCGAGGCTGATACTGTGTGCAACTGGTGTACAGCCACAACCTCACCAATTAAACATAATGTACTAAGATTTAGTTATTTTTTGATCCAAAGTCACATACATCTTGAAAATAAGAAGAAGTTGACACAGGCTGGCTCTCATCTGTCACAGCAACTGCTGCAACACAGTCATCTCCAACTCAAGTTAATGCGGAATAAAGTTTGCCACGGTTATTTCTAGACCCTGGACACTGTCGGTGATTATGAGGAAAGGAACGAGTCCAAACTACCAAGTCATCCAGCTTTCTGCCGAGCTGTTCCAGACAGCTGTACACAACACAAGAGTCACGGAGTGCCTCTCACATAGTCAGGGTTCTCTAGAGTAACGGATACTAGGATTACTGTCCGTACATAGAAAGGGGATTTATTGGAATGGTTTACAGGCTGCACTCCAGCTAATTCAACAATGGCTAGCTATGAACGAAGCGTCTGAGAGTTTTGTAGTTGCTCCGTGCTCAGTCCACACAACTGTAGCTGGTCTCCGGTTGTGCTGCAGTCCTGAGGGAGCAGACTTCCATACTAGTGCAGGAAAGATGTGCTCGCATGGGGAGGGAAAGCAGGCAAAGAGCAAAAGCTTCCTTTTGTGTCCTTACGTTGACTTCTAGCAGAAGGATGGCCCAGATTAAAAGTATGTCTTCCTCAACATCAAGATCAAAGGCATCTATCTTCCTGCCTCAAAGGTACAGACTAGAAGTGGATTCACCCACTTCAAACCAAGCAAAAATATCTCTCACTGGTGTCCCTTCCATTTCTGGACTGTAGTTTGTTCCAGATGTAGTCAAATTAAGAACAAAAGAATAGCCATCACACTGGGTTGGCTCAGTTGAGCCTAAGCACAACAAAATATGTCGCCAGCAATATAGAATCAATTACATAGCCAGAATGTAATTAGAGGGTGCACACCTGGGAGAAACAGCAAAGTAGGATCCATCCCTAGGATGCAGAGACAGTGGAAAATCAATGGAAAGAGTCAAACAAGAGTTTAAAGCCCTGTACAAGCATTTACAATTGCTCAAGTGTTTCAGAGTAAGTAAATCGACAATGTAAAGAAACATATGCTATTTAAAATTATTTCAATAAGTGAGAATAATAGCAGATTTAACCCTAAAGAAGGAAAGGTTATTCCAAGCAAAGGCATGAAGAAATAAAGCAAAGAACACTTTGACTTTCAGCATTTGTGGAACTTATAAGTCTAACATATATGCCATGGGAGTCTTAAAGCTGAGAGAGAAAAGGATCAAAGAATTGTTGAAATAGTCAAACCATCTGTGTTATAAACTCAGTAATGCTTGTGTGTGTGTGTGTGTGTGTGTGTGTTTGTTTGTATGTCCGACACACACACAATTAATATATTGAACTGAATTCTCCAGTATGACTATTGGGACAGAGCTTGTTGTGTGACTTTTTCTGGGGAAATTTGAAGAAATGTCTCCTCATTGTAGATAGGACTGACAGAGCAGTGAAAATCTTCATGCAATCCCAGCTTGGTGAGCCAGTGAATTTATTAGGGCTACTTATGCAAGCATGAACAAGTCAGGCTGTACAACTCAGCAGTCTCCTTCATGACTCTGGGAGCTGCAACATCACGAAATCTCATGCCAGTCAATTTTACTGTTAGGTGTGATTGGAATCGTCTTGTGGAAAGGGGGTTCAGAAGTTCTGATCCTCATTCGTTCCCCTCCACCCACGCCACACAGTGGAAGTTAACGAGGTGGACGTCCTCACAGCTGCTCCAGCATGGAGGCAGCAGCTGCGCTGCCAGGGTCTTATGGAAGAGACTGTTAAATAGCACCATAGGCTAAGGCCCTGATCTCGTGGAATTTATACCCTCATACGAAGGAGAGCACTCAGAGCTTGCCAGCTGTGAGGCTCCTGGCAAGCTGGTAGCCATCATCAAGCCAGAAAGAGAAAACGAGCCCCATCTGGGTCCTCATTTTGGCTGCTGTGGTCTAGCATTGTTAAATATTAAAGTGTATGCTATCACTTTGTCACAAGTGCTGTGAGATACAGGGTTGCTACAGACGTGATTCTTTTCCTTCAGTGACTCTTTAATTCTTTTTACTTTTCATTTTATTCTGTCTGCGTGGACTTTCTAATATAAGCATCCCTTGGCATACATCTGGAGCCTAAGAACAAGTTTTGGAAGTTGATTTTCTCTCTCTTCTATGCGGTTCCTGGAATTAAACTTGGGTCGCAATCACTTAGAGTGGGCACTTTTACTCAATGAGCGATCACCGTCATAATTTGTTTTTTGTTTTTTGTTTTTGGGTTTTTTTAAGATTTATTTTATGTATGTGAGTACACTGTCACTGTCTTCAGACACACCAGAAGAGGGCATCGGATCCCATTACATATGGTTGTGAGCCACCATGTGGTTGCTGGGAATTGATCTCAGGACCTCTGGAAGAGGAGTCAGTGCTTTTAATCGCTGATCCATCTCTCCAGACCCATAATTTGTTTTAAAATTTTTTTCAGTATGATATTATCGACTCACCAGAACCATTAGCATAATACAAATATCTTAAACTTTTTAAGTATAGTATGTTTATTCTTTGAAAAAATCTTAAGCTTATGCATCTTAGAATATTCTTTATTATTGATTTTCTCAACATTTTTCTTGCAGAAATTGTGTAACAGTTCTGTAAAGTATCTCAAACCACCTCCCCACAATGTGAAATTGGAGCTCCAGTAGCAGGTCTGATCTGAAGTGCCCTGTTTGGAACCCTCTGTGGCTCCTACTCCTGCTTTTTCTGTTAGATTGCCTTCCCTTGTGTCTCAAACACTGAATTTCACCCGGGTTTGTGCTGGTGGCCTTTGCTGTCTGCTTCAGACACAGACTAAACCTTCTGAAACTTGTTTGAAGATTTATTAGCAAAGTTGGAGCAGTGATTAATCTAGGACTAATTACTTCCTGCTTCAGGGGCAGAACATTTAGCACCTTTCCACATCCCTAGGATGCACTATGAGGCTTCCACCTACGCTGTAAGGAACAGAAATTATTTCCAGCCCCGTGCGACTAACAGATATCCCCTCTAGCTTTTGGGATGGGTGTTTCTCCCTTAGGGATTTCCTCACACGCTGGGAAGAGTTTGCCACACATTCTGGGTGGACCCTGCAGGTCTGCGTAGTGCTCTC
The DNA here is from genome assembly GCF_021556685.1 of Rattus norvegicus. NCBI lineage: Eukaryota > Metazoa > Chordata > Mammalia > Rodentia > Muridae > Rattus > Rattus norvegicus. Next base: position 54,685,938 of record NC_141539.1, read on the forward strand.
CTCTCAGCTCCATAATCTGATGTGCAGCTCTGTCAACCCCATTTCTGTGCTGTGGCCTGGAAATTCCTTCTGAAAAAGCAGGCAGGCAGACTCTGTGTCTTGCCTATCAGAGATCATGTCAGTGATGTAATGTGATTGATGTAATATGAAATGTCTTGGAAGCCACTGTCTCAAAGATTGCCTTCACTAGTGTATGCAGTCATATTGGAGGGTCAGTTTGGCTCTTTTGTACCATCTCAACCAATCAGAAACAGAAGTCCTTAATCTGGTTTTATTACCACTTACAACCACCACTACTATTATCTAATCTCTATTAGATTTGTCTGTCTGTCTGTCTTTCTATGTATGTAGGTATGTATGTGCCAGTGTACATATGTAAAGGTCAGAGGGCGACTTGTGGAAGCAGGTTCTCCCCTGCCATGTCTTGGACACTAAACACAGGTCTCAGCTTGGCAACAAGTACCTTTTCCTATTGAGTCATTTTCTATGTGTGTTTTTTAAAGATTTATTTATTTTATTTATAGGAGTACACAGCAGCTGTCATCAGACACACCAGAATCCCATCAGATTCCATTACAGATGGCTGTGAGCCACCATGTGGTTGCTAGGAATTGAACTCAGGACCTCTTTAAGAACAATCATGCTCTTAACTGCTGAGCCATCTTTCTAGCCCTGTTGAGCCATCTAATAGAACTCCTACTCTAGTATCAAAAGTAATGGTGCTATTGTGTGTGTGTGTGTGTGTGTGTGTGTGTGTGAGAGAGAGAGAGAGAGAGAGAGAGAGAGAGACAGAGACAGAGAGAGAGAGACAGACAGACAGAGACACGGATTTTGCTCATCTTTCTTTGCCCATCTTACTTTTTCTTTACCCATTCCAGATCTCAGTACTTAACATCCATTTTGCTTTACCTCATTTTGTTCTCTGAATAATCAGCCCTCTGAAGGCAAGACAGTGCTTCATTAAGAAGCTCAGATTCTGAATACCTTCTTCCACTTTAGAGCCGGTTTCTCCTACTTGACCTTCAGCAGCTGCATGGACTTTTCCTCCTCCTCCTTGAGCTGTGCATTCACTCCTGCCCAGTCTGGGTTGGAGAAAGCTCTTATCAGCATCATTGGTGCTTTGCTCTCTACCTGGGAATTCTGGTTCCTTCTAGAATGTAAACTTAGATTTTTCCAGTCTAATCACACCTAAAATATGAGCCTTCCTCTTTAGTTACTTTTAGTCTCTTCTCTGTATTTCTCATGAGAGTGATTCCTGCTTTTGTCTTCATTTGCATTCTGTCTGTTTCTTAGCTAGGTGTAACTAACAGGTCTGACTGTCTAACACCGCTCTAGTGAAACTCTTCTCTATAAGGCTACCAGTGACCTACTTCTTCATTGTAAAACTCAGTGTGTTTTTCTGTCCTTACCTCTTGGGGCCATCTGTTTGTGAGTCAAAGAAGCTACTGAGAGGAAATATAATTATTTTAGGCAGGGATTCTCATTAATATTTCACATTTAGAGTAGCCTGTATCTTCTGATATCATTATTACTTTAATAACTTCCTTGGGGAGAATTCCAAAGTAAGTTGTTTGTCAAGCACCCTCCGTTTTTTAGCGTGCAGTCCCTGTAGTGTGTCGTAGAGCTTTTCACATTCTAGGCAGGCTGTGTTAAGGAATGTAGCCATCTGCAGAGTTGAAAATTACAGACAAATGGTAACAGATTGTCTAAGTAATATTTTGGCAGAATGTATCTAAGGGGAATTTTCTTAGTTAGGAACATGTTCCTACTGATTATGAATGTTCATGCTTAGCAAAAATAGTCTACTAGAAAGTAAGTTCTTGGGTTTGAACAAACAACAAATTTAAATTTATTCAAAAAGTAAAATGCTAAACCTGTAACCATGAAGATAAAATTAATTATTGTAGCAAATCCTTTTAATTATCTGTGGGTCATGATTATTTCCAAAATATGGTTTCTAAGCCTTTTGTCCATTCTTTTCTCTTGTAGTTTCCAGATAATAATATTGACTCAGCAACCTGTTGGGTTATGATTCATTTTTTCAAGCAAGCAAAGTAAAAACAATTTCTTTTTCTCATTTGAGACTTTTCCAAGAATTTCTCATTATAAAAATGTTTCATTACTCTCCATAGCCCATATTAATAATTTATCTGCTGTGTCTAATTACTACCACCACCTGAATGTTTGCCCCATAAAACAGGAGTGCTCCTTGTCAAGGTGGCATCCTTGGTGGCCCACAGTGGGATTCAGTAAACAGTACCTGGCAGACAGAAATTAAAGGGAGGGGAAGAGGGAAGATGCTGCGTCCTTCCATGAAAACTTAGTATTTAAAAATGGTTAGGGATTGTATAGAGGTGGTTCAGTGGTTAACAGTACTGGCTGATATTCCAACGTTTGACTCCTAGTTTACATTATATCTAGGTTTAGTGGTGTATGCCTTTAATCCCAGTACCCAGGAAGCAGAAGCAGGTAGGTTTCTGTGAGAGCAACTTGGTCTACGTAGTGAGTTCCAGGCCAGTCAGTGCCACAAAGTAAGACCCTGTCTCAAAAATAAATAAAGAAAGAAAGAAAAGCAAATGTTATAAGACTTAGAACAAATAAGGTAGATAATTATGAGTACTTTTTTTAAAAAAAATATTAGAGCATTTGGAAGGCATCAGTACAACTATCGGGAGTTTTTGGACAGCCTGAACTATACTACACCTTGTCTTAAACAACAGCACAAACAAACATTCTGGCAATGAAGTTCAATGATGCATTTTTCATGGCTGGGGGTATGGGGTAGTTCCATTTTGTTGCTTTTTTTGGGGGGGGGTATGTTCATTGTACATGGTCCTGTGTTACATCTGGACATTACCTAAGCCCATAATGCATTTCTGAGCACATTCCCAATATCCTCCTTCCTTCTTCCTCTCCTGCCTGCCTCTCCTTAGTCCCCTTTATTCCTTTAGACAATTTCACTTCACTTCTACTCTGATGCCCTATATACATGCAGGACTTTATATAAACAATTTAGTTCTTAAAAGTGGAGGTCACACACACACACCGGTGTAAGACTAACCTCATCTTTAGGTAAAATGCATTTTAGAGTTTTTGTTCTTATAATCAAAGCATTTTACCTTAGGTTTTGGTTGTTGTTGTTTCGTTTTGTTTTGTTGGTGTATGTGTATGTGGTGCTAGAGCTCAGATGCAGACACATCCTCAAACCTTGGCCTTTAGTTTGTTGGTTTGTCTTTGAGATAGGTTTCCACTGTAGAGCCCAGCTGACCTGAAACTCAGTATGCATGCTGGCTGATCTTGACTTAGTAATCTCCTGCATAAATTTCCAGAGTGCTGAGGTTATAGTGTGTGCCACTGTGCTTGGCTTCTCTGCATAGTTTCAATGAGCCAATAAATCCTCGTTTTCCTGATGTGATGGTATACCTAAGATTCTGGCATTCAGCAGGAAGATTAGACACTAGCATCAGTAACAGGGCGTTCCAGGTCTATTTCAAAACCACAATAGCAAGTGTCACCCGATCTCAAAGTCATAACAGTAACAATGACAATGAAAGCACCATCCTGAGCATCCTATATAAACATGGAGGAGGAAATTGGGAGCCTTTTCAAAATGAGGACTAGTTGTGAGGACTTGAGAACAGTTTATGTGACCTGGAAGAAAGTAAATCAAGTCAGTGCTTAGATTTGACAGAATACCTTTATTTAATTATGGTTATTTTTTCATTGTAATTTTGATTGACTTCCTATGTTCCTTAATTTTTTTCTACTTAAAAATGTATGGTAGTTTTATATCTAGAAGAAATGTCCAAACCTCAAGGCTGCTGTAACCAAGATCAAGGAAGAGTGGCCTGTGTCCTCAATGCTGTCCCTCTCCTTTCTAGCCTTTGCTGAGCCTGTTTAGTGCTTTCTAATTTCTGGTATCGTACTTTTTCAAAAGATATTTCTACTTATTTTATTATTTTATTCGAATAAAGCCGTCCACCCATATTGTGCCCTCGTGTCTGCTGTTGGCTTCTCTTCCTCCACACGGCCCTTAGTCCTCCACATTACATGTGCTGATGGGTCATTTCCAATTTTGTAGTGCATCTTTCTTGTCAGTGAACTGTAAAGTATTTACCATAAGACATTGGGTACTTTCTCATTGAGCTAATTCAGACGATACTAATTAATAGGACAGTTTCCTACAGTTTATTGATAATAAATTCAGAAGTACAGAATTCATAGGCAGAATAATAGCTTTCAGAATCCCATGTCCAGAAACTATCTGGAACCATAGCATAAACAGCAGAAAGAATTTTGCAGATATGACTTTCAGGTTTTGAGGTGGGATTATCTTGACTCTGGTGCGTGAACACATTGTAATTACACAGTCCTGATAAAGTAAGAGGGAAGCCAGGGAGACAGAGACAGTAAGAGAAGCAGTGACTTAAGGCCTCTACTAGCTAGGCAGCAGCGTCAACCAAGGACAGGAGGTAGATGAAAAGGCCAAGAACCCATTACCCTTAGGGGATTACTGTAGCTGGTCATAGAGGGTGTGGAGGTATGACTTCAATAGGCACTGTCCAAAAAAGTGCTCAATGTGGTATGTCGATTTCAACTCCTATTGGTTTTATATATGAGCTTCATTTTTCCATGTTTCTGTCAACCCTTGGCGTTTTTAGTGTTGTTGGGTTTTGTTTTGCTTTGTTATTCTTGTGGTGTTTTTGTTCAATCACGTTTGATTTAATTTTAATATATTTTATAGATGTTGCTTTTATAGCTTTTTCATGAGCACATTCATCATTTTTATTCTCTTTTATGGGGTATATGTTAGCTTTCTGTGGAATTATCAGGCTTATTAATTCATAAGATTTATTTGTATATTCTGATGTATTTCTGTGGAGTCTAGCTGTGTCTGTGCAAGCTGACATCGCTGTTGACTGACCAGGCTTATCAGTTCCTGGGATTTATCTCTATAATTACTGCTTCCTCTCTGCTGCCAGTGAGTTTGTACTGGCTATGGGCTTGACTTGTCAGCAATGCAGTTTTAGTCTGTCTCAGTCCAGCTTTCTTTCTTCCCTCCTGTTCCTTAGACATTCTTATTCTGGGCTTTCAATGGAGAAGTTGAATGGTTTTTGTCTCCTAAATTCAAATACTGAGGCAGATCTAAATTGATGCTCCAGTGGTTCTAGGAACTCTCTTGTGAGACCTATCTAATTAGAAGATAGAAATTAAACAAAAACTCCTAGAAACCAAGCAACACTGAAGTAACAATGTGAGTATTAGGTGTAACATGTAGGGGAAACTTGTATATTCCTCTCCACTGTGCCATTCATCCTTTACTCTGTTGAGCCTTCTGAAATGTGTTGAAAATAGGAAGAACTGTGAACTCTTGAGTACGTGGTTATGATATTATTACTGTTGCTAAGTTAGATTATTGTGTGGGCTGTGGGTTGAACTCCAGTGAGTGCTTCTAATAATAATTAAAAAATTTGGATCTCTTTTTCATAAAAGATTTATTTATGTATTATTTTTCTGTTTTTTGTGTGCATGTGTGAGTTTACAGCACCAAATGTAAGCAGGAGCTCCGGAGGCCAGAGAAGGGTGTCAAATCTCTTGGACCTAGACTTACAGGCAGTTCCTAGCTGCCGTGTGGGTCCTGGTCCAACAGTAGGTCTTCTACAAAAGAAACAAGTGTTTTTTTTTTTGAAAAGTCTTTATTTTTTAATTTGAATTTTTAATGTTTTAGAGCTTCACAGAGAAGTGCTGTATTTATATTTCCCTTCCTCCCCCCACTCTCTTTAGTCCCTCCTATGTGCCTCCCATCCCCTCTCAATTCTTGAGTTCTTCTTTATTGGTAATACATATGTATTATATGTTACACACATGCACTCACAACCTACTGAGTTCATTCAATGTTGCTCATATGTTCATGTGTTTAGGGATGACCACTAGGGATTGGATGATGCGTTCATTTCCTGAAAAAAACTGATTCTTATTCTCAGCAGCCATTTGTTGTCTGTGGTCTTCATCTTAAGGCAGAACACTGAGGTTTTCTTCATCTGTGTTCGCATGTCATCTGGTGTTGTGATTATGCAGCTCTTGCTTAGACAACTTATTACTGAACTTTCTTTGTTGTGTCTGGAAGATACTATTTAGCAGCAGGCGTCCTGGTCCTCTGCTCTGATCCCCTCTGACACTGTTGTACAGTGAGCCTTAGCAGGGGTTGTATTGTAGCTGTATCAACTGCGACTGTGCACTTATGGTGGTTTATCTTTTGCTGTTTGACCAGTTGTGAATCTCTGAAACTGTTTCCATCTGTTACTAAAAGAAGCTACTTTGATGAAGAGTGAAGGCTGACTTCCCTGTGGGTAGAAGGTTAAGTATTTGGAACACAGTTAGAAACTGTGTTGCTTTAAGGAGAATGGCGGTAGTAGGTTTTCCTCTAGTTTTGTGGCCTTTCAAATCATGGCGAGTTGGCTCATGAGTTTCTTCCCACTGAAGGGGCCTTGAGTCCCCTGATTAGTCCCAAGATAAACGTGCCACCGTTGTACCGTTGGAGACACCTGGCCGGGCCAGTCGTTGTGGATTAGGCTTTAGAACTGAGTGGGTTCTGTTACTATTGATTATATATCTATAAACTATCTATAAACTATTGACTGCTTCTTGCCCATGTCGCTCACAAACCACCCTTTGATGCTGTGAAAGCTCATCTTAGGAAGGAGTGAAGTAACTGAGGCCAAGAAAGACAAGCATCTCAGACTTTATTTTGTGAATCCTGGCTTTGAATCTGTAGATTTGGGAATATAACCTGAAGTAACCTTGGAAGCCAAGAAGTGGAAAGAGACTCGGGAATGGCAGGATAAGAACAACAGCAAGTCCTTAACTGCGAAGTCATCTTTTTAGCCCCGTGGGGAGAGGAAAAGAGATAAGGTAGAATGAAGTCGAAGTAAATTGATTCATTTTTCTTTATTCATTCCTCTAGCCACTAAAAACATCTAAGAATAAAGGATATTTCTGTAAACATTGAGCCCCTCTAAAACTTAGACTTGTTATCTTTAATCATTTTGTACCCCCTTGGCAATGGGCAAAGAGACAGCATGTTGTTATGTCAGTCAGGGGATGGCAGAGCAGATGGCAAGTCTTTGTTCGTCCTAGCCTGATGCCTGGCTTGATGGCCAAAGCTTGTTTTGTGCTGAGGACACCTAAAAATCAAATCAAATCAAATCCAGGCAGGAGTGTGCTCCAGAGGAGGAAGACAGACAGAGACCTGCAGGCCGCCCTACCACAGGCCTGCTCCCTGGGGCCCGGCATAGGCTGGCTGTAGATACCCACTTGCTGGAGGATGTCACCCTGGGGCCCGCCAGCCTCCAGCAGGAGCCACCAGCGTACGAGTATGTGGAGGACAAATGAGAGAGAGAGAGAAGTGGAGCAGCATAGGAGTTATGAAGAGAGATGGAACTGGAGACTAGAGGTGGAGAGGAGGAGCCTGTTGTGATTGGCCAGCCCTTCCACCTCAGGCCATGACCAGGTCCCAGCCTGAGCTGCTGCTGAGGGCCATGTCTGGGTTCAGTGGCAGGGGTTGGTCAATGTCTGTGGCTCATATTACCACTAGGAAACATGGGCATGGTTGTAGTTGGGGCAGGCACTGGGGATCGAATTGACATCCAGGGGCTATGCATAAATAGGTCCACCCTTCACTGGCTGCTGTGCTCTGAAGAACTGGCCCCTCCTTTCACCTGAACCAGCACTAGGGCCTGTGCCTTGCTCAGGCAGCACAGTGGAGCTGGCCCTGATGGCAGGGTGTGGCTGAGTCACCCCCAAGGGCCTGAGTGTGGGAGAGCTAACCCTGCCCCCACCCCTGCCCCTTGCCACCTCCAACAGTCAGGAAGGCAGCTTACAGAGTCATGAAATCAGGAGAGCCATTCCTGTCCCTTACCCGCTTCAGTCATGCACCTCACCTGGGCAGCACAGCAGAGCTCAGCCTGGTGTTGGGAGTGTGGGCGAGCCAGCTTTGAGGATGAGCACAGGAGAACTGGTCCTAATAATATTGTTTGCCGTGAGGCAGCATGAGCTTGTTGGCTGCTCACACCTCCATAGTCCATGGGGAGACAGGGACATAGGCTACATGCATGGTGCTTGTTCAGCTGGAGGCTATATTGCATGCAAAGAACCTTTGACATGGTTTACATATTGTCCCAATAGTGAACTGTGTAAAACCTGCCTTCTCTCAGCAGAAGGGCAAAGCCTCGCTCAGTATTTCTTTTTACTAGTATACAGTCAGATAGCCCTTGCTTTATTGATACACCCTGGAAGAAAATGTGTTAGGGGAATGCAGGGGCCAGTGATTGTTTCTTCATCAGCAGAGCAGGGAAGCCAAAGAAGTTCTTTCTCAGCTGTTTCTATTGGAAGCAGCTTTACTAGGACAAAACTAGTATAAAAACATCTGTAAACACTTAAAGCATACAAGTTGATAACTTTCGACTCATATAGAGCCTCGTCAGACCATCACATCAATAAAAATTAAGCCAAACCTGTAATGTTAGTACTCTGGAGGCCAAAGCAGGGGGATTACTGCAAGTTTAGTGCCAGCCTAGACTGCATAGTCAGTGAGTTCCAGGCCAGTATGAACTACGCAATGAGACTGTCATCTTCAAAACCCAAACAATAGGGAGACCTCAGTGGACATTCCCGCCTTCCCCAGGTTACCACAGTGAGACCTCAGTGGACGTTCCCGCCTTCCCCAGGTTACCACAGTGAGGCCTCAGTGGACGTTCCCGCCTTCCCCAGGTCACCACAGTGAGACCTCAGTGGACGTTCCCGCCTTCCCCAGGTCACCACAGTGAGACCTCAGTGGACGTTCCCGCCTTCCCCAGGTCACCACAGTGAGACCTCAGTGGACGTTCCCGCCTTCCCCAGGTCACCACAGTGAGACCTCAGTGGACGTTCCCGCCTTCCCCAGGTTACCACAGTGAGACCTCAGTGGACGTTCCCGCCTTCCCCAGGTTACCACAGTGAGGCCTCAGTGGACGTTCCCACCTTCCCCAGGTTACCACAGTGAGGCCTCAGTGGACGTTCCCGCCTTCCCCAGTTGCTATGCTTTCTGATTCCTTCCCACCTCATCTCACCCCTCAGCCAGTAAACACTGATCTGCTTTTCATATCTGTATGTTTCTATGTCTTAGAATTCTAGACAAATCAAGTGGCACAGAGGAGATTATGTGTTTTTATTTGTCTGTCTTTTTTCTGGTACATTCTTTTATTGAGGGTTATCCATACTTTACTGTGCTTTTTTTTTTTCTTTATTTTTTCTTTACTGTGCTTTTATTGCTACACATTATCCATATTATTTTGTCTGTGTTATGTGAGGTTTTTTTTTCTCTCATCTTGTTCATGTGTTTATCTTTTGATATTATTTGGTTGTTTTCAATTTTGGCCTCCTGAAATAAAAGTGGTTTTAATGGTCATGCCCAAGTCCTTATGTAGGCACATATTGTTATTTGTTTTGGATATCTAGCTGGGAATACAATAGTAGATCATTCTCTCTCTCTCTCTCTCTCTCTCTCTCTCTCTCTCTCTCTCTCTCTTTCACACACACACACACACACACACACATACGCACACACCCTTTTTCTTTGCAACAATGTATTTCAGAGTTCCATTTCTATATCTCCAAATTTTTATATAGACTTTCATTTTGATTCTTTTTAGTTTTAAGACATTTGAACAATTAATTCAGTTTTGACTGTATAGTTTTATTTTAAAAATCTGACTATATACTTTGGCTATAAATGCTTTGTCAAATATGTAGGGATTCGTTTTTCCACCCTGGTCTTGCCTTGTTCTCTTGGTGGTGCCTACTGAGGAAAAGACACTTTTGATGCAGATTCTCCATGATTCCTTTCAGTGATGATGACATGAGTTTGATATTATGTCTTACCCATGGGAAGTCCAGTTTCCTCACATACTTGTCTAGAAAGTTCAATTCTTCATGAATTGGTTTTTATATAAGCCATGAGGCTATTATATTGCAAGAGGTGTTATTAAATTGTTACATTTCTTGATATAGACCTTCACCAATTTATTTTTGCATTTTGATTATCATAGTTTTTAAAATCTTGCAATCCTACAGAGTTGTATCCTCTTTTCTCAAAAGTTAATTTTGCTATTCTAAGTCTTTTCCATAGGAATTTGTAGTAATTTTCATTTCTACAAAAGGTCTGCATTAACTTTTGTATGAGATTGCATTTCATGTACAGATTAACCTGAGCATGATTCCCCTGTAACAATAGCCTACTAAATTGGATATTATGTCTCTAGGTAGCTAGGTCTCCTTAGGTCACTATCATTTCCACATTGCTGGTTCTGTGGCAGGCTTCTCACTCCCGCTGTGGCCATCCATGTCAGAGCTGCTTTCCCTTAGAATTGTTATTAGGAGTAAATGTTAGGGTTTATTTTTCCCCCAAATATTTTTCTTCTGTTGAAATATAATGTGACTTCTTAGAAGTTTGCTAGTATGATGAATCACACTGGCTGATTTTAACTGTTAAACTAGTGATTAATTCCTGGAATAATTCTCCTCAGTCATGCCATATTCTTTTTAAATGTTGCTGGATTTCATTTGGAAAAGTTTTATTTGTAACCTGAGAAATGTTATTCTATTCATTTGTTTCTCTTTACTGTCTTTGCTTTTGCTATTAAAACAGTGGAACAAAACTAGATAGACACTGCTTACTAAAGAAATGGATGTAGCATATCCGGTTTTCCTATGTACCTATTTTTATCAATTATCAAGAAAGGACATATTCAACTAAAATTGTGAATTTTATCTATTTTTAATATAAATAACACATCAGATTATATGGGTTTTGACCAAATGCAATGAATTACTGGCATTATTTTCGAAGGTGTCTTTGGAACATTTCTTTAGTTTGTCCTTTAGTGTTGGTCTATTTATTATATATTCGTGTTAAAAGCAAATCCTGACTTACTATTTCTCAGTGCCTCTGACTTACCTAATACGTATTTTCCTTGGCAGCTTCTATGTTTTTGAAGCAAGCATTTGAAGGTGAATACCCTAAACTATTACGTCTCTATAATGACTTATGGAAGCGTCTTCAGCAGTACAGCCAGAATAGCCAAGGAGCTTTCGGTACACGTGGGACAGCCGACCTCTATGCTGACCTCCCTGACGTGGACGACGATGCACAAGACATGTCCACACTGAAGAGGCCGGATTATGAGTATGCGCTATTTAACTTGATGAGGGCTACTGACATTTTAGGCATTCTGTTTTCTACTTTCTTTATAAATTAGAAGCTGGGAATAGGGTAGCTTCTAAGACTTTGGAATGATTGGTGTGTTTGCAAAGCTTATCCTGTAAAGACTAAATTGGCCTGTGGCCGAGCATTGTGCCTTCTACCAGACTGGGTGAAGTTTAGCCTGTGCTGCGTGACTGGAAGCCGGGTGGTAAGCACCTGCAGTCTTTGTCTTTCAGTTGATCTAGTGTGTGTTTAAACTACCAAGGAGATAAATCTTATGCTGGATCCTTTCTTACTTGATGTTTTAGAAAAGACTAAGTAGTCGAATCTGTCAGATAATGCCTTGGGTCACCACAAAGCACATATTTTGTAACCATCTGTAAGAGCTTCATTGGAAACCAACATACCATGTTTATGAATTCTGCCCTGCCAGCTTTCCACAAAATCCGATGTCACATTTCTGCACAAGTGCCAGATGAGCTTTTCTGAAATTCTAACATACTGTTTATTGTCACAACACTGACAAAGTTTGGTGGCTTCTTCTCCCTTGCTTGGTAAGAAAACACACCGGGTAGGTTCAGGGTAGTGATAGCTACTTTTTTTTTCTTTCAGGTTTTTTCTAATAGAGCTGGTTATGTCTGCTAAAACTGACTGGTGAAGTACGTAGCCAGGTTAGGCTAGAATGGTAGGTTGAGACCAAATTGTTGTCTCAGTAGTTGTTTTATCATAAAAGACAGATTAGCAAGAGGAGCCAAAGCTGCAGAAATAAAATGATCCATTAACTTTTAAGGTGTTGCTGTAAAACACCATACTCAGTGTCAGTGTTTCTCTCACTTACCTTTATTTTCAGTCCATGTGCACGCACTAGGAAAGACCTAGAAATGGCACAGAACCAGTGGGAAGAACACTTTATATCCTGAAGATAGAATTCTGACTTTGTCTTTTTGCGTTTTGCTGGTCAAGACATCTGTATAGTCAGTGCTTTTGTCATCGTGGGACCTGAGAGAAGCAACTAAAGCAGGAAAACTTGGTTTGGGCTTATGGCATTGCAGGTTTCTTTCCAGTGTTTTGTTTTGTTTTGTTTTGTTTTGTTTTGTTTGGGCAAGGTAAAAACATCATGGAGGAAGGCACAGTGGAGGGAAAAAGGCTACCTCATAGTGGCCAAAGAGCAGATGACAACACAGAGCTCCCAGGGGCTTGGTCCCGGTGACCTACTTCTCCTTGGCACCACTGCCAACTTTCTACTCTTTCCCCAGTAATACCATTCATGTGATGAAACATCCAGGATCTCATCCATTTGTTAAGTCAGAGCCCAAAAACGTTTAGGCAGCTTCCCAAAACCCATTGCTAGCAGCTAAGCTCCCAGTGTACGAGTCTGTGGGGGACATTCTAATAATAATGTTTGGTACTGACACGAGGACAAACTAAAATCCAAAGTGTAGAAAGAGCTGCATTGTCTGTGTTACTCCGACTTTAAAAAGGAACATAATAAACATTTAATACAGAAGGAGTAGTCACTCACAAATGCCACTCCAACAATAGTCATATGCAAAAAGATGAAATTGAACCTTTTTTGTGACACTATATACAAAAGTAAACTAAAAGTGGATCATAGATCTAAATGTACAATATAGGGTTAAACAGAAGGCCTAGCAGTTGTGAGCATTCGTTGCTCACATGGACCCAGGTTCAATTTGCAGCACCCACAGGGAAGCTCATAACCATTCATTACTCTAATTCCAAGGGATCTGATTACTTCTTCCGATGTCCCTGGGAACCAGCCATACATATGGTGCATACATATATATGTATGTATATGCACATATATGATACATGTGTACATACATGCATGTATATACATACACACTCATACAAGATAAATCTTTAAAATTTTTAAGTGTATAGTATAAACACATTATTACAGGAAAATATAAAGGCATATCTTTATCTTTATAATTTAAGATATGGTAAACAGTTCTTAAATATAATATTGAAAGTCCAACCAGTAAAAGAATGTATATGTGAGTGTGTGTGTATGTATGTACGTGTATATGCACATATATATATATCACTGCCATAAAAGTTAAACCTCGAGTGCATTACTAGTGAAAATATTTGTAAGTATGTCTAACAACAACTTGTATCTAGACTATATAGAGAATGTTTCTAATTTAATAATGAAACATAGTATATGCTACTAGTGGAAATCTGAGATGACACAGAGCTTTGAAAGGTAGTTTGACATTTTCTGGAACTTATTAAACATCATTTCCATATGACCCAGTATTTTCACTCCTAGGTCTACAGGACAAAGAAAACCATGTTCACACAGAAATTTGTACACAAATGCTTGTGTCAGTATTATTTATTAAAGCTGAAATAGAAGTAAACTAAATGGCTGTTGCAATATCAATGAATAAGTAAAAGTTTATCTAGAAATGGATATTGTTTGCCCATAAACGGAAGTGAAGCACTAATGATGGCACCAAGGAAGAACTGAGAACTTGGGTGAACTTTGTAAACAATACATCATGCCGAATGAAAGAAACCAATGGTAAAGCATATACACCATTTACCAGAGATCTAGAGTAATGATATCTAAGAAAATATAATGTAGCTTAGTGGTCACACAGAGCTGTGGATGGAGGATGTGCGTATGTTAGTTGAAGTGGGCAATAGTCAAAGGAGACGAGGTTTTTGAGGGGTGGTTTAGAAACGGTCACTCTGCCTGTCCTGGAACTCTCTGTAGATCAGGCTGGCGTCGAGCTCAGATTCTCTGCTTCTTGAGTGCCAGGATTAAAAACGTGTGCTACCAGGCCAGTTTCTTTTTCTGTTTGTTTGTTTGTTTGTTTGTTTGTTTCTTTGTTTATAGTTACTTATTTAGATTTTGGTTGGTTGGTTTTTCCAAGACAGGGTTTCTCTATATAAAAGCCTTGGCTATCCTGGAACTTCCTTTGTAGACTAGGCTGGCCTTGAACCACCCAGATCCCCCTGCCTCTGCTTCTTGAGTGCTGGGATTAAAGGAATGTATCAACACACCTGGCTCTTTTTCTGGTTTTCTTTAAACGTTTATTTATTTCATGGATAGGAATGCCTGCACATATTTAAGTATACCATATGGCCATTGAAAGTAGAAGAAAACGTGGACTCCCTGGCGTTACAGATGGTTGTCAGCTACCATGTGGGTGCTGGGAAGTGAGCTCAGGCCCTCTGCAAGACCAGACAGTGCTCTTAGCCACTGCACCGTCTGTGCAGCACAGTGATCTTTGTTGTTGCTTGTTTTGTTTTGTTTTGTTTTGTTTTTAGAGACAGGGTTTCTCTGTTCTGGAACTTTGTAGTCCAAGCTGGCCTCAAACTCAGAGATCTGCCTGTCTCCAGAGGGCTGGGCTCAAAGGTGTGTACCACCATTGCCCAGCAAACTTTTGTTTCTTTAAAGTAAATTAAGTAAATCTACTTCCTGTATCAGAATAATAGGAAAATTATGGAAGACAAATCAAATTGCAAATAAGAAAAATAGAATGTGCCCAATTGTGGTCTGCTGCATTGGTCATTAAGACTGAACAGCTGAAGTGGTACAACTGTGTGGGTTGGGTCATGCCTCTTGGCACTAAACATTAGTGACAGTGCTTTACTGCATCATTAATTTACTTTTCTAGCACTTACTATTGCCATATACTAAGATCGTGACTTACCTTTTAAAAAACTATATGCGTATTGTGCTCCATGTGTGTCTGGGTGCTATTTGCCTGCCCAGCACCTACTGTGGCCGGAAGAGGGTCTGGGATCCCCGGAAACTGGAGCTGCAGAAGATTGTGAGTGGTCATGTGGATTGTGGGAGCCAAACCCAGGTTCTCTAGGAAGAGGTCCAGCATTTTTAGCTACTGCATACTACTTGTTTAACCTGATGTTTAACTTTTTATATCTCCTTTTAGCTTGTGAACTTTACTAGGCTAGTGTACTGTTCTGTTTTGTTTGTTTTAACCCAGTGCACTGCAGAATTTCCATGTTCAGGAAATGCTTGGCAGACTACAAAAACTTAGTGATACTTGTGGGAAGAGGATAGGAAAGGGTGGCACATATAGTAAGTCACCTTTATACTTGAACTTCACTGACTCCCTTTTTACTAGACTGTAGAACACTCCTCATCACTTACCAGAGTGCCTGGTGCCTATTCCCAGTAACTATGTGTTGGGAGAAATACTTACTGAGTGACAAACCATCAAGCGATGACTGGAATTGTGCTTCAGAAGCCAAGAGCAGTCTGACCTCTAGGCTTGTAGGTTGACATGATGGTTGAGAAGAGAGACTGTCGCCTCTCCACAGAGAGAAGGCCAGATGTTGTCAAGATTTGCATGGAAGAAGAAGGGAAGTTGCTCTAGAAATTATTTAAACCCCACCCAGAGTTTCTACCCCTTCCTAAGACCATTTGGTTCCCAGGTAAAAGACACACACAACCTTCATATTCACAATAAGCTTTAAACCGCACAAGGGCTACTATCCTCTATGCTACTGGACTCTTCTTTCCTATCATAATCCTGAGTTATTATTGACTATGTTTCATCTGGGCTGCTCTTAACTCCAGTTGGCCAGCCCTCGGGCCACTTACTTTATGCCTCACCTAACCTGTGGCGGCTTCTCTTTCTTCTCCACTTTCTTCTCATGGTTCTCTTCCAACCCCAAGCCCTGGAAACCTAAACCCCACCTATGTCTTTTCTGCCCATCTGTTTGCTATAGGCAGCTTCCCCCCCCTTTTTTTTTCTTTATTAACTTGAGTATTTCTTATTTACATTTTGAGTGTTATTCCCTTTCCCGGTTTCCAGGTCAACATCCCCCTAACCCCTTCCCCTCCCCTTCTTTATGGGTGTTCCCCTCCCCATCCTCCCCCCATTACCACCCTCCCCCCAACAATCACGTTCACTGGGGGTTCAGTCTTAGCAGGACCCAGGGCTTCCCCTTCCACTGGTGCTCTTACTAGGATATTCATTGCTACCTATGGGGTCAGAGTCCAGGGTCAGTCCATGTATAGTCTTTAGGTAGTGGCTTAGTCCCTGGAAGCTCTGGTTGCTTGACATTGTTGTACTTTTGGGGTCTCGAGCACCTTCAAGCTCTTCCATTTCTTTCTCTGATTCCTTCAACAGGGGTCCTATTCTCAATTCAGTGGTTTGCTGCTGGCATTCGCCTCTGTATTTGCTGTATTCTGGCTGTGTCTCTCAGGAGCGATCTACATCCGGCTCCTGTCGGTCTGCACTTCTTTGCTTCATCCATCTTGTCTAATTGGGTGGCTGTATATGTATGGGCCACATGTGGGGCAGGCTCTGAATGGGTGTTCCTTCAGCCTCTGTTTTAATCTTTGCCTCCCTATTCCCTGCATCTTCCCTTTTTTAACCTATCAGAAATAACTTAGGGGCAGGGTCACCAGGGTCTACTTGAAGACTCCGGGACTTGGGGGACTTGGGGGACTTGGGGGCCCATACTTAGCATTACAATAGACAGTAAGACCAAACCTCAACAGGAAGTTTATACTGAGGAAAAGTAGAAAGGTTGCTGAAGGGATTGTAAGCAGGGAATGTGACAAGATAGGCAGTTAATCCTAGGAGTGAAATAGTTCTTAGTAGTGAAAGGCCTTTGCTAGTAATGAAAAGAACACTGTAGACGTAGTCATTGACCCCTAAATGGGAGCCTACAGAGACGGTTGGAGTCAGAGAATGGCAAAGAAGAGTTTAATAAGAGAACTCCACTTGAGAACTTTCATGGTGTTACAGGACTGTCACAAACACTTCTTTATTTTGTCCTCATTCTTGCAGTATTCCAAGAATGGAAATCTGAGGAAGGTCTACCTCTGTATACTACCGCTCAGTTTGTAGGCTTTACGGAGGATGGTAGCTATCTTTGAGTTGTAAGAGCTGAGCTAGTGTGAGAGGGATCTGCTGGCTGCATCTTGGGTATTTGGATCTTCTAAACAGGCTAGAAAGAGTAGGCTGTTGCACTATTCCTTTAGTCTCAGGGGACCACCATACAGTTCATACTGTACTAATGGCTGAGCTTTATACTTAAGATGTGGTCTTTAATAGGTGTTCCATTATGAAGCATGTTTGCAAAGGTGCTTATAACTTTTTAAAAGAAATTCTTGTTATAACTATAGTTTATAGCTATTATTTACCTTTTTCAATTTTTATTGTTCTCATAGTCCAGAAAAGGCGTTGAAAGATTCCCTGCAACCTTATGAGGCTGCTTACCTCTCAAAATCCCTGTCTCGACTCTTCGATCCCATCAACTTGGTTTTTCCTCCTGGTGGACGTAACCCTCCTTCCTCTGATGAGCTTGATGGGATCATTAAAACTATAGCAAGGTACGTACGCATCTCTTGTATAATGGCTTGTATAATGGCCTGCCCACAATGTTTGCTAGTGGCAGTACATTTTTTTCTTTTTTTAAAAGATTAATTTATGTATTTCATGTATGTGGGTACACTGTCGCTGACTTCAGACTCACCAGAAGAGGGCATTGGATCTCATTACAGATGGTTGTGAGCCACCATGTGGTTGCTGGGAATTGAACTCAGAATCTCAGGAAGAAGAGTCAGTGCCCTTAACCACTGAGCCATTTTTCCAGCCCAGTAATACATTTTAAATTTACCTCAAATCACTAGTCTAGTGATTAGGGTTTCAATTAAGATATATAGTAACTACTCACATAACGCTTAAGATTCTAATTAATAAAAACATTTAGATACAAATATAGTACATATAGTATAGAAATCACCGGTTACAATCATTTTGTATCTTAGCAAGATGGAACTATCCCTGGGCCTTTTACACCTCTAACTTTTTAGTATTACATGAGAAAACAAATATAAAATAATCATACAAACTGTAAGAACTGAGACATACATAGACGTTTAACCCAGGAATCGTGATAGAAACTGGCCCAGTACCTCTGAGGAGCCTGCTGTGTGCAGTACTCAGGTTTTCAAGTGGATGAGACAGTTTTTCAATTCAAAAGGGAAGACATCTGACAGAGACACTTCTGAGTTCCTGCACACAAGTGCAGTTAGTGCGCCGTTGGCGTCAGAGGAGTTTAATAGGATTACAAGTCAGCCCTCGGTCTCTGTTGTAGCTGGTAAGTTGTCATAGCTTTGTGATTTACATTTTGAGGAGCAAAAGCAGTGGCTGGGCAACCTTGAACCCTGAGATAAGATTGCTTCAAGTTTTTTCCAGTCTACAAATTGAAGATGTCAGTTTGCAGATGCAATACCCATATGCATCCCTGCAGCTGTGAATGCACCGTACAGTGTTTCAGCTGCCCTGACCTTCCGCCATACACCTGGAGGTGCTTCTCACCTTAATGACTAGTCCCTGCTTAGTGTGTTTGTGGTAGGAAACTGCTAATTCCACTTGATCCCTCTTACCTATTTCTGTAAGTGCTAAGGATGTTGATTAACAAAGGTAACAGCACAATAGTCAAATATCATCTGGGATTTTAAGAATGCTTATGCCTGTGTTTAATAGAATTAAACTGAGCAGTCTCAATACTACATGTGTTGGGGTTAAGGAATTACCACACAAACCATTCAGGTAGTGATCTCAGTTAAACAGGGCTGGTTTATTGACCGCACACCCCAAGACTGATTGATCAGAGAGGACCGTAGCTCCGGACTTGGAATCTGGGAGTTGCGGCCTCAAACAGGGCCAGCTTATAAAGGCTAAAACTTCAAAAATCACAGTGAGCTTATATGCAGGTACAGGAAGCACTATCTAGTCTCTGACTCAAGCTACTTTAGACATAACAGTTCATATTGACTTTTAATTTGATGGGTCCTAAGAGAAGCTTATGGTTGTGGAATTTCTTAAGCTTAACAAGCCTTAATTACCCAAGATGCAATGCACGGATCACATGAAACTCAAGAAGCATAACCAAAATGCAGATGCTTCACTCCTTCTTTAAAAAGGGAACAAAAATATCCATAGGAGGGGATAGGGAGGCAAAGCTTAGAGCAGAGACTGAAGGAACACCCATTCAGAGCCTGCCCCACATGTGGCCATACATATACAGCCACCGAAACTAGATAATATGGATGAAGCAAAGAAGTGCAGGCTGACAGGAACTGGATGTAGATCTCTCTGAGAGACACGACCAGAACGTGTCAAATACATAGGTGAATGCTAGCAGCAAACCACTGAACTGAGAACGGGACCCCCGTTGGAGGCATTGGAGAAAGGACTGATAGAACTGAAGGGGCTCAAGACCCCATGTGAACAACAATGCCAACCAACCAGAGCTTCCAGGGACTAAGCCACTACCCAAAGAGTATACATGGACTGACCCAGGGCTCCAACTGCATAGGTAGCAGTGAATAGCCTTGTTGGGGCACCAGTAGAAGGGGAAGCCTTTGGTCCTGCCAAGGTTGGACCCCCAGTGTAGGGTATTGTTGGGAGGGTGTTAGTAAGGAGGGGAGGATGGGGAGGGGAACACCCTTATAGAAGGGGAGGGGAAGGGGTTAGGGGGCCCATGGACAGGAAACCAGGAAAGGGAATAACATTTGAAATGTAAATAAGAATAAAAATGGAAAAAAAAAGGGAAAAATTAACAAGCCTTATAACATACCAAACATAACAGGGTATGTGGTCAGCATGCCCCTGCTCTGAGTCAAGTCATTTTTATGTGTCAGTGACTGGCAGGCATATTGCAGCAACAATATGAAATAGATGACAGGCATGGAACAAAATGGCTACAGCTATGCTAGTGAGACAGGCCTCAACAACAGGAAAGGGCATTTTGTCAAGTATACTAGTGTTGTCTCAAAGTCTTTCAATTTCTGTTTGTTTTCTTTTGTTTTGTGACAGTCTCAGTATGTATGTAGTGCTGCTTTCCTGGAACTGTCTATATAGATCAGACCTTTAACTCATAGACATCTTCTTGCCTCTGCCTCCAAAGTATTAGGATTAAACGTGTGTGCTACAAGTCCCTGAGTGGCTTCCTTTAGCTTCTTTAAAAAGTTAATCTGGTAAATGTGAAAATTTTATGCACTTGGACTTCAGAGATAATGCATATCTTGTCAATGCCATGTGGTTTTTGTGAGATTTTTAACTCTCAGTGATATTCTTTCCATGGTTTCTGGGAAAATGTCCTCTTTCCTTCTACATACACTCAGATCAAAAGTCCTATCAGTTCACAGTTAAAGTTGACAGTGGACAAGACAGCGAAATACTTAAGAATCTAAGATTTTAAATATTAATGTTATAGTCCCATGCTCTTAATGTATTTATTCTTTACACAGCAGAATGAGCTGGCATAGTTTATACGGAACCCAGGTGTCCTACTTGTCATATGTAATTTATATGTTTAGCCTATGTTCCGCCAAAGTCATCATTTTCATTCATGAGCTGTCACTTCCTTGCAGATGTCTGTGATATGCAGTGCCTCTAATTACACTTATCAGTATTAGCATGAGTGTACACAATTTAGTCTCTTAATGATAGACTGGACCCACACATGGCTCGCTTTTATTAATGTGAAACTGATCATTAACAAAGCCCTTTTTCCTAATGCTTAATTTAGGGAGAAAAATGAAATTGTAGCCAATTCTTGGAAGCAATCAGCAAAATCTATTTAAAGGTTCAGTTTGTTCTTTAGTGGGTATCAGGTTATATGATGCTGATTACTTTGTTGATTAATTATGTTCTAATAATTGAAGTCTGCTTTTGTTTTCTCCAGTGAACTCAATGTAGCTGCTGTTGATGCAAACCTCACATTAGCTGTGTCAAAAAATGTGGCGAAGACCATCCAGTTATATGCTGTGAAATCAGAGCAGCTGGTAAGTGGTGTCCCTTGATTTATGAATCTTAAGGATTGCCTAAAAATTGTTAGTTATACATTCCTTGAGTGGCCATAATTAACATTATAACAAATGAAACAATATCTTCACACTTACATCGGGGTTGTTCTGGTAGGCTTTATAATAATTTTTACAGTAGCATGCTAAGTAATTTACAGAGACTGGCCCACAGTGGTAATTATATTATGAAGCTTCCTACTTTCAATTTCCAAATTATGTTTGCTAATATGGTGCAATTTTCCATTCATTTTTCTTGTAATCTTGACAAATAATTTAGAGGCATCTTTTTTCCTCAAGCTTTGTTTATTAAAAAAGCTGTACAGGGACATAGGAGCTATTTGTAGGCAATCAGATGACTAATTTTTCTTTTAGACCTTATCTATAAATGTTTATAGCTTTAAAAACACATACACACACAAACATGATATATTTCCATTAGTAAAATTTGATATTGTTTCCAGTAGAAGTTAGTGTAGCTACTTGAGTGCCAGGAAAGAGGTCTCTGAGTCGGCCCAGCAGAGAACACATACGATAAGAAAGAGTCAGCCCTGCCTAACACAGACTTCACTTCCTGTTGAGGGCAGACTGAGGGATAGCACAAAGGCAATAGTCAGAGAATATAGAACTTTAATTAATGTAATAATTAATATAATAATGACAAAAGGCTTTGAAAATGGAAACTGTGTTAACTAAGCTGATTGAATTCATGCTGTTGGTGGTAGTCTATGGCCTAAAATCTCTAGGTCCTCCCAAACAAATATTGAAGATGAGTAGAAAATCATCATTTCCATATTTAATGGAAAGAATTCTTTTTTTAACCTTTAATAATTGAACTTTTTAACCTTCATTTTAGTGGATAACAAGCCTAATCATTAAATAAAATTACAAACAAATAGCCAAGTGATGGTGTTACATACCCTTGATCCTGGCTCTCAAGAGACACTGGCAGGCAGCTAGATCTCTTGTGAGTTCTAGGCCACCCTGGTCTATAGAGCAAGTTCCAGGACAGCCAAGGTTACGTAGAGAAACCCTATCTTGGAAAACAAAACAAAACAAAACAAAAAAATCGTTTATTTTAAAACATTTGTGGAGCAAAGACTGAAAGAAAGACCATCCAGAGACTGCTCCACCTGGGGATCCAGCCCATATGCATGCAGCCACCAAACCCAGACACTACTGCTGATGCCAAGAAGTGCTTGCTAACAGGAGCCTGATAGAGCTGTCTCCTGAGAGGCTCTGCCAGAGCATGACACATACAGAGATGGATGCTTGCAGCCAACCACTGAACTGAGCATGGGGTTCCCAATGAAGGAGTTAGAGAAAGGACTGAAGGAGCTGAAGGGGTTTGCAGCCCATAGGAAGAACAACAATGTCAACCAACCAGATCCCCTAGAGCTTCCAGGAACTAAACCACCAACCAAAGAGTACACATGAGGGACCCATGGCTCCAGCTGCATATGTAGCCAAGGATGGCCTTATCTGGCATCAATGGGAGGAGAGGCATTTGATCCTGTGAAGGCTGGATGCTCCAGTGTAGGAGAATGCCAAGGCAGTGAGGAGGGAGAGATTGGGTGGGTGGGTAGGGGAGCACCATCATAGAAGCATGGGGAAAGGGGATAGGATAGGGATTTCCAGAGGGGAAAGTGGGAAAGGGGTAATATTTGAAATGTAAAAAAATAAAATATCCAATTGAAAAAACATTTTACTAAAAATCAAAGTAACATTTTCTAATTACTCACTGTTTCTTACCAGTAAATAACAGTTTGTGCCATCCTATTTTATATTTTGGCATATTTCCTTCTTTGTTTTAAACTTATAGTTCTTGATTTTTATTGTGTATGTGTGCATGCCCATTAAGTACACATATGCATGCATGCAGGCCACATGTACATGTTAAAGTCACAGGTCAGTTCTTTCCTTCTCCTCGGTCTTCGGGTGTGGTGGCAAGCATCATCTTTCCTGTGCGTCCATGTGCATCCCTCTTCAGTTCTCTCATGGCTTTTTAGAACAGTTTCACTGAGAGCATTCAGAGGAAAATACAAAGTTTTTGGTTGAGGAAAGATTGGAAACATTTTAAAGTAGAATAAACCACTCTGGGTATACATGGAAATTTTAATAGGAGATTTGAGATGAAAGTAACTCCTTAAAAAGGGATTCTTTTTATAGTTTAAAATATAAAGTTCTAATTCGCAAGGTTGAAAAGTGACAGCAGTTAATTCATTGTTGAAACAGTGAAATAAAAGCAAACTAGAAATTCAAATTTAATGAGCATGCATTCAGACAGGATGGTTTTGAACACACCCTGAGAGCAAGCAGCTCTCTAGAGCCTACCTGTACTTCTCTAAGTGCTTGGCATTTCTTGTCTACCAGCACATATTAATATATGGAATCACTGCCTTAATTTATATCAGGAAAAAGGCTAATTAAAAAGACTTGCAAGCTGACTTTTAGTGTTCTGTGGTGTAGCAATATGTAACAAATACTTGTGACACACATTCCAGGACCATGGGCATGGCTTAGTAGGTAAAGTGTTTACCCTGCAGGCAGAGGGCTGGAGTTCTATCTCTAGCACCCACATGGTGCCTGCAGGAGAGAGAGACAGGGTATCCTTAGAGCAGGTTGGCGAGCTACACTAGTCGAGTTGGTGAACTTTGGATTCAGGTATTCAAGTGAGAGATGCCACCATGTATGTGTGGGAGGAGTGTGTGTGTGTGTGCGTGTGTTGGAGAGTGATTGAGGAAGAAACTTGCTGCCTTAGCCTCCATGTATGCATACATGCATTCACATTCTTGCACACATGCACCCACACATGTAAGCCCACATACTGATACACATACACACCATACACTGATAAAAACACAAAATACCTTTACATTTTTGTAATCATAACTTATTAATACATGTTTGTTTACCCCTAAGATTTTACTGTTATTTATTATCAAAGGTATGTATAACATAAACCTAAGTCTCCATAAAAATGAATCTTTAAATCCTTTCTTAGCAGAGAATCCACATTTTAGTTTTTTCTTTTTTTTTTTTTTTTTGATTTTTAAAACAGTCACTTGTCTTAACTTGCTATGCAATGTGGTTTGATCCATATCCCTTAATGAACTTACTGTCTGTCTTCATCACATGTGCTGTGAGGAGACACCATGACCAAAGCAACTGAGAGAGAGAGAGAGAGAGAGAGAGAGAGAGAGAGAGAGAGAGAGAGAGAGAGAGAGAAAGCGCGAGCGCAAGCACGAGCACATTTACCTGGAGCTTGTTTACGGTTTCAGAGGCTCAGTCCAATCCTTGTGGCAGGAGTATGGCAGCGTGCAGACATGGCGCTGCAGCAGTAACTAACGACGATGCTTTGATCCGAAAGCAGAGACTGAGACTCTGGGCTCGGCATGGACTTTTGAAACCTTAAAACTTACCCCGGTGACACACCTCCTCTAATAAGGTCACACCTCCTAATCCTTTTAATCCTTTCAAATAGTGTTACTCCCTGATGATTTAGTGTTCAAATATATGAGGCTATGGACACTTTTCTTATTCAAACTACCACACCATGTGGCATTTACAGGTGTATGTCATCATATCTGCCTTTCAGAAAATCTGTTTTGTAACAATTTATTATTGTCATTGCTTGTGATGTGTGTGACATGCATGTTTACAGACACACATGTGCCATGATGTGTGTATGTGGCGGTCAGTTCTCTTCTTCTACCTATACCTGTATCCTAGGGTTGGAATGTGGATTGTCAGTCTTCTGTAGTAAGCGCCTGCTTTTACGCATTGAACCATCTTTCCATCCCAAGAATCCTCTTTTCAGGATAAGATCAGTCACAAAATAACCACTATTATTATCTGTTTGTGGTAAAGACTTGGCCTGTGCTAAGCCATTTGCATGTATTTTACAGCAATCCTAGTTTGAAATAGAAATATTCATGTGGAACACTGCAGTTTAGAAATCCAGCCTGAGAAAAGTTAGTGGTAGTGCCACTACCATCACGAAAGTCAGCAGGTGGGCATCACCACCAGTGTCTAGACCGAGCTTTAACAGCATTCACTTCTGACATACCTGTCTGTCAAAACTTCAGACTGTGCCATCATCCTGTATGTGATTTACTTACTCACTTTACGGTGTGATAGGGATCTGTATAAAGCACTCACATGGTTCACTTATCTGTGTTATAGTTGTTTGATCTTTCTGCTTCAAAATATAGCTGGACGGTAATGTTACAATTTTACTTTTATAAGTGGGTTTTCAACTGTGTGTGGTAAATACTTTTGTGTATGTGTCCACATATGTCAGTCCAGATGCCCACATGTGTGTGTGCAGGCGTGTACTTGGAGGCTGAAGATTGACATTGGGTGTCTTCTTTGATCACACTCCTCCTTATATCGCTAGGCAAAGTCTCTCTCATAGTACCTAGAGCTTGCCATTTTTGCTAGTCTATTATATACCTTGTCCCAAAGATCCCTTGTCTCAGCCTCCTGGGTTTTGAGATTATAGGTAAGCCACTACATACCCCTGGATTTTATATGGGTTCTGAGTATCTGCATTCTGGTCTTCATACTTACACAGCACTGAGCCATCTCCCTGGCCCTATTATATTGGGTTTTCAGACGAGAGTTTTAAGTAGTGTGACTTACCACCCTTTGTTTTTATGTTTATTGTGTATATGTAAGTATGCACATAGACATATATCTTTGTTCATGTATCTGTGTGTGTACAGGTGTGAGTACACAGTTGCTGTCCATGCAGGTTGAGGACAAAGGTTGATATCAGGTTTCTGTCTTTCTTTACTCACTCCGATCTTACTGTTTTTGAGCAGGTTCTCTCAGTGAACCTGCAGTTCCCTGATTTAGCAAGATTAGCTGCCCAGCCAACCCCAAGAATTGGCCTGTTCCCACTTTGGCAGTGTTAGGAGTATAAGCATGTGGTTCTGTGCTTGACTCTGTACATTGATGTTTGGCGTCTGAACTCAGCTGGTTCAGCAAGCACTTTGTGAGCCTAGCCATGTCCCTAGGCCCTCATATTGTTTGTTATGTGCTTTCCAGAAAGATCTTTCAAGAAAGATCAGCTTCCTGGGTACTCAGGTTTAAAGAGACCAGTACTTGGGTTGGGGATTTAGCTCAGTGGTAGAGCGCTTGCCTAGGAAGCACAAGGCCCTGGGTTCGGTCCCCAGCTCCGAAAAAAAAAAAAAAAAAAAAAAGAACCAAAGAGACCAGTACTTTTTTGGTTGTCTGCATTTACATTTTTTATTCTCTTACACTGGCAGTAGTTGTGAATATGATTAGTTCACTTAGTAGAATTTTGTGTTCAAAATACATGTGTACACACAGGTTAAGTATATAGCTCAGATGGCCTGGCTTTGTAGCACACTCCTCTCATCGAAGCGCTTGGGAGGCAGAGGCAGGTGGATCTCTGTGAGTTTGAGGCCAGCCTGGTTTACATAGAGTTCTAGATAGCCAGAGCTATATAGAGAGATCCTGTATCCAAAAATAAACAGACAAAAACAACAAGAATAAACCTCAGTAGTGGAATATCTGTCTAGTTTACATAAGGCCCTGACTTGCTTCTTAGCACTACTAAACACGCAAATATAAACACAATAAAACACGTTCCAATATATTCCTTTAGGTGTGTGTGTTATTATGTTTTCTTGATATTGATGATATTCCTTAATATTGATGTACTAGAAATTTGTATATTCTGAACTAGGAAAAAAGTTACTGATCTTTACAGTGTTTGAATGAATGTTTTTCTCTATCCTCTGTGTATTGAAGATAACTTAAAATGTTTAAATGGGAAACTTTTATAGAGTTTTTACATATGTAGGATTGCAAGCATTCATAATTAAGAAAATCATAAGCATATATATTAACAAGTATTGCTTTTAAAGTGAATTATTGGGATCTTCCAGCACTAAAATTACTGCCTAGTAATTTCAAGGCATGAAATCTAGACTCTTATTGTAAATGTCAAATGTTTTGAACTATGAAGAATACATGGACATATAATTAAGTTGTAGACTAGTTGAGACAATAACAGAATGACATTTAGTAGAAGGTTTCCATTTCAGTGTGGGTCAGCAGCTTTGTATGAGGTCAGTATTTCTAAATGCAGAGTTTTGTTTTAAAGCTTTGTAAATATATACTTTGTTTCATGAATAATTTCATAGGTGACTTGGAGATTTGACATTTATTCACTTCGGAAGAAAATTTATGTGTGTGTTATTATATGGTGATATAAAGTGACCAGAGTTTATTTATTTTTATTTTTAAAAGGGGTATTTAATGGAGATTTTATCATCATCTATATGGATACCACTCTATGTTGTATAATATCACAGTGATCTCTGCTGTCACATTTAGATAAAAGAGCAAAGGGGATCACGGGAAACAGTTTAGTGTGTTCATGAACAGTTGTGGTGTGTCCTTGGGTTTTCAAGCCAAAAGCACTCTGCCCTAATGCACACATACTGGGCACTAGGCTAATGGTCCTCCTGACTATCAGACAGCCTCTGGCTTTCCTGCCCTTATTTTATCCTTAATTATTTTAAGATCATAGCTTTCTGACAGACTTCCCAGATTTGTAAGTTCTTGACTTCCTGGAAGCTATGACAGATCCTCGTTAGTGGACTGATGATGGCTTGTCTAAAAGTCAGAAGGGTATCCTGGTGACAGAATAATGATAAAAATGCTTATTCTTATTACTAAATAGTTTCAGGAGGAAGTAATCCAAAATTTTCCTGGCACTATTGTGCCCACAGTTCCAGCAGCTCAGGAGGCCAAAGCAAGAATGCCCTTTCATCTCACAAGTTTGAAACCAATTTGGGCAAAAAATATGACCTTTCTTAAAAACTAAAATTAAAATTTCTGTAGAAGTCTGCCAAGTTTCTGTTAGTCGTGTATCATGAGTTGCCATAGGACAGTGCTGTAATAGACAAGCTCAACGGCACTCATTCCCCAGTCTGTGAGGATCAGAAGAGCTGTGAACCAGCTACTTGGCTTGGCTGGGCTTCTACATAGGGTGGCTGACCAGCCCTGATCATAGATAATACTGCTCTGTATGTTGGTAATTTTGGCAGTAGGCTTGCCTCATGGGAAATAGTCATGGACAAAAACTATCTTGGTAAGTTTGGGTCACCAAAGCAACTCATCCACAGTGCAATGTTCAGGGGTTTGGGTGGTCTCTGCAAACACCAGAACCAGCCAAGTAACCTTCCCCTGGAGCAAGAGGAGATCCAGTTCAGCACAGCGCATTTGCGTGGTATTGGCAGTTTATTGTAAGCATATTTAAGAACAGCACGATCTGGGGAAGTTTCCTGGTGTGACGCAATCTGACGTGAACAAGGCGGCATAGTTACATTGAAACTCTTCTCAAAGTACATGTCACTTCTTCCGTTAGAACTCCATGTTTGATCTTCAGGGCCCAGGAGAGGATCTGGTGCGGCCTTTATCATATAAATAATGTAGAGGTCATCTAGGCTATTAGCCACCTCCATTACTGGTTGTAGGAACTTGAGGGAGCCAGGGACAGCCTGACCCTACACATACCACAGGGTTACCTAGGCTATTAGTCACCTCCATTCTCAGCCTTCTAGGTTTTTCTTTGGAAAGACAGCCCTACGTGTTTAACATTCCAGGTTTCCCTAGTGCTGCCTTGTAAGCACAACCATTGGGCTCCCAACATAAGAGTAAAGAATGCAGATGCAAAAATGCTGATGAAGCCATGTCATAGAGCAAAAGGAGGAACATGGCGACAGCGTCAGAGAAAAATCATGACCTCATCCCAACCGAATCCTATCAGTGTGTGTGTGTATGTGTGTGTGTGTGTGTGTGTGTGTGTGTGTGTGTGTGTGTACACATGCTGTTTTATGCATCTGACTCACCCATCCTACCTGAAGCGAAAGAAGTGCTTGCTTTGAATCTCCCTGCTTAGTTCCTTCAGCTGCCTCCCAGCTCTTTCTGCTCCTAGGCAGGCCTCCAGCCCTTAGTCCTCCTGCCTCAGTTGTCTGCAGTAGCATGCCCAGCAAGACTTTTAAAGTAATTTGGCTTTCCAGAAATTGTCATAGCGAGGATTGGTTTTCTTACTATTAATGTATGTTGGTTTGTTTGAGACAGGGTTTCTCCATGTAGCCCCAGCTATCCTGGAACTCACTCTGTAGACCAGGCTGGCCTTGAATCCAGGCATCTGCCTGCCTCTGCCTTCTGAGTGCTGGGATTAAAGGCATGTACTACATGGCCCAGCAGAAGGATTAGTCTTAGTTGCCTAGTAAGCTTTTTACTTAATTTGGAAATCCCAAGAATATAAAATGTTTATATCTTTTAAAAACATACTAGTGATCAAGTATAGTTTTAAAATCCTACCCTGTTCTAGTGTATACAATACAGCGTACTTCCTTTCTTGTGACTTAGAACAATGCGCTTCGAAAGTATGTTTCTGGGAGTAAGAACTGTCAGCCGTGAACAGTGGCAAGGCTGTGTCAGGACCTTCCGCACAGCATAAACACAAAGACACACAATAACACAGGCATAGTATCCTTCAGAAACGCAAAGAGAAGACCTCCCCTTGTTGCCTCGGGCTGCTAAGAATGTAAGTCTGGTGTAGCCTGAGGCAAGACGGCCTTTCAATGCGCTATCCCAGGATTAGGTCATCAGTCTCACGTTACCAGTACCAGTTACCAGATGCTGAGTGGGGACGGAGGAGTAATGGTAGTGAGGCAGGTATAAAGCGTGCTTCACATGCAGGTACCAAGGATGGACTTGGGGAGAGAAAAGAGAAATTAGCTTTTTCTTAAAAGAAAAAGAATACAATCAAATTTGGTGAGTGTAAGTGAACTCATTTTCATGTGCAGCATTATCAAGCCTCTCTTGTTATCTATTAGTACAGAGACATATTACATGCAGCAGACAGGTGATTCCTCTCACAGTGTCACTATGAGGCTGGGCCATTTGAGTGTACTTGCTGAAACATCCATGAGCAATACCAGGCAGTGGCATGTGGAATCTCTAAGACAACCAAGAAAACACTGTTTCCCTCCCTCTAATAAGCTTAGCATTTTTCAATATCTTAAGATATGCATTGGGGCATATGCAAGCACACAGAAGAGACTCAGAGGCACATGAACCACTACAAACATACCAAAGACACCCAGAAGTAAGCTGCCTGGGCAGCATGTGAGAGCTGGCCCTACCCCTCCTGTGGGCAGCATGGTAGAGCTGGTCCTAGTAGCTTGGGCACAGGAGAGCCTTCCCCAAGAGCAAGAAAACAGGAGAACACCCCATCCCGCTCACCTGGCTAGTGTAGGGGACCTGGCCCTGATGGTGCTGGCAAAAGAGAGCCTGCAGGCTGAACACTGAAGCCAACACCCAGGCCCAGATCCAGGGCTTTGAGTTGGCCACCCCAACTATGCACTGCTGGAGCCTGTGAGGGGCCAGTCCTACAGACCCAGAGTGGCAAGATCTCCGTGACACAGGGCGACAACAAGATTCTGAGAGGCATTTTGGTGAGGATATAATATAGATAGTGTAGCAGAAGCCAGAGGCCTTGAACCAGACCAATGACTCGTTGCAATGAACATTTACAAGTAAAACTGTTTGGGCAAAAGGGCACACTGTGTGACCCATGGTGATACACCACAGGATCCACAGTGTCACACATATTACAGCTTGCTTATCAATAACAACTAAAATCCACAAATAAGTGGATACATATCTTATTAGTCTTTCCGAGTGACCTCACTCAGGGTGATTTTCTTCTGGTTCCATCCACTTGCCTGCGGATTTCATGATTTTGAGGAGTGACCGACCTTAAGTCACATCAGACTAACGTTCGGTCTAAGGTTTTGTGGTGAGGGTGAAATTTACATTTCCCTTTTGGTAGCTTGCAGTATACCTTCCTATAGGCACCAGCTCAGCCTATCCATGTTCAAAGAGGTGTGGGTGTTGTTTTGAGCAATGGGGCCTTGCTGTATGTTTATGAAGAGCAACCTTTTGCATTGGCAGCAGCCTGCGTTAATTGGAGGTTTCCATGGGACCTCTTTGGCCAGCTCAATTGGATGAAGTCCAGTCCAGATATTGGAAGCTTTCCTTGGTGCCAAGAGATGGGCAGTAGGGAGTCTCCCTTATTACTTGAAGACATCCTTAGGATGGCCTTCACATACTTTAGAATGCTTCCCCTGTACTAAGTTTTCATGCCACCCCTCAAATGCCCCTCAGTTTTAGCTAACTTTCCCCACATTCCTTCCCTTAACCCCATCTTCTCTCCCCCTCCCTACCTGATCCTTCTGATCTTGCCTCCTCCACTCCAGGCCACCCATAAAATCCATTCTACCTCCCCTTTTCAGGAAGATCTATGTGTCCCCCACTAGTCCCTTCTTCCATACCTGTCTTCTCTTGGTCTACATATTGTAACTTGGTTATCATTTATTTAATGGTTAATATCCACATACATGTAAAAACATACCATATTTATCTTACTGAGTCTAGATTAGCTCACTCAGGGTGATTTTTTTTCTAGTTTCATCCATGTGCCTGTAAATTTCATGATGCCATATTTCTTTTAACAGCTGAATTACACAGCTCCATTGTGTAAATGCATCACATTTTCTCCATCCATTCTTCTGTTGAGGGGCATGTAGGATGTCTTTAGTTTCTGACTATTGTGTGTAGTAAACCAGCAGTGGACATGGCTGATCAAGTATCCTTGTAGAAGGATGGAGCATACCTTGGGTATATACCCAAGAGTGGTACAGCTGGGTCTTGAAGTAGATCAATTCCCAGCTTTCTGAGGAGCTTCCATATTGACTTTCACAGTGAATGTCCACGTTTGCATCCTTGTCAGCAATGAGTGTCCCCTTGCTCCATATCGTCACCAGCATGAGCTGTCCCTTGTGTTATTGAGCTGAGCCATTCTGAGAGGTACAAGATGGACCTCAAAGGAGTTTTGGTTTGCATTTCCCTGATGATTAAGGATGTTGAACATTTGTTAAGGGTGTCTCAGCCACTTCAGTTCCTCTTTGAGACTTTTGTGTTTAGAGCTGAACCTCATTTTTAAAGTGGGTTTTTTGTTTCCTTGACGTGCAGTTTTTGAGGTTTTTATGTATGCTGCGTATTAGCCCTCGGTTGGATATACAGTTGGTTAAGAAACATCGTTTCCTATTCTTCAGGCTACCACTTGGTACAGATGACAGTGGTCTTTGCAATGCAGGAAATGTTGGTTCCATGAGATCCATTTAGTGCCTGTGCTATAAGAGTTGTGTTCAGAAAGCCTTCTGTCAGTGAGGTGAAGACCTTTCCCCACTCTGTCCTCTACCCAATCGGGGCATCTGGCCTTACGTTAATGTCCATATGGAGTTTAGTTTTGTGCAAGGTGATTAGTATGGATCTATTTCAGTTCTTCTACGTGTAACCCTCTAGTTTGCCCAGTGATGCGGGGCTCCCTGCAAGTGTCATGGCTGGCAGCAAATTGATCCTGGTGAGTTGAGAATATAACTCAGGTCAACTTGCCTTAGCCAGCCAGCTCTTGGCCAAACTTCTGGAGTTTGACACCAAGTGGTTTACTTTTTACACACTAAGATTTTGGGAAACAAAACAAAACAAAACACCAAAAGAGTTTCCCTGTGACAATTGTCACAACAAAGCTTTGGGCATGGCTACACCAAGACTCCATTGCAAAGTACAACCCTTTAACAAGTACTTGTTTCCTTTAGCACAGGAATGAGTTGTATTGACTGATAATCAGCGCTCAGGATAAGGGTCTAAGGAGGAAAGGTTTATAATATGGATAGTGCATTCTGTTTACTGGGTATTTGCATTAACTCCTCCTTGAAAGTCTGGTATAATTCTACAGAAAGCCATCTGGCCCTGGGCTTTTTTGGTTCAGAGTCTTTCAGTGATTGCTTCCATTTCACTGGGAGTTATAAAGTCTATTTCAATTTCTTATCTAATCTTGGTTCAACTTTGCTAACTGTTATGTATAGAGAAAATTATCCATTTCTTTTAGATATTTGAATTTGTTGGAGTACAGGGTTTTAAAGTATGTTAGGATTCTCTGGATTTCCTTGGTATCTGGCATGTTCCCCCTTTCATCCCTAATTATGTTAATTTGGATTTAATGTGGATAAGTGTCAATTTTTTTTTTTTTAATTCTAGGATAGGGTTTCTCCGTATAACCGTGGCTACCGTGGAACTTTGTCAATCTTAATGATTTTTTTCAAAGAACCAACTTTTTGTTTCATTTATTTATTTGTTTGTTTTTGTATTTTATTGTCGTTATTCTATTTTTTGGTGTGATTTCTTTTTTCTTTTATTCCTGAGCTTTCAGGTGTGTTGTTAAGTTACTGACATAGGTCACTTCAGTTTCGCACAGGCCCTTAGTACTATGAGCGTGCCTCTTAGACGTGCCTTCATTTTGGCTATTTGGGTTTTCATTTTTAGTCAGTGTAGAATTTTAATTTTTATTTCATTCCTAATTTTTTTCTCAATATTGAGTTGTTCAGTTTCCATGAGTTCATAAGGTTTCCATTGTTGGTATCCAGCATTAATTAATTCATGGTAGAATGACTAAGAGTTTTGAGCCATGAGGGATTAAGATCCCCTTACCCTGTCCCTCGTGTACCCCCAAAGTAAATTCTCAAGAAAATACTGAAAACAAGGGAGCTGGATTATAAATTAGTAGAAGAAAACCTTGTCCTCTAGTGGAGGTTGGCCGTACTGACTCAGAATGCCACTAACAGAACTGCCAGGGTGAAAAACATGAGCACACTCCCCTTTGAACTCTATGCCTGTCTTTAGAGGTCAGTTACTGAGGGACCGCAGGAGATGGAAAAGCATCAGGCAGCATGTGTCTGTGCTTTCATTTAACATGCTATTAAGACTGCTTGCTAAATCTACTAACTTACCTCTTTTTCTAGGCTAATGCTGTGTTTTAGAGACTTTTGTATGTCAGAAAATGCTAAAACTAGTTGTAGTCATCATGGGAAACAGGAAAGGATAAATATATATGATGATGAACACCTTGACTATTTTAAAAGATGTATTTATTTATTTGTTTGTTTGTTTACTGTGTGAGTATACTGTCGATATTTTCACACACACCAGAAGAGGGCATCAGATCCCACTACACATGATTGTGATCCACCATGTGATTGCTGGGAATTGAATTGGAGCCAGAGCTTCTAACCACTGAGCCATCTCTCCAGCCCCAAACACTTTGGTTTTTAAACATATACCTGTGACTTAATCAACAGAGCCAATATTTGGGAGCCAGTTACTAGTCATGGGAGGTGAGGACCCCATCTGCTGCTCAAGCACTTAGAACCCTTTGAAGCAAAATGAAGCTCAAGTTCTTTGGGAGGCTCGTGTGTTTGATGAAATAGCTGAGTCCATTCTTAGCAGCCTGAGCAGTGAAGGAGGTAAAGGGGAGTGGGGGGATAAACTGGCACAGGCCTGCCGATGCGTGCACAGAGCAGCTGTACTTCGTTCATGTATGCTCTCCTCCTCATCTCCACCCCATAAGCAGGGTCTAAGATGAGCTATCTCAAGCCGTTATCTTCCACAACACATTGGTGTGATGCTTTAGTCTACTGTCACATTGCAGCATTGCTGTCAGGTCGGTCCTGTGATTGCAGACCACTGTCCTTGTCATTTAAATAGTATGTAGTAACACTTTGATCAAGTAATAAAGTGCTCAAGAAATTCAGCATCTAGACAATAAAGACCAAGAGTGAAAAGAAAAACTCCTGTGAAGGACTGAAGGGATGGCTCATTGGTTAAGAGCACTAACTGCTCTTCTAGAGGTCAGGAGTTCAATTCCCAGCAACCACATGGTGGCTAATATACATAAAATAAAATAAATAATTCTTCTAAAAAAGACTTTTTAAAATAGCAAGGAAAACATCCTGTGAACTTCTAGATGTAATTTCAGAATGTCTCAAAAACTAAACTCCAAACCGACTGAAAAGCATGCCATGACCCGAGCCATGTCCTGCCTTAGTGCACTTGGAAATACCAAAATATCAAGGAAGAGAAGGCTTAACCCTTAGAATAAGGGCAGAATTCACAAAACCCCTGAAATTTAAAAGGGAAAAAAAAACAAGGAAATAGAAACATTCCAATTCCCTAAGCCAGAGCTGTGAGATGAATGGAAAGGCAGCTGTGTCCACCTGCTAGCCAGCGTGGGTCACTGCTACAGCAAGGGGACAGTGGGAGACCAGTGAGGTTCTACAGCCTCAGGGACACAGTTGCCACCTCCTTAAGGTAATGCCCTACATCCACCCATGAAACCAGAGAACTGGAACATAGGCGGGGAGAGATGTCCTTTAATGTTTCTTGTGGGTTTAACACTAAGACTAATTAGTCATTTTTACCATGGAAATTTAGGTAGGTAAATGTCCCAAGAAATAAGGAATTTCTGTATAAATTGTGGACTTGTCTTTTGCTGTGCATCTGAAAAAACAGATCCGAATAAATAAAATATAAGTTTTAATGGTGTAAATTGTATTTACCTTTTATGAATATTTTATAGTTTGTGAGAATATATAATTTATATACTCAAAGGAAAACTGACATTGATGTAAATCATATGTAATCATAACTCTTATAGTTTTAAATGTATGCTGTAATCTGTGAGGAAAGCACTTGATTTATGAGCTTAAATAAAAAGGAATTATTGAACGAATGATATGGCCCAACAGGTATAAGTCCTTCTGTCAAGCCTGATTTTCATCCCAGGATGCCATGGTCAAAGGGAAGTCCTGAAGGTTGTTTTTTAGCCTCCACACATGAACCAAGACATAGACACATGACATACATACACAACAAAAATAAATTTCAAAAAGTCGTTTTCATCTATGTCATAGATTGAGTTCCTACAAGAAACTAATTTAAAAAAAAAGTCCTTTTTGGGCAAGTAAACAGTAACCAAATAGTTTAATTTCTCCTGTTGACTGAAGCCTTCATGACAGGCTATTTCCTTCCAGTTTGTATGGCAGATGGCCTTTTCTGGTGTAACCGTATTCAGCATATTCAGCAGGTGGCCCTAGGTGACATATGCACGCTCTGGTCCCAGTTACAGAACGTCACAAAGTCCCTCTCAGTAGAGTGTTTTATGTCTGAAAGCTTTGACTTGGCTCTTTCTGCTCCTTTCCTGAGACTACTACATAGAGAATACATTTTGTTTTTAAGTAATTTATAACAAAGCGTCTCTTCATATTCTCTTACTATCATGTGAACTGCCTAGCATGCCTGTGTCGTCCCACTTTTAATCATCAAGGATTTTATTTCCTTGATTTTTCTATATTCTTTCCTTAGTATACATTTCTTCTAGAGGAATATGTAGTCTGAGTGAAAATGGTACGCATAGACTCATATATTTGTATGCTTAGTCCACAGTTGAGGAACAAAAGGATTAGGAGGTTTGGCCTTGTTTAAAGAAGTGTGTCACTGGGATTGGGCTTTGAGGTTTCAAAGGCACACTTCAGGCCCAATGTATGTTTCTCTCTCTCTGTCTGTCTCTCTCTCTCTCTCTCTCTCTCTCTCTCTCTCTCTCTCTCTCTCTCTCTCTTTCTCTCTCTTTGCCTGCAGACCAGGATGTAAAGCTTTCAGCTACTGCTCCAGGGCTTTCCCTGTTTGCTTCCGATCATCATGATGATGGACTAACCTTCAGAAATAAAAAGCAAGCCCCAGTTAAATGTTTTCTTTTGATGAGCACTGACTTAATCATGGAATCTTTTCATAGAAATAGAGCAGTGACTAAAATATTTCCTCTTAGGCTCCTTGATCTAAATATTTGGAAGAATCATTAACTGCATTTGAGATTATTGTATT
This sequence comes from Rattus norvegicus, assembly GCF_021556685.1. NCBI lineage: Eukaryota > Metazoa > Chordata > Mammalia > Rodentia > Muridae > Rattus > Rattus norvegicus. The sequence goes on from NC_141539.1 coordinate 54,722,837, forward strand.
GTATGTCAAAAAATGCAGATAGAAGGTAGACTAGAGGTTCCTTGTAGATTGTGTCTGGTGAGTCTGTAGACATAATCACTTACTGGATTCCTATTAAGAGGACATGAGAGGGCTACGATTTCTGTCCTGATGTCTTTTGTATACATTGGAGGCAGGCATGACAATCTGAGAGTCATGTAAAAAGCTCATCAATAATAATAAATGTCCATTATACATGATTAATTTTGACATGAGTCTCTATTGGACAGAAAACATGTTAGAGAAAAGCATTTTGTCTTAAATGTGCATTGGGTAAACTATAATGAAATTATCTGATACACAAGCATAAATACAAAGCAACTACATTACCAAGGAGATGACTCAGTTAAAAATTACCATGGTAATTAGAAAACTGGACTCATCACTTCCAGAACAATGAGTGTAGGTATAAAGGAGGGTTTGTCAGCCAGCTCTTGTTTCAATAGTTTTATTAAAGATGTCTGTGTTGAATGTATAATATTTACCCTTTTTTATCCAGGATAGCACTATAGGGTGGGTTGTCTGCCACGTTGCTGTCCTCTGTGAAATTCTACTACAAGCTTTGTCTTGTAAGTTTTTAATGTGTGCATATAGAAAAGTTGTTTAAAAGATTTTGAAGGGCTTGTGAAAGGGCTCAGCGGTCAAGAGCACTGATTGCTCTTCCAGAGGTCCTGAGTTCATTTCCCAGTAACCACATGGTAACTCACAACCATCTATAATGGGATCTGATGCCCTCTTCTGGAGTGCAGGAGAGCACTCATACACATAAAATAAATAAATCTTTAAAAAATAAAGTGAATGATTTTGAAAAAAAATACACACATTAAAAAGTTATCCTGTAGTCTTGACATTCCCATAGCATTAATGGGAGAGCATGGTAATAGAGCTAATTGGTATTTCTATGCAATCTAGAAAGGAAATTATTCTTTTACAATTCAGAATCTATAATGCATTTTTGTTGTTGTTTTTGTTCCTTTTAGACACTTTTCCAAGTCAGCTTTAGTGATCCCCACAGCACATTTTCTGTCTAGAAACTTTGATTTGTCTTTCCCTTATTGCCAATTTTTGCTTTGATTTTGTCTTCAGGGTGTTTGGGGAGCTCGTGGGCATTTCATTCACGAATTAGCAAGGACAGAGTGTCCTGCGCCTCCACTGTAGCTCACTGTGCAGATCTGGGCTCAGCAGTTGTTTGCCAGATCCAGAATTCATGTGCTGCTCCCACCGCACAGATGTTCAGATATGAGCTCAGAAAAATACTTTTCACATAGCTTAAAGAAGAGTATCATTTCTTTCTTGTACCTAGGAATTATTTAAGGATTCGTTTAGCTTTTAGATTTGCTTGTATGTCTGTGTGCTAGACAGAGACAGAGAGACAGATGTCTGAAGCTCAAACACAATTCTTTTGGTTTCTAAAGTCTTTTTAGATGGCAGTATGATGTAACATGATTGTCCATGTATGCATTCTCGTACTTTAGTATGTAGAATTCCTTATTGTTCCTACTTTAGTACTATGTTCTTGCAACCTTGTGCAGTTTTGTCAGCTCCAATAACTCTTATTTAAAATGGCAACTGTGACTCTAGTAGCTCTCAGGTCACTGACTAGACATTCAGTATAATATATTTGTCAACTCCTAAGGTGAACTTAAAGGACTGCAAGTGCAAGAAATGACTGGGGGCAATGTTGAAGTAATTCAAGCTGAGTGGAAGACTCTGAGGTAGAGGGGCTCTGTACAGGACACTTTGTAACCACATACCACAGAGAGGTGCCCACTTGGTACCTTCAGACAGCTTCACCTGGGTATGGCCCTGATATGTAAATCCTTATCTGTCCCTGCAGTTTCCAGCCAGTCCAGCAGTGGAACAAGCCATAAGCAAAGGGATTAAGACGAGTAGTGCTATATGTCTGGGGTTGCACAGATTCACCATAAGCATGAATAAAATTTAACAACTAAAGGCTTAGTTAAATAGTGGTGCCAGATACTCGGGTTGCCAGGACTGCTCGAGAATGCACCTGAGGGGATGCAGCTCCAGACTACATTAGTCAGGGGTTTATAAAGGCAAGCCCACAAGGCTGTGTACTTCCTGCCTTCATACAATCAGGCACACATCCCACCTGCATACAGTCAAGCACACATCTGCCCACACTCAGTCAAGGGCAAGCAAGCTCCTTTGGAGAAGCAGGTGGAAACACATGGTTTGTGTAAGACCAGCCCCCAGCATTGTGGGAGGTTATTTTTTCTTGGTTGGGGAGGCCTCACAAATTAGAGGCATTTATATTTTATAGTTCTCTTAAACACAGTGATTTTTAAACTTGTGAACATAATGTTCACCATCACAGGAGAAAAGAATTAAGTAAAGTACAAGAGAATAACTAGAGTTTAAAAAATACTAATACGTTGTATTTTAAAGGTGTTTTCAGTTTATACAGTGTACTTTGCTTTGATCTTTATTATTAGTTATGTGTTATAGCTATAGAAGTTCAAGCTGCAAGTCATTCAACTAGCAAGTATCATAGACAATTCTTTATACTCCTCAGTATATTCCAGACAACTGAGAACTACAGAATGGATAAAAAAAAAGATAAATTCATACAATAGAATAGCAAAGACAATGATAGAAAGAAAAAATGTATAAATACCAAGGACATTTTGCAAAATGTTTTAGGTCAGTTTGGCTTACATATTAAGTTCTAGTGCAGGCTGGACTATATATAGAGACCCTTTCTCAAGAAACAAATGAACAAGCTACTATTAATAAAAACTATGTAAGCTGAGGTGAAGTTCAAGGAAACAAGTGTAGCGATACTCAATTGATTTTGAGATGGTTCACTATATAAAACTAGGGGGGCAGGGTGTTATGGTGAGTACACTCAGTGTGAGGATATACTTCTCTGAGAATGCAGGCGTGATATGGCCTCTGGGTGGATGACTGCACTCCAGTGAGTGGATGCGCACCTGTGAATATATGTAAGCAGCCCTTTATAAGAGGATGGCTCTTGGGGGAGGGATTGGGGATGAGATAGGTAGAGTCAGGTAATGAATAGGATCAAAATAAATGTATGAAATTTTTAAATAATTAATAAAAATATTATACTAAAATAAAATGCCCTTATGTAACATGTACAGTGACTATAGTGAAAATTTTTTAAATAATTTTAAAATAAAATAAGATTATGAAATAGATTGAAGAACCAAGCATGGTGACCAATGCTTTAATCCCAACACTCAGGATGGTGAAGCAGATGGATCTCTGTGAGTTTGAGGACAGCCTGGTCTACAAGTAGAGTTCCAGAACAGCCAGAACTATTATACAAAGAAACTCTGCCTTGAACCCCTCCAAAAGATAAAACTAAGTGATAGAGTGATGTAGAACACAAATGAGTATCATGAATAGTAACTGTGCAACCAAGACTGGTAATCTGTGGAATTTACTGTTCATTTTCTTAAACATCTCTAAGTATTTGCTTGTGATCACATAAAACTATTTTAGAAAACAAAGAACACAGGTTTTAGCTTTTCAAGAACATCAAATAATGGCAGGCAAGGCTCTCTGTGGTACCTTCCCTCTGGAGTGCTCTAAGGAATTTTTCTATAATGTTTCTAAACACAGCCTAACTTGGGGCCAAAGCTTGTTCAGATATGAAAATCCTTTACAGTCCTGTGGGTTCCCAATGCCTTTTGAAACTGGCTCTCCTTTCTGCGAGGGCTTCTAGACTTACATGTCAGGGAGAAGCTATGCAGCTATTATCCATAGATATTAGATAATTAAAAGTATTTGTATTGACCCTGTGGGCTTGATGTAAATATGCAAACTGGCCGGTCCTGGACTGGACTTGCCAAGTCATTTACTCATTAATAACAGTTTGTCATGAAGAAAATATGTCCTCACTTATACAACATTTTTACCAATGACCTAAAATGTAGATGCTATTTTAAAAATAAACAGATAACACAAATCTTCATGGAAATAAACTATAATCTTTGGTTTCAGATACAAACATTGAAAGAAATGATGATTGAGTTAAAATAAGAGTTAACCCATGAAAAAAACTAAAAATGTTTATGTTGAGTATCAGATAAATAAACTAAGTACATTTAAATACTATACAGATGTTACTATTAATTTTAAGTTTATGTTGGATTATTGGTTAACTCTAAATCTAACTTCATCGTCAGATGTGGTAGATCATACGTGTAATCTCAACACTCAAAAGGCCAAAGCAGGAGGATCGCAGCAAGTTTGAAAGCCAGTTTGTAGTACATAGTGAGATCTAGGCCAGCCAGGGCTAGTCTCTAGTGAGAGAAGGTGGGGAAAAGAAAGGAAAGAGAAAAGAGCAGGAGGGAAGGAATGAAATGAAGAAAGGAGGGAGGGAAAGGAAACTATGAGGTTCTGGGTACAAAGATCTAAAAGGGAGTGGTCCCCGTGGTTAGGAGCACTTCCTGCCCTCGCAGAGGACCTGGGCTTGGTTGCTGTGTATCCCAGTGCTAGCTCACAGCCATCTGAAAGTCCACTTCCAGGGATGTGACAACCCCCTTCACGTCATAGGCTCATGCATGCACATGGTTCACATACACACTTTTGGGCACACATGCATACATACAGAATAAATAACTGTAAATGCTAAGACACCCTTGGTCCTCAATGGTAAAAGCGTGGATCTGGTATGAGGTGATTAACAGCAAATTAAACTTGCAAAATGATAGAGTTAAAAATAATCCCAGGGGTGCTAGCCCAGGTTGCTACAGTGAGGCATGCCACATGCTGAGATTAACAAAACAAAACAAAAATATGGAAAAATGGAAGGTTCAGGAAGATGAGAATCAACAGTTTCACTTTGGGCATATTAAATTTGAAATAGCAAATAGGCTGAGTAGTCACCGAGAACATCTGGAGAACTCGTGAGAAGACAAGACAGCACACTTCAGCACACTTCCTTGGCCCTTAGTCAAAGAGGATTTTCTGTTCTCTTTTCCTTTCTCCTAGGACATTTCCCAGCATCTGTAGATGCCTTAAATTGTTGTTTTTGGTTGGGGGAGCTAGTGTCTAGTTTTTGAAAGTCAAGAGTTCTGCCAAGACATCCGAGAAAGCATAAGACAGCTTCTCACAACAAAGACTAATGTAATCTCCATGTCAGTGCTGCTGGATTTAGTGCATTGAGAGCAGTTATCTCGGGAGAAGAAGAGATTACAGGTCGGACAGTGAGGAGGAGGAACCAGTAGAGAAGCGAACCTATGAATGCCTAGCCTAGGGAGGACAAGAGATGTTCATAGAGATGATGAGTGTAGTGATGTTCATAAGGCTGCTAGGAAAGTGTTGGAAGAGGAGTTTGACCACTGTGTCAAGCTGCTGATCAGAGTCAGATGATAATCACAATTTTGTCAATGTGCGACTCTGTTGTGACTTTGATAGGGGTTGTCTTTGTAGATGGGTAGGCTAAAAGAGGAGGGTCAGAAAGTGAGTGGTGAGAAGTGCAAACTTCTTTTGAGATTTTATTTATTTATTCATTCATTTATTTATGTTGGCTACTTTATTCACTTACATTTCAAATATTATTCCCTTTCTTGGTTCCTCCCTCTCCCATTCCCTTTCCCCCTGCTTCTATGAGGGTGTTCCCCCACCCACTCCTACCTTACCTTGCTGGCATTCCCCTACACTGGGGAATCAAGCTTTAACAGGACCAAGGGCCTCCCCTCCATTGATGCCAGATAAGGGCATCCTGTTGTACATTTGCAGCTGGAGCCATGGGTCAGTCCATGTGTACTCTTTGGTTGGTGCTTTAGTCCCTGGGAGCTCTGGGGGACAGGGTCTGGTTGTTTGATATTGTTGTTCTTCCTATGGGATTGCAAACCCATTCAGCTCCTTAGTCCTTTCCCTGACTTCTCCATTGGTGTCCCCATGCTCAGTTCAATGGTTGTCTGCAAGCATTCACCCCTGTATTTGTCAGGATCTGGCAGAGTCTCTCAGGAGATAGTTATATTAGGCTCCTGTCAGCAAGCACTTGGCATCTGCAGTAGTGACTGGGTTTGGTGCTTGTATATGGGATGGATCCCCAGGTGGGGCAGTCTCTGGATGGCCTTTCCTTCAGCCTCTGCTCCACACTTTGCCCCCATATTTCCTTAGACAGGAGCCCTTCTGGGTTAAAAATTTGGAGATGAGTGGGTGTCCCCATCCCCCAACCAGGGGCCTTGCCTAACCTCTGGATATGGTCTCTACAGGTTCTCCTTCCCCTTTGTTGGGCATTTCAGCTAATCTCATCCCTATTGGGTCCTGGGAGCCTCTTGCTTTCCTGGCATCTGGGACTTGCTGGTGGCTACCCCTAGTCTCTATCCCCCATTGCTACACACCTCTGTTCAGTTTTCTGACCCTCTGTACATCTCCGCTGTCTCTTCCCATATCTTATCCTTCCATGCCTTTTTCTCCTCCCCTCCACTCTTCCTCCCAAGTCCCTCCCACCCTCTACCTCCCCTGAGTATTTTGTTCCTCCTTCTAAGAAGGACGGAAGCATCCACACTTTGGTCTTCCTTCTTGAGCTTCATGTGGTCTATGAATTATATCTTGGGCATTCCGAACTTTTTGCCTAATATCCACTTATCAGTGAGTGCATACAATGTGTGTTCTTTTGTGATTGGATTATCTCACTCAGGATGATATTTTCTAGTTCCATCCATTTGCCTTCGAATTTCATGAAGTCATTGTTTTTAATAGCTGAATAGTACTCCATTGTGTAGATTTTTCTAGAAAGGAAAGCTGCTAAAATGTTTGTGAAAGTTACCCATTGGGAAGGGGGCGGGGATAGAAATACAGCAGAAACAGGACACAACTTGGGCCCTAAGTAATTAAGATAAAGGATGGTTTCTGTGCACTTGTGAAATGACTGGGACACTGACAGATAATTGGACAAGATATTGGATAATATCTTTTTAATAAGATATTATCTAGGGGTATGTGGAGCACTATCAGATACAAAGTTTCTGAATACTCCTGGATGAAGCTATGCAGGAGTAAGGAGAACTGAGGTTTTGGAGACGAAGAACAGAGGACCATGGTTTGGACAGTCTTGCCTGTCTCTGAGAAGGCGAATGGCATCTGTAACCAAGCTGCCTGGCACTGTAGTTTGATAGTCGTAGATTGAGAGTGTGGTCCCTGAAGTTCATTGACATCTCACATCAGGTGTGGGTGTTGCTTAACCAAGAAAGATTTTTTTTCTGCATGAATCCTTTCATCCTAGACTCTCTTCCCCCTTGTGTATAAAATTGATAGACTATCCAGACCCAAATTGAAGTCAGGTACATGGATGTTAAAACTTTATGGAATCTAAGCCAGAAAGTGTGGAAATAAGGAAAAATGGGAGTCATTGACACCAGTAAGATTGAATGAAAGGTAGAAGAGTTGGACAGCAAGATATGTAACCACAGAAAAAGGTAGACAAGTTACTCTGGAGGATGAAGGCTGAGGGAAGTGGAGGTCCAGGGAATCAAAGACTTGTCTGCTTCAGTAACTAAGAGTGATCACAGAGGTCAGTAGCTATGAGAATGCTTAGTGTCTTAGTCTTGGCCTCTAATCCTGCTTCCCATTAAAAGGAACCAGAACCCCTTGTAGATTTGATGGGTCCCAAATAAAAGCACATTATCAAAGTAAATTTTCAAAGTTGATAAAAGAATTATAGTTTTGTAAGAGAATGTCCCATCTTAAGAAAGATACGATCTGATAGATTTGGGGGTAAAGAACCATAATCTATGTATGATTCAGAAAGCAGATTATCAGCCATAATCCATGTGTGATTTAGAAAACAGTTATCTATGTATGTGTGTGAGGGAACAGAAAGAAGAGAGGGCAAACACAAACAGAGTCATGTTTAACAGACTAGGTAAGTGTAGGGACATAGTGTTCCTTGTACTGTTTTCCCTTAGATTGTTTCCCTAAGGGAGAGTGACAGGCAGTGTTGGTGAGATGCGGGGACCACTAGCTGAGTGGGCTGCATATCACGCTGCACAGTGAGGTCAGGATGACAGGCAGATCCAGTTCTCCCTTCCTCAAAACTAGTTCCACAGTAGTGCCTTTATTTTTGTTCCTTGGTTTTCATTCAGATATACTATCTTAATTTGCTCCCATAAGTATATAATTTCCTTGTACAACTGTGTAACTGTATTGAACTTGGCATTTTTTCTTAACTGTAGCTCAACCAGACTGTCAAAGCATCAGTCAGGAACCTAGACAATCTGGAAATCTGGAATTCCTCTGTCCTTCATGAAGCAAAACAAAACAAAATAAAAAACCAGAAGCACTTTAGGGCATCTGCCGCAGTGAGCCCAGTGTCCCACTTGGTGGCTTGAGTGTGCTCATAAACCAGTTCACCTCACAGTAAATGCCACATTCATTTGTACCTCAGTTCAATGCAAGTACTAATCTTTCATTTCCGCGGATCTCTCTACGCTAGTTATCTCTGTAAATAAGGTAGTTTATTATGTGACTGGCTTCTTGCGCTTACATTGTTTTCAGGGCTCTTCCATGATATACCATGTATTAGCATGTGGCTCCATGTTAATTGCCAAGTGATGTTGATGTATATATTCACTTTATAAGTTGGTTGGCATTTGTGTTTTAACTTTAAGCTATCATATGAATGATATTATATGACTATTTGATTGTGTGAACATTACATCTAAGTGAATATGCCTTATAATTTTTCTTGTATAAACTGGGACTTTAATTGCTAGGTTACTAAGTTAAATTCATATTTGCTTTTGACAAATTCCTGGAATATTTCCAAAGTGGCTACAATATACTCCCAAGAGGAGTTTTGAGCATTCCTTTTCTTCAGACCAATATTTTTGATTATGTATTGTTCTATATAGCTTCCTAGTAGATGTGAAATGGGCTTCTGTAGTGACAGAACTTTACAAAAGGACCAACCCTCAATAATAAAATGAGTCCCACAGTTTTCTAGCAGTAAGTTTTTCCCTTAGTTAAGTATAAAATAACTACACTGAAAAAAATTTCACATCTTTTCCATTCCTTTATTCTTCAAAATTACTTTGAGATTACAAAGAGAGATTAGATCTTAAAGAGTGTATAGTTTCAGGTCACAGCTTCCTTTTTCTTAACCACATTCTGCTGGCCTTGAACTGGTGGACGGGAGCCTCCCTCAGCCTCCTTGGTAACTGTGACCACAAGCATGCACCCTCGTGCCCTGAAGCTTGTGGCATAAATGCCCAGGAAAGTGAGAGTAACATCTGCATGTATTCTTGCCCCACGTTAGCTGTTGCCATTCTACTGTAGGAGCGCCTCCCTAGTACCAAACCCCATGGGCACCTCACAGAGCCCTCTCCTACAAGACTTGTCCTTGAGAGGGGTAAGTTCTCCACACTGTCAGCTGAGTAAGTTGGATTTGTGAGCTCTTCTGAGTGCTGGTTACTATAGGAAAAGAAAGCTTTTTTCATTCCACATACTTAAATACATATTGACAATTTTGGAACTAACTTGATTTCAAGTTAGAAATCTGATCTTCCTGAAAGACTTCCTTAACTTGGTTGGACTTCCTTCTTAGGTTGACTTCATAACCAGTGTGATGGATTAACAGCTTTAACAAACTAGTACTCTCTTTTATAAACAATTAATACTGTTTTATTTGTATTGAAAAAGTAGAGGTTGAATTTAATTTTGAAAATATACATTTGTAAGAACTTATCAAAAGGAAGGAGAAAGGTAAAGTAGAGGTTCTTTTTGTCATGGTTACCTGGGTTATAGGACAGTAGGAGATGTTTTCTGCTCTGTCTCCTAAAACGTCAGTACTGCATATGCCTAAGAAGTGATCTCCAGCTATGAAGGGAGCCTACATAATGTCCTGTGGATAACAATGTTCTAGAGAATTAGGCTGTAATGGCATCATCATGAGAGTGGTTGATGCGTGGGTCTTTTTCTTAAATCTAAACTGTAACTGATATAGATTAATTTAATAAGGCAGTCTATGTTCTTCCTCTTAAAATCATGTTCTGAGAAGTAAGAATGAGGAAATGAAAGTTTATAATTTTACTTCTTATTGCCCATACACACATAATTCAGTCATGGGCAATTTCTTTTAAAAAGACTATAAAAAAATAGGATGATGACTATGTCTTTCCACCATTCACTTCCTTGGAATACTAAGATAGTTGTGGACTATACACAAGGGTTTTCTCCTTTCCTTGCCTTTTAAGTTATTACTTATTTTAGGGTTTGCTTTCAGCAAAGCCTATTGACAGTTGCAGTGTTATTTAGGTCTCTGTGATGATGTATCAGATGACAGGGCACGAGGGGCATTGGAGCACACATGCCTCAATGGCCCATTGCCATGAAGTATTAATCCAGACGGTCTTAGGAAGACTAACTGGAGTCATACATTGATGTGTTTCCTCCATGGATATTTCTTGTGCCTGATGCCCAAAGCTATATTTAATGTGACCCGAATGAATATTCCTGTTTAACATTCTCTTTGTCAGCAAGATATGCACTATCTCCTGGCTAAACAAACAGACAAACAAAGCAAAAACAAACAAAAGATACAAGCTGTCATCTTGCTAATGTCTTTGTATGTTGAATTCTTACAGCTCTCTACTCAAGGAGATGCAAGCCAGGTGATTGGGCCTCTCACTGAAGGACAGAAGAGAAATGTGGGTGTGGTGAACTCCCTGTTTAAGCTGCACCAGTCAGTAACAAAGGTGACCTTTTTCTTTATTTTACCAAGTATTCAGAAGGCCTGAAGGAAACTGCACCTCTAAGCCACATAATGGTAGCACCTGGGAGGCTGAGGCAGAAGCATTGGGAGGCCATCCGAGCTCCTTAACAAGACTCATTCAACAAGCAAAGCAGAAGAGAAAAGAGTAACCACAAAAACAAAAATCAAAGTGTGGTCTTCACATGAATTTTCAAGTGCTATATTATACTTTGGGTGATTTTTAAAAATTCTTTTATCAATTTGACCTTCTAAAATACATATTTTATACATTAAATGAAAGATATTCTCAAGAGTTAGCAGGAAAGTTCAAAGAAATAAAATGACAAGAAACCTTCCATGTCCTTTAGTCATTTCTGCAAGGCACCAGGGGCCACTCTTTATTAATATTTATATTGATTTGTAGAAATGGAAACATCTGATCTTACTGTTTTAAATATTGTGAAAACAATAGTCAGCCTAAATAAAAACGAATGTTTTTAAAGAAATTAGTAAATATAGTGCTCTTCTGACCTTTATCTTATCATTAAAATTGAATGCCTAATGCCTCCCCTGTAATGCCTGTTTTATATATTAAAGTAGTTTTCAGTAAGTTAGTTCTAAGGCAGGTATGAGATATTATTACTATAAAGCAATGATAATATGCTAATTATTTTCTGGGAAGTTTTGTTAATGTTCCAGTCAAAATTAGTGTCTACAAAAATAAATGCCTTAAGCAAAATTGTAATTACATTGAAACTCTGTTGTAGGTGGTTGCCAGTCAGAGCTCATTCTCAGCAGCAGCTGAGCAAACTATAATGTCAGCCCTAAAGGTAAGGACATGTAAACTTGGTTTATGTCTGTATCAAAGTGGTTTTAATGTTTTTTTGGCTAAATAGAAGATTGTTCTCAGAATAATTCAGAATATGCTCAAAGTTGTTCATTGTTGATTATTCTGGAGAAGAGAATGTGTTTGTATTTTCTGGACAAATGGGCTCTGTTGTTCTCTGTAGAGTGTTTGACTGTAAGCAGGTGCTGTTCTCTGTAGAGTGTTTGACTTGAAGCAGTTGCATTATGGAGAGGTTTTGTACTGTTCCTGTGTCTCGTAGCAGATCTTACCAACATCGCAAAGCAGAGGTTCTTCAGCAATAGACTTGTCCCTAAGTGATGTTTAACAATATTGGAGACATTTGAGGTGGCCCTTAACTCAAGGTAGAGTTACTACAGACATCGAGTGAATGGAGGTCTTCACTAAGTACTTTGTAATATAAAGCACAGTCACCCCACAATCTAGATCCAGTCCCAAATGTCGGAAATGCCAATGTTTAGAAATCTTATTTCAAAATACATATGTATATGTTTCTCGCCACAGTGACTCATTACCTCATAATAGTAATTGATGCCCTATTAACAGAGACACTGAAACCAAGCAACCTGTGCCCGCATCTCAGCTCCTTGCCTTAATTACCCGATTGATAAAATGTTACAGTACACCCTTGTGAGATAACAAATATAAACTGTTTAGATCATAAACACAGAGTTTAAAAGATGAAGGGGACATGGAGGCCTACAAATAAATGCTGGACAAATGCATCCAGGGATTTGTTGAAGGAAGGCTGGAGGTTGGGGGACAGACATTAAACAAAAGGGGGGAGATTTGGAAACCAAATTTTGTCTAAAGTTTCTGGGCTGGTGCCAAACAGGTAGTAGAGCAGTGACATGTATTCGTGTGTACAGAGATCAGATGACACGTTTATGAGTGCAGAGGTCAGATGACACGTTCATGTGTGCAGAGATCTGATGTCATGTTCATGTGTGCAGAGATCTGATGTCATGTTCGTGTGTGCAGAGATCAGATGACACGTTTGTGAGTGCAGAGATCAGATGACACGTTTGTGAGTGCAGAGGTCTGATGACAACGTTTGTGAGTGCAGAGGTTTGATGTCACATTCATGTGTGCAGAGATCTGATGTCACGTTCGTGTGTGCAGAGGTCAGATGACACATTCATGTGTGCAGAGATCAGATGACACGTTCATGTGTGCAGAGGTCAGATGACACGTTCATGTGTGCAGAGATCAGATGACACGTTCATGTGTGCAGAGGTCTGATGACACGTTTGTGAGTGCAGAGGTTTGATGTCACGTTCATGTGTGCAGATCTGATGACACGTTTGTGTGTGCAGATCTGATGTGTTGAGGATAAGAGGGGAGTTGCACGTTTCTCTGTCCTCTTTTCTCCCGGTGTGCTTCTCTCATTACTAAACATGATGGAAGCTGCCATAGTGAAGTAGTTGTTTTTAGGACAAGTTTCCCAGATCATGGATTATCATAGATAAAATTGAACCACTAAGACAAACCTGAAGACTCTGCAACTCTTGGATGCCAGCAGGGAAGAGCGGGTCATCATCTCTGTGTCCCACATTGTCCTGTCTTCTCATGAGAGCTAGCTAACATGTACCAAGCACAGAGCCCTTTCATTCCAACAGCCATGGGGTGCGGGGCATTAATCACTCTGGCAAAGTTATTCTGGTCCATCTTGGTGAGTTTGTCTCATTGTAGATAGTGACAGTCTTGCTTGAGTTACATATGGGAATGTGGTGTCACTTCTCTTTTATTTTGTGGGTTTGATGTTCTCTCAGGGAATATTGCAGATTGTTGAGGCTCTGATATTTTTATAATCATGGCTATTTTAGGAAAGTTCTTTTAAAATGTATTATAGACTTTGACGGTCTGTAAAGAGCATATGGAATGTACCACGATCTCCTTCTGTTTCCTTTGGTAATTATTAATTCACGCTTATCTTTAATATGATGGCATTCCCCAAAATGCTTTCTGTTCCCAGTGTTTCTGATTGTCCTAAATCGAAAACTCATCCAGCTATAAAGGTCATAGATGACCTTTGCCAAATTAAACAAATTGTCTATTTCTAATTTCCTGAAAATTTTAAATTAGCAATAGTATTGTTCTTTTCTTAAACAATTGATATCATAGTACAGTTTTGTCCCTTTTATTTTGTTAATAAGATACATGACAGTAATTTACTCTAAATCTCCTGCAAAACCCTTGTCTTGATGTATTGCCCTTGTTATATATTCCTGTGTTTGGTTTACTTGATTTTTGTTAAGAGTGCTTATGTCCCTATTCATAAAAGATATTGTTATATAATTTTCTTCACCATTACCTTCTTCTTTTACCAGTTTAGTATTGGTCTCAATAAGTTCCATTACTAAAGCCCTCTGAGCTGTGCTTTTTTATAGGAAGTTCATGAGTGCAGATTTGGCCATTTAATTGGTTTCTTTATTTACCTTGAAATGAGTTTTGATTTTGTGACTTGCCAGGTATCTGTCTATTCATCGAAGTCATCCAGTATATCAGCATAATGTCTAAGAGTCACTTAACTGTTCTTTAATATTGTAGGACTCTTGGTGATAGCCCCAACATTTTATATTGTTGATATCTTTTCTTTTTTAATAGTTATCTATTCAGGATTCTACAAACTTTTTATTTTTTTAAATAACCAAAGAAAAATAAAGAAGGAAGGAAAGAAGGAAGGAAGGAAAGGAAGGAAGGAAGGAAGGAAGGAAGGAAGGAAGGAAGGAAGGACGGATGGACGGACGGAACCAAGCAAGCCAGCATGCGAGCCATGAATTGCCCACAGAACCCAGAGAACAGTGTCAGGTCCCCTAGAACTGGAGTAACAGACTGTGTGCGCTGCCATGTGGATACTGGTAATCAAACCCAGGTTCTGTGGAAGAGCAGCCAGTGTTCTTAATCATTGAGCCATCTCTCCAGTCCCTCTACCTTATTTTTAAAGACAGAATCTCTCGCTGAACCTAAAGCTCATCCATTAGCTAGACTGGCTGGCCAGAGATGCCTAGAGATCCTCCCGTGCCTGGCCCCAGCCCTACAACTAGCAATGGACTTACAGACCACACCAAATAGCAAACTTTCCCTGGACAATGCAGATGCACTCAGGTCCTTGTGCTGTGTGAAGGTGTTTAAACCACAGAGCGTCTCCCTGCCCTCAACACTAATCTTTGACCGGTTTTGTTTTTTCCTTGTAACAGCCAGAATAAGCACTTAGACTTGTACAGTTTCCTTTGAAGCACCACAGTTTTGATCATTTCTCCTTTCATCTTTATTCTGCCTCAAGTGTTCCAAAATTTCAGTTTGTGATTTCTTCCTTCAATCATGAATTACTTAGAAGCTTTTTTTAATCTCCAGAGTTTTGTTGCCATATGTATTTTACTGATATCTCTCTCTCTCTCTCTCTCTCTCTCTCTCTCTCTCTCTCTCTCTCTCTCTCTCTCTCTCTTTCTTTCTACACTCCAGATTTTATTCCCCTCCTGGTCTTACCTTCCTCGAGGGTTCCACATCCCATACCTCCTCCCCCGCAACCCCCCCATGCCTCCTCCTGGACCTCTAAACTTCCTGGGGCTTCCAGTGTCTTGAGGATTAGGTGCATCTTCTCTGATTGAACCCAGATCTGGGAGTCCTCTGCTGTAATTGTGTTAGGGGCCTCATCTCAGCTGGTGTATGCTACCTGGTTAGTGATCCAGTGTCTAAGAGATCTCAGCTAGGATCAGAGGAGCTGGGGGAAGGGAAGGCTCACTCCAATCCCTAGGCGGGAGAAGGTGATGATAGAGCCCACCCCCCCACACCGTCCCACCCCCTTCCACAGACACACACATGCACCCCCACACACACACACACACACCACCACCACCACCACCAGCAGCCAGGAGGATTGTTTACCAGGTAGAGACTGAAGGTCTCTGGGAAAATCTGGAAGCCTTAATCAACTTTGACTTATTAATAGGCATCTCAGCCTTTTGTCCTGGATTAGAAATCTAATTCTAGCCTTTTTTGTTGTTCGTTAGGGAGCCATAATCTCTTCTATAGTTACTTCCTGCTGAAATTGGGGCCAGAAAGCAAGAAGGATGGTCAAAGGACAGGGTGCAGACAGCTTTGGAGACCTTTAGGATACAGATTCTCAAAGTACACCTGTAGAAGTCTGCAGTTAAAATCTGCCAGGACAGAGGTGAATCTTATAGCAGCAAACTTTGTTGTTTTGGAAATATTTTTTGCCAGAAATATTCTCATTGTAGTTAGTCTTGAATGTTTTTACTAAAATTAGGGACATGTTTTCTTTTAGCTCTTTAGACACATTGTTGGGTTGTTTTCTGTCCTCAGTCTTTATGTTGGTTCCCAGTTTGTGACTGTCTTCCTTTCTCAGCACCACTCTCAAGCTTCCCTCTGGGCCATTGGTTTTGATATACCCAGGCAGGCTTCTCTTCAGAATTATTCCACTTCAGCAGCTGATCTCCCCAAATCTATAAATTTATGCTTTTTGTGATTTGGGTGACAGTGGGGTTCTTTTCTTCTCTAAATAGATTTTGTGCCTCTTCCTTTCCTTATGGGGCTCTAGTTAGCGATAAGGCCTTGCACACCTGCTTCGGGTCTGGTTGTTTAGTGTTCTTTCTCTTCTCCTCCAGATGGTTTCCATCCAATGCATCACGGACTCACAAGCTTTCCTTTATTCATCTTTCCTGTTGAAGCCGTTCACTCCTTTTAAACTTCAGATAGTACTTTTGGTTATTGTTTCTTAAATTTTCTTTTGGTTTTTGTAGTTTTACTGGCCTCTGAAAATTCCATTTTATAATTTTTTTATTTCCTTTCTTTCCTTTTTCTTTATCTCACTGTGAATATCCCTCAGAATGCTGGAGTCTGGGCCATTTCAGGGCTGCCCTCTGTCTCCTTGAGGCTTGATCCACAACGTTATGACTACTGTTTGTTAAAACACCTAATTTCTAAATATTTCTTCTGGGATTACTGATGATTTTGCTTTAATAGGAAATTAATTTGGTCACAATCAAAGTATACACCATCATACTTACAGCTGACCAGATTTCAAATCTCAGTTCTTGCTTTTCTTTTCTCTTCCCTTCCCTTCCCTTCCCTTTGCTCCCACCCTCCTCCCTTCATCCCTCCTTCCTGTCTTCCTTCCTTCTTTCCTTCTTTCCTTCCTTTCTCCCCCCTTCCATTAGACTGTGAACATAGGACCTTATACTCGCTGTTCAAATGCTCCTCTTAACACTGAGCTCCATCCCTGGCTTGGCATTTTGGAAACACGATCTGGCTTTGTAACCTAAAAGGTCTTCAGATTTGTGGCAGTTCTTTGGCCTCCTCCTCCTGAATCTGAGATTATAAATTATACACCACCATCCAGATTTAGCTCACTTGTTTTCCTCTTAAGACAGTCTCATGCATCCCAGGTTGGCTTTCAGTTTTCTTCGTATCCAAGATAGCCTGCAGCTGCTAGTCCTCTTGCTGTCATCTACACAAGTTATGAGATTATACTTAGTAGTTCATGTCTTTAAATAGTATTCACAAGACATATTTAGTTTATTCTATATAAATGGGGCTTATGAGTCAGATGGAGATTAGTGCCAAATTCAAACATACAATTAGATATTCCCCTCCTCCCAGCCTTCACCTTCCCATAATTCCCTTCTCACACCATAGAAGTCGTGGTTTATCCAAGTCTTATTACTTGATTCCTTTGCAGTAGGGTTCAATCCCCATCATTGCAGAAAACATGTAGCACTCAAGAGGCGTAGACAGGAGTCTAAGGTCATTTTCAGTGATATAGGGAATTCAAAGCCAGTCTCTATCTCAAGGTAATATTGCTATAGTTTGTCTTCCAAAACTAATCTTCCCTGTAAAAGACACAGACAAACTAAACAAATAAAGGTATGGCAGTCAGTCTATCAAGTAAGCCAAAAGCAAGCTGGGCACAGTGGCTCTAATAGCTGATATAATAGACTTCAGGTCAAAATTAGTAGGAAAAGATAAAAGTCATACTATATTAATAAAAGGACAGTTCCTTGAAAAGATACAATAATTGTAAATACATATGCACCAGCTTCATTTGGGATTTTCAGCTTCATAACACAAATAATGGCCATAAAAGCTCAAATTGGTCTGTGTATAATAATCCTCCATCAGTAGATAGGTCAAGAAAAAACTCAACAGAAAAACATTAGAACCCAATTGTACTTAAGATCAAATAGACTTAACAGAAATCTGTGGGATATGTATCCACGAACTACAGAATCCACATTCTTCTTGGCAGCCCTTGCAAACCTCTCTAAAACATTCTCTATCTTAGGACACAGCAAGCAAGTCCTAAGTAATAGAAAATAACCCACATAGTTTCTTGAATCTTATCAGATAAAAATAGAGTAAAACTGGAGATCGGTATAAAAAGACACTACAGAAACTGTGCAAGAGTGTGGAGGTGAGCGGGAGAGTTGTGTCACTTTCTCCTTCTCTGACAGGGTTCACACAGCTTAGGGATACCTCACACTTGCTCAGTAAGATGACTTTGAACTCCTGATCCACCTGAATGTAACTCCCAATTGTTGGACTTATAAGTATGAACCACTGTTCTCAGCTGACCCTACTGTGTGGAATGACTAAGTGGGCTATTGACAAAATCAATGAGGAAAATTCAGAATTCATAAAATTAAACAAAAATGAAAGCCAGGTATAAGAACTTTTCAAATACAGAAAAGGCAGTTTTAAGAGAAGCATTTATAGTGTGAGTGCTGATTGAAAGCAGCTTAGTAAGTCATAAGTAACCTAGTGATGCACCTGAAGGTCTTATAAAAACAAGAATAGGTGAACAGTAGATAGTAGGTGAAAAAGGACAGAGCAGAGGTTAATAAAATGGAGACTAAGTAAACAATAGGAATAATTATAGAAGGAAGAAGTGGCTTTTTAAATACAGTATTGACAGATTCCTAGCTATACTGAGAGAAGACAAGAATGCATAGCATGAGATGAGAAAGGTAGCTATGTAAAGCATACCACTGAAGTGCAGAGTACCTTTAGAGAACCTCATCTCCTACAGTGAAGGAAAACAGAGAAGAAATTAATACATTTGTAGATGCATGTACTTACTGAAATCAGGTGAAAACAAACAGATCTATAATGGTCAACAAGAAGGAAGCAGTAATAATCTACCACCATAGAAGCTGCATCAGCAAACCTGTGAAGATCTCACACCGATGCCCCTCAAACATCCATAAAATAGAAACTGAAAACACTACCAAACTCATCCTGAGAAGAAATGAATTGATTAGACAGCTCTTAACAGAAGAACTAAATGTAGTCAGATGTTATCCCCTGTGAGGAGTGAGACAACGAGATGTGTGTGAAAATGACTAAAATTCAATATATATGTGTATGAAGTTAACAATGAATTAAAAGTCTGTAAATAACTGATGAATATATGAAAAATATTCAACATCCTTAGCCATCAGGAAAATGCAAATCCAGCCTGCATTAAATTCCATCCCATCCCAATCAAAACGGTCATCAGGAAGGGAATGACACCAGTGCTGATGAGGACTTAGGGAAAGAGGAACCCTCACACACTTACCGATGGGAATGTAAACTGTGGAAATCGCTATGCAGGTTCCTAAGGGAGCCCCAGAGGGACATGCACGTCCATAGCCATATCTGCACTGTTCACTGTCACCAAGGTGTGGAGCCAGCCTCCATGCTCAGCTGTAGAAGGAAGAGAAAGAAAATGCTGCCTTATTCAGCTGTAAGAACAATTTGTTATTTTCAGGAAAATGGGTGGAAGTAGAGATCGTCAGGCCGAGTAAAATAAGCCAGAATTGAGCAAACATTGCATTATTTTACCTTGTATTTAGACTTAGAGCCAAATATGTATACAATGTTCTGTGAAAGTAGAATTGGTCATATACAGTGAGGGCTCTAAAGGGGTGAGGGGGAGGATCAAGAGAAAGTAATGGAAGTGTAAGAAAGACACTGTTCAACATTTTCCTATATGTAAAATCTAGGTTTGGATTACATATGTGTGTGTTTAATATATAAATACATAAAGATAAGTAAATACATATGAGACTGTGCAGACTTTACATATTAGTGATTTCTTACAGTAAGGAAAGCAATCAAATCACTTCTCCCAAGAGGGAGTTCATACTTGATTTTTCTTCTTCATGCTCCCTTGTGTCTTTTATCCTCTGTCTTTTATATGAGTCTGCATGTCTGCCTGAAGGCTGTCTTGTGAATCTGTTTGTCGCTGTGTCTGTGTCTGCCATTTTGTGTGCCTGTCCCTGTGTGTGAACGATGTCTCTGTGTCTGTGTATGTCTGACCCTACATGTGCTTGTCTGCTGTTGTCTCTGTGTTTGTCTTCTCCATGTCTGTTAGTGGCATCTGTATCTCTCTGTGACAGAGAGCTTTAATCCGTATTAATCGAAGAGCATAGCAAATACCACATGGGGAAGGAAGAGAGAGTAGTTCATAGAAATCAAGTCCCTGGC
The DNA here is from genome assembly GCF_021556685.1 of Rattus norvegicus. Classification (NCBI taxonomy): domain Eukaryota; kingdom Metazoa; phylum Chordata; class Mammalia; order Rodentia; family Muridae; genus Rattus; species Rattus norvegicus. The sequence continues at coordinate 54,742,903 of NC_141539.1, forward strand.
TCCAGCTGACTCAGGCAGTAAACATCACTGTTTATCAACCAATAATCATAAATGGTTACTCTGACTTTATGGTAGATTTTAGGAAGTGGCTTTCGATTTCTGCATTTGCTGCTTTCAGCAGATGATTCACACGCATTGTCTGGGTCAAAGTGCATGGACGAGGAGCCCGCAGCTGTGCATTAGCTTAGGCACTACAGGTTGATTTTGTGGGAATCCCGGGCGAGTAAGATTGGCAGTCACATTGCTCTCATAAAGGCAGGCCGAGTACCAACAGACTAGCAGTCTGAAGTCTGAAGTGGCTTCAAGATGTATTCAAGGACCTCAGCTCTGGGTTCACACCCAACAAAAATGTCAATCTCTTAGAATGTAAGAGATTTTCAGAATATTGCTTTGCTACAGAGGTCCATTTGGGATCAGGAAAGGGAGCTGTGTAAATGAGGAATGAGAAAGGGAGGTAGAGGCTCAGAAACTGTTTCAAAAGAACATATGGTTTTTATTTTCTTCTGGGCATCACTTTCTTTTGTCCTGTCCCTACTGTAGTCCCCTGAGAGCGAGGCCATGAAACCTGGTAGACTCCCACTGCTGCCTGTTACCTTAGAGTTCTATAGCCCTGCTGCCTGTTACCTTAGAGCTCTATAGCTCTGCTGCCTGTTACCTTAGAGCTCTATAGCTCTGCTGCCTGTTACCTTAGAGCTCTATAGCTCTGCTGCCTGTTACCTTAGAGCTCTATAGCTCTGCTGCCTGTTACCTTAGAGCTCTATAGCTCTGCTGCCTGTTACCTTAGAGCTCTATAGCTCTGCTGCCTGTTACCTTAGAGCTCTATAGCTCTGCTGCCTGTTACCTTAGAGCTCTATAGCCCTGCTGCCTGTTCCCTTAGAGCTCTATAGCTCTGAGAAACTGTTACCTTAGAGCTCTATATCTCTGAGAAACAGCCTGAGCTGGGTCTCCTAAGCTCGAGTGTGTGTTCTTCTTTTTAGTTAGATGCTTATTCATATCCTAAGTAAAAACTCAGCCTTCTTGACATAGTCTTTACTTTTTTCTCCCACACTCTAGGGTTCCTTCAGTTTCTCTTCCCAGGTAGAGGGACAGCCATGGGGGTAGGCATATAAAGAGCCTCAGCTGCTGGACTTGGTCACCCATGACTTTGGACGGCCTTCTGAACTTGCCTGAGGTTCTCTGTGTAAATTATTTCATGAATGACATAAATTAGAGAGAGTAAAAGTCCTTGGAGAAATAACTTATTTCTAGGTAAACTTCTCTACTGTATAAAGTATACTAAATTAATGTCTTCTAATCCTCCTGGGCCACCTATTATTGTATCCTTTAAGTGGAATTTGACATTAATCTGTGCAGTTAGGCTCACTGACCCTGGGTTTCTCTCATGTCTCAAAAGCTGGTGACTACCAAATCTAATGAAAACAGCTTGGGAAGTCAGTACCTACATAATAGCCTAGCACATTTTCAATTAAGCATTTCTAATTCTTGTCCCTAACTGAATTTGTCTTTTTTTTTTTTTTTTGGTTCTTTTTTTTTTTTTTTTTTCCGGAGCTGGGGACCGAACCCAGGGCCTTGCGCTTCCTAGGTAAGCGCTCTACCACTGAGCTAAATCCCCAGCCCCGTCTTTTTTTTAATATCCTCAAATCAACTTGTGCTACTTAGTCATTAGTGTTACTAAATATTAAAACAACAAACATGCACATGCACTCTTAAATCACTTCAACTTTGCAAATCTAACTACAAAACCCTACTGACCCCATCTCCATCCTCGCTGTGTCTGATTGGTTCATTTGGCATCAGTATCCCCTGCAGGCTCATAATTGTTTTCCTTCTCTAGCCTAATCCCTTAGGCTACTATCCGATGTGATTGTTTTCTAAATTGAAATCTGGACTGTACTTTATTACTGGTCTCTCCAGCCCTTCCTCCTAACTCCTCACTTGTAGCAACCCACCAAGAGCACCCTCCAGCTGCTTCTCTCCTGTAGTCAGGCACTTACAGTCTCTGTTCTGTGACCTGTGCTTCCCCAGGTAGATCAGCATTCTCAGGCTCCTGTAGCTTTGACACGTGCTCCCAGTTTCATCCCTCTCTGCTTGTCAGAGATTCAGTTCAGACACCTTTCCCTCTTATTCATGTCTTCTCAGCATGCGATGGAGTCTCTGTGTGACCCCACTACACTCAGATGGGATATTTAATTTACTGTTGTGTTTCATCTGTATCACTAGTCTGCAGACCGGCTCACACACACTTGTGTGTATACGATACTTATTATCTGGACAGATGAAGGCCTACAGATGACATGTAACTATCCCTCTTATTCTTTTCTTATTGACTTCAACTATTTTGAGCCATGACCATCTGTCGTGTGATCTTAGTCACCACTGAAAGCATGGGTAGTGTACCTCCAGGTTTTGATTTGGGGTGTTTATAGGATTCTGGTCAGTATTTGCACATCAAAACCCAAACCCTTTAACTAAGGCCTAATCTCTTCCGCAGACTAACCAGTGGTTACAGAACATTTTTCCACTTATAGATCTCTGGTGCGTGGTCTAATCAGTAAGGTGTTTCGCAGATTCATTGTCATCTGCTGCTAGATGCTGTGACACATTCTTCCTCTCCTCTTAGTCTTTAAACCCTGCCAACTAATTCCTAGGAGCACAGCTACCTTTGGTGGAGAATCACTGCTGTGGAGTTCTCCACAGAAACCTACCTTGGGAATTGCCTAACTGTTCCACCCTGAAGGAGTCACCAGTGGTTTTGCTCTATTCACTCTGGTGAAAAAAAATTATGGGATATCTTAGTTAGGGTTTTACTGCTGTGAACAGAAACCATGACCAAGGCAACTCTTACAAGGATGACATTGGGGCTGGCTTACAGGTTCAGAGGTTCAGTCCATTATCATCAAGGTGGGAGCATGACTGGAGGTGCTGAGAGCCCCACCTCTTGTTCCAAAGAGCTAGCAGAAGACAGACTTCCAGGCAGCTAGGACAAGGGAATCAAGGCCCACCCCCACAGTGACACACCTACTCCAACAAGGCCACACCTCCTAATAGTGCCCCCTCCCTGGGCCAAGCATGTGACCCATCACATAAGGCTTCAGTTTTTAAGAAATTGACTTTTTTGAGAAACAGCAACAAAAAAAGTGCCGGCTTGCTTTCTCAATTTGTGAATGGCCTGTGTCTGCTCCCTGACTGATTGACTTTCTCATAGGCTCATTTAACCATTACACGTTTTGACTGAGTAAGATGATTGAAGAAGTTGGGAATTTTCAGTGCTGTAGTCCTAGTATTTTAAGCTTTGCTGCCTTGGTTAGGGTGAGAAACACACTTCTCGTAGTTAAACTATGTATAGTCTGACTCGGATAGGATATGAAAACTGTTAGTCAAAATGTTTCTCACTTCATTTCCTCAGATTTCTTTGTGTCAGTTTCTCTAATTTTGCTTCTCTTTTCTGTTTTCTCTTTGTCAGACAATTCATGATCTTATGGGAAATGCCATCCAGCCCTTGCTGACGTCCGTGGCAGATGCAATCGAGGCCATCATCATCACCGTGCATCAGGAAGATTTTTCTGGGTAAAGCATGTCCTCAGAACTGTTACTCGTCCTCACTGCCTTGATTTTTCATTCCCCATCCCTTCTACTCTCCAAGCTCCCTGCCAGCCAGGCCTCACTCTTATGATGGCAATGGCTCCTCGCCTCCTTCTCTTCCACTGTGATTGTTATTACCACATTTTCTTTGTTCTGGGTCCCATGTCTCTCCCTCTCTGCTTATTGAGACGGTGGCTGGTTAGTGCCATCTTCCTCTTCCTGTTTTCCCTCTTCCTCACAGATGTTCTTCTTTACCTGTGTGATTCCGTGGCACAGGCATGACATTCCTCTTGACGATTCTTCTGACTTCTGCCTGGCTTTGAGAGCAAGCTCTCTGTCAGTCCTTCCTCAGTTTCTCATCATGTTTAATGTAAGGAAAATCCTGTCTAATGAGAGTTGTGGAAAGGGAAGGAGGCAGCAAGAGAAGAGCCCTGGATCTTTCTCTGCAGGAGCCGCAGCCATTCCCACCCTGTGGGTTTCTACCCCTTTGGGAGCCCTTTCACAGGGGTCACCCGAGATCATTGGAAAACAGATATTTACACTACAATTGATAACAGCACCAAATTACAGTTATGAAGTAGCAATGAAAATGATTCTATGCTTGGAAGTCACCATAACTGTATTAAAGGGTCCCAGCATTAGGGAAGTTGAAATCCACTACTTTAGGGAAAGTCAGTGCATACAAATCTGGTAACATGAAAGTGCACCAATTCTCACTCCTTCATTTAAACAACAACAAAAAAATTGACTAAAGCAAAAACTGGTTATGGTGATGAGTGCTTGAAATACTAGCAACTAGATGGTAGAGAGGGGCTGATCACTGGGGCTCACTGGTCAAGCCAATTACCACACTTGGCAAGCTCCAAGCCAATGAGGAGGCTGTCTCAAAAACCAGCTGAGGTTGACCTCTGACCTCCACACATGCAAATATGTACCTGCACACAAACTCAGACCCGTGCGGACATGCACACATGGTAGGCATCTGAAGAATGACATCCAAGGTTATCCTCTGTGTTTGTGTAACAAGCACCTGCACACATGTTCACCTGAGGGTGCACCTGTATACACACACACACACACACACACACACACACACACACACAAACACACACACAAAATTCACAAGTCAAATTCAACAAGTCTTTTTTTTTTAAGATTTATTTATTATATATAATACACTGTAGCTGTCTTCAGACACACCAGAAGAGGGCATCAGATCCAATTACAGATGGTTGTGAGCCACCATGTGGTTGCTGGGATTTGAACTCAGGACCTCTGGGAGAGCAGTCAGTGCTCTTAACCACTGAGCCATCTCTCCAGCCCTCAACAAGTCTTAAAATAGTTAAAATGTCTGTGCTACCAAAGAATCTATAGATTAATTCTAGTCACTATTAGAACTCCAATGTGTTTTCTCATAGAAATAAAAAGAAACAAATCCTAAAATTCAAAGCCCTGGGTAGCTATAGCAACCTAAGGATAAAGAGCCAAAGACATCACACTTCCTGATTTAAATCTGTCCCTCAAAGTAATTGAGGGATAGAGAGATGGCTCAGTTGGTAAAGCATTTGCTGCTCAAGCATGAACTTAACCCCCAGAGCCCCTGTGAAAGCCTGAATGCTGCATGGCTGTAATCCCAGCAGTAGGATTGGAGGTGGAGAGAGGAGAATCCCTGGAAGTTCACAAACAAGGTAGCCTGACATTCACCTCCCACAAGAGATCTTGTCTCAAACAAAGATAGGTGGAAGGTGAGGACCAACACACACAGGTGTCCTCAGATCTCCATCTACACTGGCACTCACCTGCGCTCACACAAACATGCATGATATACATACAGGACTAAACAAAATAAACGTAAAGATAGTTTAAGAGTTGTAGTTAGTGAATCTTAGTAAGTTACTGGCATTACAAAAAGAAGAGAAAATATTGTCCAGTGGAATAGTATAGAGAGCCCAGAAATGAGCTGATGACTTTTAGTAAAGGTGCCAAGAACAAAGTGGGAAGGTCTGTCTCGCAGTGCAGTGCTGAGAACACAGGGCCTTGAACCTCCTCAGATACATTAATACTGCACAGTGTATGAAACCATGCAAGTACGAGAGCAACATGGAGGAAAGCCCAGACACTTGTCTGGATAGGTGTCCTCTTTAATCCTAAAAGCTCAGGCAGCAAAAGGAAAAGCAGGTAAATAGGATTGCCCCAACTCAAAATCCTCTGCACATTGGAGGAGACCACTGAGAGGAAATAGTGTGCGGATGGGGAGAAACAGTGCTCAAGCAAAGCAGGTGGTAAGGGATTGGTCCCAAAGCTGTAAAAATAAATAAATCAAGCAAGCGAGTGAGCCAGGTGTGGTGTGGGTACAAAATGAAAGGAATCCCTACTAATTGCCACAACACAGATGACCCTGGAAGACATACTATGTAAAAAATAAGCCAGACACAGAGACCAAACATGTTTTCATTTATGTGCAGAACCTAAGACGGTAACAACAGGCAGTGATTTCTAGGGCTTGGCATTTGGGGTAATGCATTGATGTCGGTCAAATGGTATAATGTTATAGACAGATAAAAGGAATAAATATGAATTTAACATGATGGATGTATTCATTAGATACTTTTTATCTTTCTACATTGTATACAGTGTCACTGTGTATGGCACAATCATGTGTTTACTGTTTGTCCAGTAAACAAATGGGTATGAGAATATTTATTTTTGCACTCAGCTCTCTCTGCTGGTCCCTGAATAAAAATAGGTCATGTAGTGACCTGGGTCTGGTGAGGGCAAACCAATTGCTGTGCTTGCCGTCAGGAGCCACGGCTCTCTGCTCAGGTCGTACACACCACCCTGCCAAGACACTGCGCCTGCGCATACTGGACCATGCTCTAATGGGCATCTCCTTATTACAGGACAGCTTTTCTCACGTCGGGATAAAGTCTTTTCCCAGTGGAATGAACTCCTACTTTCCCTAGTCCTGTCTGCTTCAGGAAGTACAAGACCTTGCTTTAAGGACCATCAAGTTCACATTGCCCTCTTAGAGAATTTTAGTCCTGCCTGATGCTCTTCTCTAGACCATGTCCATTTCCTCTTCGTCACTCTCGGGATTTGGAACCGTTTCCCTGCTTTTTGGGGAAAAAATGAGCATTATGTAGTCAATGATCTCATCTATTAGCTAGAATCAGGTGATTGCTAATTTTGGTATAACTCCTCCTCTCTATAAATATTTCATATTCTTTGAATATATTCTTTAAAGGGCAGTTGTAAACATTTATAAGCTATAAATAGTATATCATGAAGCACAGCTGGTATCGTCCACTGTTCCAAATTAAAGCCTTTCCAAGCCTCATCTGGAGGGTAAAAATTGCATACAGCATATTGTTACACAACCAGTCCCTCTGTCACAGTGCTGCTGTTGGACCGATGTGATCAACTACAAGAGCAGAGGCTGCCGCCAAGCATTTCCTGCCCTTGCAAAGTGTAAAATGTCATTTCAGAATCTATCATTGACACATTCACTTAACAGGCAAAACACAGGAGTGGATGGAGAGCTGGGGGCTGCGTCAAACCTTGAAAGGCCAGAGTGTGATTCATCTCAGACATATAGCTGCGTTTTATTCTTAATAATCTTTTGAGTAAAAATATGCTAAAATTTCTTAATTAATCCTCAGAGGATCTAAATGCAAATTTAAGAATACAATTTAATCATTGTTTTATTCTCGTTAATACTTAACAAAACAAAACAAAAAATGGTGCTTTTATATCACTAAGAGGAAAAAATATTGCACAGGATTGAAATAGTAACCAGGGGCAAAAAAAAAGCATCTAAGACTGTAGCTTTGTGCATTGGTGCTAAAAAAATTTTTCCCCTTTTATAGGTCCTTAACTAGCTCAGGAAAGCCGGATGTTCCTTGTTCCCTGTACATGAAAGAGCTACAAGGCTTCATTGCCAGAGTTATGAATGACTACTTCAAGCACTTTGAATGCTTGGATTTTGTTTTTGACAACACTGAAGCTATTGCCCAAAGAGCCATTGAACTTTTTATCCGCAATGCCAGTCTCATAAGACCCCTTGGTGAAGGTGGGAAACTGCGACTTGCTGCCGATTTTGCACAGGTAAATTGATTCATTGCTTCAAGGGAGCTAATGTTTGAGCCTCACTGTTATCTATTAAGTAAAGAATACCTAACATCAGTATCTTAACTATTCATAGAGCAAAAGAGAACAGAAAAATAACTAATCCACTGCATAAACGAGTTTTAAAATACTGTACCAAATATTATTTTTGTTTTTCTTTTTAACAAAATTTAATTGTTCAAGATTAAGGCAAAGTATCTTATGTCACAATAAAGCAACACCTTGTATTATTTCTATTTTCTCATCTCCAAAAGCCAATAATAATAATTGGTATACTTTGTGTACAGTGAGATGACACTGTAACAGCAAGAAAGGGGCAGCATGTTATCCTGAAAGGAGGAAGAACCCTAGCCCATCAGTGAGCTTATAGTGAGCATCTCTATTCCAGGGCTGTGTTCAAGTTCAGTGAGAGATGGGCAGGGTGCCTGATTATTTGGGTTCTCCACTAAGTACAATACTGTTTTGTCCTTGTGACTAGCCTTAAAATTACTCCAAGCTACCTGAGTTTTTCCCTTTTACCCCTTCAGTAATCAGAGTCAGAGAAAACAAGCCCTAAGCACCCAGTTTCTTTAGAAGATTCAGAAGCAGATGATTCTCTTTTGACTCCATTTCTTAAACTCTCAAAGCTGGTAGCTTTACTAATCTAAGTAGTTGTTCATGTGAGTCTTCATAGCAGTCTGCCAGATCCTCCTTGGACAGAAAGATAATTACTAACATCAGTACTGAGTCCCCATGTGTCTGGGAGCGTGTCCTGGCGTCCTGCTCAGGATGATGGCTGTCAGGTACTCCTACCCTGTAGTACATGTACAACCCAAACCTGGCTTTCGAAAGCCCCTTTGTTTATAATTGATCACCATGCAGTTATTTTCATTCCCCCAGTGAGCTCTGTGAAACTGCTAGGCCACACAAAATGAGCCTTCCTGTGGAAAACGTGCCTTTAATAGGTAAATGTGAGAAAAGAAATTAAATGCTCCTATTAAAATGGCTTAACCTTCTCCATTTTTGTCACCTTCCTTCTGTCTGTGAGTAATGACTTATGGAAGCAGTTGTGTCTGTGTGTCCAAGGACCTGTCTTACTCCTTAAAAATATCTGTGATAGGCCTGTCTGTGGTGCCCTCTCCTCCAGAGTTCTGTTTGTCTTTTCTCTCCCTCCGCTCTCCTGGGCTCCCTCCCCCACCAGCTCATTTGCATTCTTCTCCAGCTGGTTCCTGAGTCACTTTCCTGGAGGCAGCACTTCAAGTCCAATTAGAGTGGCTGCTGAACAGGAAAGAGATGGCCACAATGAGTGCTGTAGGAGAGAGGCTTGCTTAGTTTAATGATGTGTTCTCTTGAAAGATGGCAAGTGTTGTCCTTTAAGGCCCTCCATTGCAGCTAACCCTGCCTCCCCATGCACAACCTCCAGAGGTGGGGTGAGCACTCACCTTCCCCAAACTGAAGAGCTCAGAATTGTGTCTGTGTCCCTCCAACCCCCCCACCCCCCGCCCCTTTTTAAGACATCTTACCTTCTGAAATCATTTCCTCCTTAGGATAAGTAAAACTCTGTTACTTATGACTGACAGATTCTTCTGTTTAGAGAATGTTTTCTGTGTGCTGAGTGGACCTTCTAGCCATGCAGTAGGTCTTAGTTGCAGAGGTTCAGCCCCTGCACCTTCCCTTGGTTTGCTACTCCACAGTGTGTCCCAGTTTACCAAGATCCTATCATTCCTCTTACCTGGCTCAGATCCTGTGAGCCATGGGTGCAGAAAAGGCATGTTGAAGCAGGGGGTTTGTGATCAATAGTATTAGCAGACATTGCCAAGGTATTAGATCAGAATCAGTACTCCATTTTTTTAATTAAAATCTGAACTAGGGCTTTGATTTCACTAGATCAAAACTGTAATTATGTGTGAACTTCAGATTTCAAGAGTCCTGTTTGGTTGGAAGTGTTTTGTCTGGATTAGTCAAAACTCTTAAATAACATTTCTCTGAAATGTGTATGCTTCACAGGCATCAGCTGGGGACTAGAATCTTTTAACTGGCTCATTCCTGAAAGGTCTGTCCATTTGTAATCACAGTTAAACAAGGCCGCTGAGGCTACTGGAATCCAGAGCACACAGTTCTCGTGGCTTTGGAAAGGTTCTTGTGATGAAAGTCCCTGGGGTTGGCCGAAAGCAAAGCTCAAGAAAAGACCAAAAGAAGGAATTTGGGAAGATTTTGACATAAAGTTTCGACATAAAGACGAATAAGTGAAACATTGTAAGAATTCTTTCACCAACCCTAGCCTCCTCAGGGGCACCTGTGCACAGAAAAGGCAGTTGCAGGCTGCCATCTGGAGGGCTCTTAGTGAGGGAAGTGCCCAGCATTCAGTCCCCTAAGAATTAGGTCATGAGCATGAGGTGGCTTCCTACAGGTAATTAATTTCCTGCTGTGACCACATTGCCTCTTTGCCTACACTAATCACACAGCAGTTCAAAAAGCCCTGAGCTTGTCCAAGCCCACAGGGTTCTGCTGCTTCCCACTCACTGCAGACATGCCCACAGCCTCTGCTGGAGCACCGTCCCCCTGCACCTCACTCACCTCTCTTTCTTCCTCTGAGGGAAAGGACAGATACTGAAGCTGGGATTAAATTCTTCAGTGGTACTCCTCGAATTTCTATTCATACATTTTTCTGGTGCCCTTTAAGTATACATTTTTATCTTTCCCACATTGCCCCAAAAGTGTGAACTAGAAAAGAAAGCAAACCTCTTAGGTTGGTTCTGATTCCTCTTGCCTTTTTCACTCTTGACTGTTGTCAGGGCAAGAATGCCCTGAAACATGTAATGGGCCCAGGAGCTAACCAAATGCCTGGTGGGTACTGAACAGCAGCCAGACGGGGCAGCAGCCCAGGTGCCTACCACTGAGTGTCCGTCTGGAACTCTGCAGACGCCTCTAGCGGAACACTCCCTCTTTAAGCATGGACTTCAGTGTTTAAAGGGAAATGATTTCTTCAGTCTCCTGGGGGTTATTTTAGATTAAAAATTTATCTGAAACATTTAGCCTTTTGAAATCTTTCTGTGTCATCATGGAGTTCACAATCATTTGAGGTGATAATCTTTCATGCAGGAACTTTTCCATAGCTATTTAATTGTTTTAACATTTAGTCTTACTCCAGGCCTAGGTCAAAGGTTGTTTGGTTTGATCTTTACAGATAATGAATCACAAGGGTAAGGGGAAGAAGAAAAAATGGCCAAAATATGTCATAGAAACTACAGCACAAAATATGTGTGTGGAAACCATTATATGCATCCTGCAGTTATTGGTGGGACAGAATAGCAAATCAGAAGCATGTGCCATTTACATACTTACCTGTGTTCAGTGCAAAGTAACTGCCCCATTCTGAAGGAGAAACCAGAACTCCCAGGCATGAGAGTAAACTAGTGAGGGCTCAAAGAACAGCCCGTTGGCCCTGACTTCCAGGTTTGAGAACAGCTCTGTTCTTTTCTTGTCAGCAAGAATACTGGCTTTTTCTTCTTTAAATTTTTATTTCGTTAGCCTTCATATTTTAGAGTTTTCTAACCATGCAGGATTTTCCCCTGAAGACATGGAGTATTTATTCTGAGTGTTTGGTGGTTGTTTTGAGTCTTCTGTACCAGAAGAGCAACACTGACCTAACACCAAAGCATCCAGGAGAGGAGGCCACCCTGCACTGCTCACTGCAGGTTTCCCATTGCCTAAGAAGTCTGTGAACTTCTGTCTGTGTATTGTGCTCATTTCAGCAATACAACTAATATTCAGCAGAACCATAAAGCCATTGGGCGTGGATGTTTGTGTGTACATGTACACATTTATACATGGTTTGTGATGGCATGGATGTTTGTGTGTACATGTACACATTTATACATGGTTTGTGGTCTTACTGAAGTTACATTTTTTAAAAGTCTCTTTCACCAAATATGAGAATTCTTGAAAGAAAGACAATCTACTTCCAACTGTCTACCTCATCCTCACATATAATTTGGTACCTGTCTGTGAGTAGGGAGTAGAACTTTCTTCACAAAGGAGTGACTGATTAAGGGTCTGTGGTCCCCATTGGCAAGGAGTGTTGAGCAGTGTTTCATAGGGTGCTGATCCCATGACTGTTTGTTCCCTGTGTGTTTCTTGAATAAAGATACTGTACTATCAGGGAATAATTTGCCCTTGGCCATTTTCTAATCTGGTCTTCACATGGAGCACATTCTTCGTCAGCTTGGAGGCTCAGTTTCCCTCTGAATACCACATACTGCAAATAACTCATGAGCACATGGTGGATAAAGAAGCAGGAGCCAGTTATGTCGAGTAGGATCTCCAGTCAAAGGAGGGAATAAACAGAAGCAAACCCAACACTTGTAATTTCTTGCAAGGGGACAGAATAATTTCATAGTTTAAATGATAAAATAATTAAATACTGATAATTTCAGGTTTTTAAAGGCCAATTTTGTTTCTATTTATGTTTGAGCATTTGCCTTCATGTATGTATATGCTGTCTGTGTGCTCACGGAACACAGAAGGCGGCACCAGATCCCTGGAAATGGAGTTAGAAGCATTTGTGAGCCACCTTGTGGGTGCTGAGAGCTCAGCCCGCTCCTGTCCCCTGAGCCATCTGTCCAGCTTTCTTACTGAACACTTTATGTCATGCAGGTAGTCTGTGCATGCACGTGTGACAGAGCTGAGAATGAGTCCTGCTTGTTACGGTCACATTAGAGTGCCTGTAGTTTAGAATTCTGCTATTGACAGGGCACTAACATCTCGAGAGCTAAAACTTTATAATCATTTGGACCATAATGACTGGTAAAATGTTTCATCAGTTCTGTCGACTATGGAGACTTGCAGTGACCACATAGAATACAAGAGCATAGTCTAAAAGTCTTTTTTTCCTCTATATTTCAACTAAGACGATGTCTTAGTTAGGGTTTTACTACTGTGAAGAGATACCATAACTAACGCAACTCTTATAAAGGACAAGTTCAGAGTCCATTATCATCAAGACAGGAACATGGCAGCATCCAGGCAGGCATGGTGCAGGAGGACCTGAGAGTTCTACATCTTCACCTGAAGGCTGCTAGTGGAAGATTGACTTCCAGACAGCTAGGGTGAGAGTCTTAAAACCCATGCTCACAGTGACACACCTACTCCAACAAGGGCAAACCTTCTAATAGTGTCACTCCCTGGGTTGAGCATATACAAATCACCACAGACAGGATTTGAACTCCTCTTACTTAACAACATCAAAATATCTCATCTTCGGCAACTTTGGTAAGAAGTGTAAATGTCATTAAAGTCTTTTCTTTTAATAAATCTAAATGACTTCCAGAACTTGTTTCATAGCCAGTTAACATTAAGTTTATAAAGACCACACCTCTTTAGGATTAAGGTAAAGTAGTGGGCAATCTGTCAACTTGATTAGATTAAAAATGTCCTAGGAGACTAGTAAAGCATGTCTAGGAGGGCGTTTCCAGAGAGGATTACCTGAGCTGTCCAGCCATCTGCAGCTAGGGTGGAGCTGGGAAGGGGAAGGGGGACAGGAGTGCCAGCAGCGCAGGCTCTCCCTGTTTGCTGGCCACCACCTGGTGAGCTGCTCTGCCCCTCCACACCGTCAGGAGCTTTGAGCTCAAATAAGTCACTCTTCTCCATGTTTGTTCATGTCAGGAAAAACTGGCAGATACAGATGAGGTATCACGCTTAGCCGTCAGAGCCTGGCATGTAAGCTATGAACTATCTTTATGTTTTAGATGGAGCTGGCTGTGGGCCCACTTTGCAGACGAGTGTCGGATTTGGGAAAGTCCTACCGGATGCTGAGATCATTCAGGTGAGACCCAATTCTTATAAAAGAAAATCATCTCACCAGCAAGTCAGTCCTTTCCTCCTATTTGGGTTAAGCTTTATAAAATTGTCAGCATTCATTTTGTATTCTAACAATGCCACTATGAGATGAATCATTTGAAAAGTTATTGTTTAAGTCAGAGAAGCATCTAGCATTATATATGGTAGTTTATACCATAGCAGGGATGTGTGTTTTCTCTGTTTGAATTATAGTTCACAGGTTGAGCTGATGCATGCTTTCTAACTTGCCATTCTTGCAGAAGCATATTAAACAGAAACACTAGGAAATAGGCAAGGGGGTTTTTCTGAAAATTTTATTTGTTCATATGCATTTTTGTTCTTTTTTGTTTTTTTGGGAGGGGTGGGGGAGACAAGTTTTCTCTGTGTAACAGAGCCCTGGCTATCCTGGAATTCACTTTGTAGATCAGGTTAGCCTCTGCCTCAGGATCTCTGTTCACCTTCCTCTGCCTCCAGAGTGCTGGGATTAAAGGTGTGCACCACTATGCCCAGCTGTTCATGTACACTTTCATCCCATCTGGTTAGAAAACTGTAAATACAGTATAAACATACACACCCTTGACTGTAGCAGCTCAGTGGGGATTTAGGGAATGGGTCAGGGAGCTCAGGCTAATGTAGCCGACCACCAGGCTTAGGATTGAGCCTCCTACAAACTGGTCAGAAAGAGGACTAGTGAGCGAGTTCACATGCATAACCTAATAACATAGCAACTGAGTGAAGAAAGTTGACCTTCCCACTGCTGAGTGCTTTGTTCTGAAAACCTCACGCAGCTTAACACCTTCAGTAGTAGACGCTAAAACATAAGGTGGGATTGCTCACATGGCTGCTTACTCAGGAAATTTCCACATTTTTCATGTAGTAACCCATGAAAAATATTCGCACTAAAAATGTGGCCAACTTTCTAGACTGGAGAGCTCTCCATAGTAAACATGTATAACAATTTTGTGAGTCCAGCGTGCTGCATGGAAGGTTTTTATACAATCTGAGCAAACGTCTGAAAGCACAGTGACCTCTGGGCATCTTTCTGTAATACAGCGTGGTAGTCCAGTTACGAGCTGCCTGAAGATTGGCTGTCTTGGAAACCCGTCAGTAAGTGGCATGCAGTTGTGTGGAAGCCAGTGTTGCCAACAGAGACCGTGTGCCTTACCCTGCCCATTTGTAGTCGACAGAGTTGCTTTTTCAGTGCCAGCAGCAGAGCCTGAATTTTGCTTTTTTTGTAGTTATCACTGCACATATGTCCACAATTGCAAGGAAACTTCAAGTGGGCGCTTATATATTTTTCAATTACCTTCTTTAGATCTGAGAAGCAAGCTCTTTAAAATAAATAAATAAAACTCTAAGCATCATGTTAAACTCCGGTCTGCACTGTAGGACTGTAAGGGTCTAGGATAACCAATCTATTGTTCTCCTGTGTGAACTGTAAAAATAACCACATTGATACAACTGTGCATTTGTTTCCTTTGAGTAAGACCATGGTCCAGTTTCTTAGTTACTTTCCTGGTACTGTGATAAAGCATCGTGACCAAGGTAATTCTGGTTCCATCATAACAGGGAGGCATAACTACACGCTGCAGGCAGGCAGGCAGGCAGGCAGGCAGGAGCCGGAATCTGAGAACCCGTCCTCAAACTCAAGCAGGAAGCAGAGAGAGCACACTGGGGTGCTGTGGGTCTTTAAACTCAAAGCCTGCCTAGAGCAAGGCCACAGCACCTATACACCTTACCAAGGACCACTAAGTTGGGACCACATATTCGGATATCAGAACTTATGGGGAAGGGTGTTTTCATTTAAACCACTACAAGTAGCAGACTGCACCCCATGATAAAATGATGCCTGCCCTGGCTGAGGCAGTAAACATTCTGAGGGCATTAGTCAAGTAGCTTCTGGTAAAGAAAGACTATTGGCTTGACATTCATTTGCTATATTAGTTTTTTAGTTTTTTGTACATATATATACAATATATATATAATATACAATGCATACAATAAATATACAATAAATATATATAAATACATATACAATAAATATATAAATATATAAATATAATATACAATAAATATATATAAATACTTCTGATCTTACTATTTGCTGAAATAGGATGGCTTTTTACCTCAGTACTTTTAAATTTCTTTGACAGTATGGAAAAATAAAATCTGAGGATAAGTTTTATTTATGTAAGACTGATTAACCACTTAAGATGGGAAATTTCCCGTAAACTTTCCCAATCCTTACATGAGAAAAAGAAAAGAATGCCAAAAGAGCAGTCAGATTGGGTAATATCTTATTATACCTACTTATAGAAGCAAACATTACTGTTGATCATGCATACACTTTAAAATCACACTTTTTTCCATAAATTAATTTATTTACTTTACATCCCAATAACAGACCCCCTCCTCCCAGTACCCTTCATTATGGCCCCTCTTTATAACCACCCCTGCTTCAGGGGAGGCTCCCTCTGGGTGCCAACCCACCATGGCACATTGTCTCCCACTGAGGTCAGACAAGGCAGTCCAGTAGGGAACAGGATCCATAGGCAGGCAACATAGTCAGGGACAGCCCTGCTCTTAACTCTTGATAGAGTAGTAGTCAATCTACATCTGTTTCAGACTTTTGACTGTGATACATGGCAGAGGATTTGGGGTTTTCTTAATTCTGCTTTGTTTATTTTTCCTCATAGGATCTCACTATATGACCCAGAATTGAACTTGAAATCCTCTTGCCTTAAGCTGCTGAGTTCTGGGATCATAGGAATGAACGTACCACAATGCTTGCCTGTGGTTTATTATTAATGTTGTTGTTGAAACTTAGAGCTAGGTCTGACACGTATGCCTGTAATCTCGGTTCTCACTCAGGAGACATATAGGAACAGATCATCATTCAAGGGCAGCCTGAACTACAGAGACCCTGTCTCAGAAAAACAGCAACTAAGGGTACCTGGAGAGCAAGCATTAGACCAGGTTTTCCAACTCCATGAGTTTAACTCACAGTGTCACCAACCTGCCATATATGTGCATGTCAACATAGCAACTCAAGCCTATAGTATGCATGGATATGCAGAACCATATGTATGGTTCATGAGAGAAGACTGAGCTTCATTTTGTATAGAACCCTCTGGTGTGTCTACTTGGTTACTTTACCCCCCCCCCCCCCCCGCAGTGGTTTTATGACCCCTAATGTTTGGGCTCCAAGTTCTCCATTTCCTCACAGGGCTCTGACTCCTGAGCTGCAGCTTCTCTGCTGAGTGGGCAGTGTTTTCTCTAAACCCTGAAAACATGCACCGTTTCTCCTGGGAGCTCCATGCTGCCAACAGTCCCTGGGCTCCCGAGGCCTGGGGTCTATAATCAGGATTGCATCCTGACAACAGAGTACCACACAAACTTGAATTAAAGGAAACATGAAACAGATTGATTAGTACCAACATATTCCGACTGATACGTCATTCTACAGAAGTGCACTGAGCTGATTCTGACTCATGGTTATGTGGTCACACTGGGGCAATGGTATTAAACTAGGTTAATAATTAAAATAAAACCATAGTATATTAGGGTGTTCAAACCAGGCCTGCTATGGAAAGAATGTGTTTGGAGCTTGAGGAGAAAGGAGATGTAAATGGGTGGTTCTGCTTCTGCCAGTGCTGCCATTGAGGAAAGACAGGTTCTGGCAACTTCTGTAAGTTGTCCTAGGGAGAGGGTGGACTTTGCAAAGCGTTCCTCTGGGAGAATGCAAAAATAGAAAGCTCGCTCTGAGGGCCTGTTTCCTAGGCTTCACAGGGTCCGTGTTCTTCATCTGGCAGAGTGTACAAAACCCAGGAAGAGTAATCTCTTCCAGTGACCTAATCGTAGGCCCCTGGTTTACTAACTCACAAAACTTACTATTACACTTTACTCTCTTTTCCAAGACAAGTGTAGAACAGTTGCAGCAGAAGGACCTTTCATTTCTTTTCCTTTCCTTTCCTTTTTGGTTGGTTGGTGTTTGTTTGTCTGTTGTTTATTTGTTTGTTTGTTTTGATGTGGGTTTTCTCTGTTGTAGCCCTGGCTGTTTTGGAACTAGCTCTGTAAACCAGGCTGGCCTCAAACCTAGAGATCTGCCTGCCTGTACCTTTAGAGTTCGGGGATTAAAGGTATACACTACCACTGCCTGGCCCTAGGATCCATGATCATCCATTCACCTGCATCTTTTCCATTGTTACTAAGCTCTCTGACAAGAGCTAGCCTTCAGCCAGTAGCCCTGTGCATGCTGGATCTTCGCTGTCAATTGCACATCATTCAAAGTTGCTGTTCCACTGTGTCCAGGGGAATAATGGACAATATTGGATGGGCTCTTAAAATTTTATAAAAACAAAACCAAAATATTCCCTAATCTACCACTAAATTAAAAACAAAGTCTTAGTCAGTGTTTGTATTCCTGCACAAACATCGTGACCAAGAAGCAAGTTGGGGAGGAAAGGGTTTATTCAACTTACACATTCACATTGCTGTTCATCACCAAAGGAAGTCAGGACTGGAATTCAATCAGGGCAGGAAGCAGGAGCTGATGCAGAGGCCATGGAGGGATGTTACTTACTGGCTTGCTTCCCATGGCTTGCTCAGCTTGCTTTCTTACAGAACCCAAGACCACCAGCCTAGGGATGGCACCGCCCACAGTGGGCTAGGCTCACCCTCCTTGATCACTAATTGAGAAAATGCCTTACAGCTGGATCTCATGGAGACATTTCCTCAGCTGAGGCTCCTTTCCCTCTGATAACTCCAGCTTGTGTCAAGTTGACACACAAAACCAGCCAGTACAACAAACCAAAAAATAAAATAAATAAAAACAGGCTACCAAGGAGGTGATTGCTATGACCTGCTACCATGCCTTAAACACTGCTCTGTGTTTATATGGAGAGGGGATCAGAACAAACTAACAAAAAAGTAAGAATAGGCATCAAACTCTTGTCCTTTACATCAGTAATGTTTGTTTATTTTTTTCAAATTTCCTGCTTCAGCTTTAATTTTTAATGAGAGGAGCCAATACTTTTTATTGTTAAATTCTTCATGTTGTTTTCCCATCTAGAAATAATAGAAGAGCTAAAGGATAATATAGCATCCATAAAAACATCTCCTACCAAAGTAGGAGGAATCCACAGAAGGTCTCAGTCAACAGTCTGAGTTAGAGGCTCGGGAGCAGGGGAGGGCAGCAAGGGCTCCTTTACAAGGGAGGAGGGCAGTGCCAGCCAGTTCTCTCTTCAGTTAAGATCTCAGCTTCTGGCTGCTCCTTCCTCCCCCACGCCCAAAGCCTTAGTAAGCCCTCCCTTCACATCGTGCTGCCATCTGCCTCTGGGCACTCTCCCTGATGGTAACATCAGTGGACTAGGTAATTAAGCCAGCAAGCTTCTTGCATACATTTACATTTTGCTGTCTCCATTAGAGTCCCTCTGGCTGCAAAAACCTTTTCATACTTGGACAGAATGCTGCCTCAGAAAAATGCTGACATTCCTCATCTGCCCCTACAGGCCTTGTATTTCTACATGTGACACATGTGTCAGAACTGTCAGGACCCCATCCTTGTCTGCCTCTCTGCAGTAGGACAGTAATGACAGTAACCTCTGAGCACCAGATGCCTGAAGACTTTGACTCTTGGCATTGTCAGTGCAGCTGCCTCTGTGGATCTGTGCGCTGACACAGAAAGGCCCAGAGACACTGGCTCCAAATACAGAACCTGCCTTCCAGCAGGCCCCGGCACCTTACCCCTGAAGGGACAGTTTCTTTCTAATGTCTACAGCCTGCACTGCTGGAACCTTCTTTATCTGAGTTTTCCAGATCAGTGAAAACAGTCAGGAAATGGGGCTGTGCTATACTGGAGCTTTTAGAAAGGGAGGGCTGAAGAGCCGGCTCAGGAGGAAGGACAGTGGTAGCTACAATAGGATGCTCCTTTGTGCTGGTTTTTGATTCAGGGAGATTAATTAATACTTTTCTAAGGGCTTGATCTATTGACCATACAAGTGCTGCTAAATCTGATCAGATAAAGACCATTTCCACATATTAATAAAGGGAATAAGTCATCAAAAAGGTATAACAATTATGAGTAAATGTTGTGCCAAATGTAGGAACTCTGTCCTGAGCACTGTATGCCTCTTTCTCTCTCTCTGTACTGCGTCAGTGATCCAGATTTACCAAGTAGTCTGCCTGCTTTAGCAGTGAATGCAGGTTCTTCTATTCCAGTCTCAATTACTAGTATTGACTCTCATATCTTAATTACTAAGACTAACTCTCATACCAGACCACACAGGATACAATAAGTGTATCTATATAGAGCTACACATACATGTGAGTTGTAGAAAGTATACAAGGCAAAGAGGCTATACAGGTATTACAGGAGCTTATCAGCACTAGGTGGGTAGAATGTATACAGATAAGATGCATAAATGTTTATAGGTAAGATGAATATATTGGTAAGATAACAAATGCAAGCAGGTCTCAGGGAAGAAGCCGTTGCTATAAGGATGAGCTGTGAAAGAGACAGCGTTCACTGAGGATGGAGCGAGCTGCAGAGAGGGACAGAAGAGCAGAGGGGACTAAGTTCCGTGGGCCTTGTCAACAGTGGAGGGCTGAGCAGATGCCAGGGACCATTGGGTCTTCTCCACCTGTGTCTTGATGCATGCTCCAGGTAACAAATGTCAGGTTGGTGCGGGCCACTGCCATGACAGTGCTAGGTACATTCCATTTTCTGGGGTTCACATAAAGGAGTTACACCCTCCCTTGGACTGGCATGTCTGACAAGTTCTTGGGCCTGGTTTGTCTGATACGACTTTAATTCACTCTTGTGCCCCTGCTCCCTCAGCTCAAACCCATACCTTTCTAGGTTAGCACCATTTCTCCTGCTAGGAGTAAGTCGTCATCTGTGTGTGCCGTGGGTGGTACTGGACAGGTGGGGGTGTTGGTAGGTCCACCTGCATGTAATTATCTTCCACCCTCAAAGTGGGAGTCAGCTCTGTAAAATGGAGTCTGTCCGGCAAGGTACAACCTGACAAAGCACTATTGCACATGAGTGTAGTGACTTAGACTAGGACAGAGCCTCATCTCAGCATGCGCTCAGTAAAAACAGCACTCATGGGCACAAAAGGTCAGATGTGTCCTGATGCAATGACAGTGAGTGACTGCAGACTCTAGTTTTCACAAATCATGTAAACTGAAGAACAACTACAGGACTACAGACCTAGGCTGTACTACAGGTCAAATGGACATAGGGGGGCATTTGCAGAATACTCCATCTAACAGATTCAGAGTATACGTTTTGCCATGTATCCAAAGAAACTTCTTAAAACAGGCCATAAAACATGTCTTCACAAGTATGAAAGAATTAAGACAATTTACCATACCTTATCAGATTATAGTTAATACAATCAGAAACCAATAGCAATAGTAACTATAGAGACTTACAGATAGGTGGAGACCGAGAATACACTATTACAATTTTTATTATTATTACTGAGTGCGCTCAGGCATGGGTACTTTGGCAAGCATATGGAAGTCAGAGAATAATTTATGGAGTCTGTTTTCTCATTCCACCTTAACATGGTTTCTGGGGCTTGAATTCAGGTCTCCAGGCTTGCATGGGAAGTATCTTTACCAACTGAACCACCTCACTCTGTGTGTGTGTGTGTGTGTGTGTGTGTGTGTGTGTGTGTGTGTGTGTCTGCGAGTGCGCGCATGTACACTCAGCCATACGCACTGTATAACATTTATGGATGTATTTCAGTGTGGTTATGTGTGTGCCCCAGCATGTGTGTTAAGGTTAGAAGAGCACCTTGCAGGAGCCATTTCTGGGATTAAACTGAGGTTATCAGGCTGAGCAGCAAGTTCCGTTACCCCTGCACCATCTTGCCAGTTCCCTCTCAGTACATGCTCGAGTGATCAGTGGGATAGCTGAAGAAATGAGAAGGACATTTACAATTACTAGAGTCAAGTAAAAATGATAGCACTGTTTATCAGAGCCTTCCACTGCCGCTAAAGCAGCTCGCATGAGAAGTTCAGAGCTTTAGTGCTTATAGCAAAAGTCAGAAAGATCTCAAATAAATAAGCCAACAGGATACTTCAAAGTGTTAGAAAAACAAGAGCCAGCCAAACCCAAAAGTACATGAGTCAAAAGCAGCATTCAAGATCAGAGCAGAAATGAATGACAACAGGCACTGAGAGTAGCATAGGAACCAATCAGACAGAGAGTAACATAGGAACCAGTCAGACAGAGAGTAGCATAGGAACCAATCAGACAGAGAGTAACATAGGAACCAGTCAGACAGAGAGTAACATAGGAACCAATCAGACAGAGAGTAACATAGGAACCAATCAGACAGAGAGTAGCATAGGATCCAGTCAGAGAGTAACATAGGAACCAGTCAGACAGAGAGTAACATAGGAACCAATCAGAGAGTCACATAGGAACCAATCAGACAGAGAGTAACATAGGAACCAGTCAGACAGAGAGTAGCATAGGAACCAATCAGACAGAGAGTAGCATAGGAAGCAGTCAGACAGAGAGTAACATAGGAACCAGTCAGACTGAGAGTAGCATAGGAACCAGTCAGACAGAGAGTAGCATAGGAACCAATCAGACAGAGAGTAACATAGGAACCAGTCAGACTGAGAGTAGCATAGGAACCAGTCAGACAGAGAGTAGCATAGGAACCAATCAGACAGAGAGTAACATAGGAACCAGTCAGAGAGTAACATAGGAACCAGTCAGACAGAGAGTAACATAGGAACCAGTCAGAGAGTAACATAGGAACCAATCAGACAGAGAGTAGCATAGGAACCAATCAGACAGAGAGTAGCATAGGAACCAATCAGACAGAGAGTAACATAGGAACCAATCAGACAGAGAGTAGTATAGGAACCAGTCAGACAGAGAGTAGCATAGGAACCAGTCAGAGAGTAACATAGGAACCAATCAGACAGAGAGTAGCATAGGAACCAATCAGACAGAGAGTAGCATAGGAACCAATCAGACAGAGAGTAACATAGGAACCAATCAGACAGAGAGTAGTATAGGAACCAGTCAGACAGAGAGTAGCATAGGAACCAGTCAGAGAGTAGCATAGGAACCAGTCAGACAGAGAGTAACATAGGAACCAATCAGACAGAGAGTAACATAGGAACCAGTCAGACAGAGAGTAGCATAGGAACCAGTCAGACAGAGAGTAGCATAGGAACCAATCAGACAGAGAGTAGCATAGGAACCAGTCAGACAGAGAGTAGCATAGGAACCAATCAGACAGAGAGTAACATAGGAACCAGTCAGACAGAGAGTAACATAGGAACCAATCAGACAGAGAGTAACATAGGAACCAATCAGACAGAGAGTAGCATAGGAACCAGTCAGAGAGTAACATAGGAACCAGTCAGACAGAGAGTAACATAGGAACCAATCAGAGAGTCACATAGGAACCAATCAGACAGAGAGTAACATAGGAACCAGTCAGACAGAGAGTAGCATAGGAACCAATCAGACAGAGAGTAGCATAGGAAGCAGTCAGACAGAGAGTAACATAGGAACCAGTCAGACTGAGAGTAGCATAGGAACCAGTCAGACAGAGAGTAGCATAGGAACCAATCAGACAGAGAGTAACATAGGAACCAGTCAGACTGAGAGTAGCATAGGAACCAGTCAGACAGAGAGTAGCATAGGAACCAATCAGACAGAGAGTAACATAGGAACCAGTCAGAGAGTAACATAGGAACCAGTCAGACAGAGAGTAACATAGGAACCAGTCAGAGAGTAACATAGGAACCAATCAGACAGAGAGTAGCATAGGAACCAATCAGACAGAGAGTAGCATAGGAACCAATCAGACAGAGAGTAACATAGGAACCAATCAGACAGAGAGTAGTATAGGAACCAGTCAGACAGAGAGTAGCATAGGAACCAGTCAGAGAGTAGCATAGGAACCAGTCAGACAGAGAGTAACATAGGAACCAATCAGACAGAGAGTAACATAGGAACCAGTCAGACAGAGAGTAGCATAGGAACCACTCAGACAGAGAGTAACATAGGAACCACTCAGACAGAGAGTAACATAGGAACCAGTCAGACAGAGAGTAACATAGGAACCAGTCAGACTGAGAGTCGGTTCATTGAAAAAGTAACCAGAGAAGGAAAGGACCCAAGGATCATAAAACTTGAGTATGAAAAAGAAAGTTATTCTAGACTCCAGTAAGGTGCACAAGATCATCAGGGAGCACCCTGAGAACTGGCTTCACAACAACTAGAGTCTGGACGTGGACGAATTCCCAGAGATGGGGCTGCTAAAACTAAACCAAGTAGATGCAGTAACTCAGACAGACACACAGCACTCAGTGAGGTAAAGAGGAAACAAAAAGTCTCCAATAAAAACCCAGAACCAGATGAGGTCACTGCCAAATACTAAAATACACTGACACCTATGACTGCTCCACAAACGAGAAAGGGAGGGCGAACTACCACACCCACTCTACAGAGTAAGCAGTGTTACCCTGAAAGCAAAACCAGGCAGACAAGACATGAGAGCTGTAGTCAGACTCCTGAAAAGTACAAAAACTGCATGTGTGTGCACACATGTGTGGTTATATGTACATACGGGTGTGCAGCTGTGTTTGTTTAGGACAGGAAATACCCTTGGGTGCCATTCTTCAAGTGCCTGTCATCTTCAGGTTTTGTGTTTTGAAGTAGCCTCTCTCACTGGCTAGGGCTTGCTATTTAGGCTGGTTGGCTAGCAAGCCTTAAAGACCTGTACACTTCTGTCCCCTCAGTGCTAGGATTACAAGTGCAGTCCACACGCCCAGGTAGTTTACATGATTCTGAAGGTAGGACTTAGGTCTTTGTGAACTTTATAGATTAAACTATTTCCCTAGGCCTTACATGCAAAAATTCTTTTTTAAATTTTTTTTATTATTTTTATGTGCATGTGTGTACGTCGGAGATTATGTGGGCCATGTTCACAGAAGCCTTTGGAGTCCAGAAGAGGGCATGGGTTCCCCTGGAACTGAAATAACATGTGGTTCTGAGTTACAGAGTAGGCACTTGGAACTTAACCCAAGTCCTTTTTGAAAATAAATAAATAGTAAGCAGCCTTTACGACTGAGCCATCTCTCCATCACCCAAAGTTAAGTAGTAACAAACAAAGAGACATCTAAGGGGGAGGGGAGACACTGGAGATGTAAAAGAGCTGTTGTTGAAGACCAGTGTCCTATTCTCAGCAGCTACTTGTCAGCTCACAAATATTTGTAATTCCATTTCCAGTAGATCTCACATCCTTTTCTGACCTCTGTTACACTGGGCATGCATGTGGTACTCAGACATACATGCAGACAAAATACCCACCCACATAAAATAAAAATCTTATAATCTTTTAGTTTATACCAAGGATGAAAATCAATAAACGTAATACAACTTCTGTGCAGTTATACACTTCTGTACATAAACTGCATGATCCACTCACGTGTAAATCTGAGTTGAGACCCTTGACAAAGTGTAGAATCCCTTAAGGAAGAAAGTAGGAATAAAGGGAACATATCTCAGCATAGTAAAGGCTACACATGCCAGATCTTTACTCAGCATTATACTAAGAGGGAAAACGGAAAACAGTTCTTCTGAAGTCAGTGATGAGCCCAGGCATCTGTTCTCTCCTCCTATTTAGTATTGTGCTCAGTCTTAACAAGGGACACAAATAATAAAGGAAATATGGAAAGTATCCCTATCTTTAGATGACATGACCCTATTTTTAAAAGAGTCTAACGATTTGATTAAAAAGAACCATGAAACCTAATAAACACTTCAGCAAAATAGCAGCATACAAAAACCAATATACAAAAATACCATTTATTTTTCTATATATAATAACAAACTTCCTAGGAAAGGAATAATGGAAAATCCCACTTGCCATAAAATAGATCAATAAAAGACCTGGAAACTAAACCACCTGGAGCAGTAAGGGCCTCTGAGGCAAAAGCGTAAGGCATTGAGGACGCTGAAGGCTTTGGAGGGAAAGAGCTATTTTACCAACTGATTATAGAACTCATAATGTGAAGATGGACAGACTGCCAAGTGGTTACTGTAGTCACTGTAATCAGAGTTCTGGTACTGTTCTTCACAGAAGTATAAAAATAATTAAAATTGACATAGGCGCATAACTGAAGCAGAAAGAGTAATACTGGAGCCTGTGTGTCAGATTATATTAATGTGTCACAGGAATAAAAAGGTATGGTACTAACCAAAAAGAAAAGGTGGACAAATCACAGTTACGTCTCCTGCCACCCAGTCTTTGACATACCAGTCTCTAACACACATTAGAGAAAAGGACAGCATCTTAATAAATGGAAAAGGTGGTTTCTATCTATAGAAGAGAAAACCTAGATTCCTGTCTTTTACCCTACACAGAAATTAATTTAAACTGGATCAAAAATGTCAACATAAGAATTTTGAAATAGTGGTGAAAAACATACTAAAAATACTCAAATGGTAGACACAGCAGCACAGAAAACCTCAGATGTTCAGGATGTTCAGAAAGATGTTCTGAAAGGACTTCAGTTGCTCAGGAAATCCTAAGAGTCGACAAGTGGTTCTGCAGGAAATTAGAAAGCTTAGCTGAAGGTGGTCTTTCACACACTGGGAGGCAGAGGCAGGGGGGTCTCTGAGTTTGAGGAGAGCCAGGGCTCTCTACACAGAGAACCACCTTCTCAAAAGAAGAAAAAACAAAAGGAAAAGAGAGAAGAAAAGAAAGGCAAGAGAAAAAAAGTCAAAGAAAGAAGGGAGGGATAGAGAGGGCTGGGGAGAGAGAGTTGTCTTTTATAAAAAGATAAAGAGAGAGGGGATATGTTTTGTGGATATGTAGTCAGGTATGGGGGAAGGGGGTGCCTCCATGGGCCTTCCCCCTGAGAGACCAGCCACAGGATGGTATAGTATAAAATAGTTTATTGAGGGCATAGAGAGGGGAATTGAGAGGGTAGTAGAGACAGAGAAGGGGAGGGAAAGGAGGAGAGGAGAGGAGAGCAGGGGGAAGAGGAGAGGAGAGCAGGGGGGAGAGGAGAGGAGAGGAGAGCAGGGGGAAGAGGAGAGGAGAGCAGGGGGGAGAGGAGAGGAGAGGGGAGAGGAGAGGAGAGGAGAGGGGAGAGGGGAGGAGAGGAGAGGAGAGGGGGGAAAGAGGAGAGGAGAGCAGGGGGGAGAGGAGAGGAGAGGAGAGCAGGGGGGAGAGGAGAGGAGAGGAGAGCAGGGGGAAGAGGAGAGGAGAGCAGGGGGAGAGGAGAGGAGAGCAGGGGGGAGAGGAAAGGAGAGGAGAGGAGAGCAGGGGGGAGAGGAGAGGAGAGGAGAGCAGGGAGGAGAGGAGAGGAGAGCAGGGGGGAGAGGAAAGGAGAGGAGAGGAGAGCAGGGGGGAGAGGAGAGGAGAGCAGGGGGAGAGGAGAGCAGGGGGAGAGGAGAGGAGAGGAGAGCAGGGGGGAGAGGAGAGCAGGGGGGAGAGGAGAGGAGAGGAGAGGAGAGCAGGGGGGAGAGGAGAGGAGAGGAGAGCAGGGGGGAGAGGAGAGGAGAGCAGGGGGGAGGGGAGAGGAGAGCAGGGGGGAGAGGAGAGGAGAGCAGGGGGGAGAGGAGAGGAGAGCAGGGGGGAGAGGAGAGCAGGGGGGAGAGGAGAGGAGAGCAGGGGGGAGAGGAGAGCAGGGGGGAGAGGAGAGGAGAGGAGAGCAGGGGGGAGAGGAGAGCAGGGGGAGAGGAGAGGAGAGCAGGGGGGAGAGGAGAGAGAGGAGGGAGAGGAGAGGAGAGGAGAGGAGAGGAGAGGAGAGGAGAGGAGAGGAGAGGAGAGGAGAGGAGAGGAGAGGAGAGAATACAGGCCGGCCATGAGCACATGAAGAGAGAGGGGAAGGGAATGGGGAGAAAGTGGGAGCCAGAAGGGAAGAGCAAGAGAGTGAGGAGGGGTCAAGCAGCCCCTTTTATAGTGAGTCAGGCATACCTGGCTGTTGCCAGGTAACCATGGGGTGGGGCTTAGATTGAGAGGAGCAGAGAGAGGAGTGCTTTTGCCCAGCAAGAGAAGTAACAGTGAAGAGACAAGAGACACTGGCCACTAGCCTGACAACCTGAGTTCAGTGCCTGTGATCTGCAGGGTAGATTGTCAGGTCATGGCCAGTGCCGTAGCCCTCCAGTGGCTATTTGCATGTGCAGGTGTGCACAGACACGCTAAATAGAACAAAGAAAGGTCTTCTCCAGCTATGCTTTGGATGGGGAACTGATATCTGGGATATGTAAAGAAAGGCAAAAATAAACACCAGCAAATTTGTCCAACCAGTAAGTGGGTCAATCAGCTAAAACTCTCACAGAAATTAGTATAAATCCCCAGTTAGTGTTTGAAAAGGTGTCCAACATCCTCAGCCATTAAGGAAAGGTAAATTAAAAGTCAGAAATGACTACCCCATGTTTTATTTCAGAAGAACCTGTTTGGTTTTTACTCTGATTGGTCCAGAAACACATTAGAATATTTGTCTATATTATTTAGGAAAAATACCAGAAATTTTAAGAGATTGGTGGCAAATTCCTGCCACTGAAAGATTTCATGTTGCTGGCTTCTGCTTTCCAACTGCTCCAATACAGCTCCCAGGAGGCCAAGAGAGCTAGCTCCCCCTCCTCCTTCTCTCCTGCATGGTCTGTGGTGAGAGATGGTCAGTTCCAAACGTGCACCCTTCTAACGTCTTCTTTAAGACCTTGTTTACCCCAAGCCATCAGCCTCCTGCATCAACCCTTCTGCAGCCCTCATGACTCTCAAGTGTCTTGTAGAGAGCCTCACTCACTTCCTGCATGCGTCAGACACTTCTGGTCTCTCAAAGGCAGTCCTACT
This sequence comes from Rattus norvegicus, assembly GCF_021556685.1. Classification (NCBI taxonomy): domain Eukaryota; kingdom Metazoa; phylum Chordata; class Mammalia; order Rodentia; family Muridae; genus Rattus; species Rattus norvegicus. The sequence goes on from NC_141539.1 coordinate 54,771,276, forward strand.
TCCTGTGTGGGGAAGATGGCTAGCTGCATGCGCTCCCACAGTGAGGTCACCTTTCCTCTCTCTGACTTTGGTTTCTCTGGGAATTTCCGAGCTTGGGGCCTTGCTGCATTTTCTGGTCTTTTCTCAGAATTGGGGAAGGGTAGGTTTGGTGGTAGGTAGCATGGAAGCGACCAGCACTGGTACTGACTGTGGGGTCAGGAGCAGCAGGACCTCTATTGTCCTGCATTACATGATTAGCCTCAACAGCCCGGCTGAAATCTGACAGCTGTGCAGCCATGACTCATTTAAATGTGACTTTCCCGGACTAGAAATAGACATTTTTTTCTAAGGGATCTAATACTTGACTAATTAACTCTACCTTCTGGCGAGAATATGTAACCTTGGAAGTACTGCTATATTTAGAATAATCTCTAAGAATGACAGTGTAGAATTTCTGGCTTTTCATAACACCTTAATTAATTTTCTTTTGTTTTGGAAAGCACTTCAGGTGTTTGTTTGTTTGTTTTTTTCCACTTGCTGGTGCTTCAGATCCCATCTGGAGTCAGGGACAGGGAGGGCTCAGGCTGTGCTCCCTGACAGGAGGTGACATGCAAGTGACAACCAGTGCAGCTGCAGAGGGGAGTTGTACAGAGGGCTCCTTAGGTACTGAGGGCTCTGTTAGTGACCAGTGCAGGAGACTGGTCTTGCCAGAAAGACAGCTTTTGTGGCTTGGAGCTCCAAAGGGATGGATAACTGACTGACCCAACCAGCCAGTTTGTAACTAGGCATCTCCCCCAGCACCATCTCTGTGGCCAGACCACCTAGACACAGCTCGACCCATGCCCTGGGCCTGGATGCTTTTCCCTGCCCACCTCCATCTCCTCATCCCCCCTCCTTGCTTGCTTTCTTCCTTGCCTTGTATCTTTTGTAGTTTGCATTGAAAATATCCTACAGGATGATTATGAAAAACACATACAAACCATTAAATTAACTCCCTTGCAAAATTTTAGATTTGGCTTAAATTTCCTGAACCTGAAGATAAAACAAAATGAGCTGTCTTGTTCTCCATGCCAGAAGGAAAGGAGGCAGCTGTGTGGAGAGTGAAGAGGAAGGTGGTTCTCAGCACCTAACCCTGCCTGCTTCCTGACCGCACTGAGACAGACCCTCCTGGGCTTGTTTCTGAACTCGTCTTTGCTTTTAGCTACCTTCCTGTTTGTGTCTCGGTGTGTTCTCTTTGGGTTGGATTTGACAGGCGAGCATTTGGTCTCTGTAGCTAGAGGCTGGTATCTAACATGGAGACGTTTCACCTCCTGTTCCCTGGAACATTCTCTTGTTGCTCAGTCCCCTTCTACTACACATACCACGCTGCCCTTCTTGGGCTTCCTGATCCCTGTCAGCTTTCTTTATTCCGTCCCACTGTTTCCTTTTGCCCCTGTAATCTTCATATTGTAAACACTGTCCTTAAAGCCTCTGATTTCTTATGCTTACTGAGGTTTGCTGGTGACACTTGACACTGTTAGGTTTAGTCCATGTATTCTTCATCTGTAGGAATTTTTAAATTCATCTTCAAAGATAATAAGAACCAGATATAATCAACTGTAGTTCAAGAACACAGCGTCAAGTTGCCCCAAATGCCATGCTCTAATATAGTATGATTTCACAAAGTTTTTATAGAATTACATATCAAAGCATGGTTAATGCATTGTTTGACACATTAGGATGGGTTGGAACAGAGCCAGGAACTGATGCCAACTTGACTTTTGGTTGATGGAAAGGACTGACTTGATAGTCAGGTGGATATTGGTTCCCACGTGGAGGTGAGCAAGAGGTGACTCTTTAGGGGACTGCAGGGAGCCCAAGGCTGTCTACCAGCCTCATCATTTCAGTTCTCCACAGTCACAGCCACATCAACAGTTCCTCAACTTTGTACAGTGTTTAAGGTGTGTTTGACTTTTTTTCCAAAAACATCAGTTCACAGTTCTGTTGGCCAAGCAGTCACCTTTTGTGCATGCAAAGACCAAATAGTGCTTTGTATCCCAGTGTGATAGAACCCACTACTAGGAACAGCAACTACTAAATCCTCACATCGCCAACTCTTCCTGCTGTCATGCACCAGGTCTGAATTGTTTTCAGCCTCAGTATGAGATACATGTGACGTGTAAACTTCGAGATAGTGTACCTAATGTCAACGTAGTAAAAACAGTGTGGCCTGAAGATTTAATGGCAACAGATGAGAGAGGGGGGCATTTATAATAAACCAAAAATGGCATTTTTAAACTGCATACATCATGTCTCCCTGTCTGCAATTATTTGTATTTGATATAACGGTTTTGTTGATGTTCAGAGTATTAAAAATAACTTACTACGTTTCAATTATAGATTTCCTTTTAATAGGTTTGATTTGATAGCTGCAACCTCACAAAGGGTTGATAGTTCTAATTATAGGAAATGTTAGGTCCTAACCTTGGAGTAATAATTTGGTGCCCCATTATCTCGGGACTGTACCTAATCCACTTTGGGAACCTTATTTATATTGCAGATGAAGTCAGATAACAATATAGCATTCCTTTCATTTCTCTTTTATCAAAATTGTCTTTGCCCTTGTACAAGTATTTTTGGTGACAGGGCTAAAAAATAGAGCTGAGACTTATGAGAAATTGAGGGTTTCATGGGCTTTTCAGGAGAAACCAAATCTTGGGTTGTTATCGGAAAGAAAAATTGGAGTCACTGTATAATTTCATCCATTTACTTTTTATTGGTACAATATGAATATTTCCAATTTTGAAGTCCTCCCAGTTATACTGTAGAATAACTTAAATATTGATTTAATCGAGAAACATGGACCTTTTGCAGGTGTATTCACGTGTGTGGTAGTTTGAATGAAAATGGCCCCCGTTTTGGTCTCCCTTTTGTGGAACTATTTGGGAAGGACACTATTTCCAGTTAGCTCTGTGCTTCTGTTCTGTCTCAGGATGTGAGCTCAGGCTCTGCTTCCCTCCCATGGCCGCTCTTCGTGTTGTGCTTCCTGGCATGGTGGTCACATGTTCTAACCCTCTGAAACTATGAGCCCAAATAAAGTCTTCTGTAAGTTGCCTTGGTAATGGTGTCTTATGACAACACTAAAAAAGTAGCTAAGACAGTGTGTGTGTGTGTGTGTGTGTGTGTGTGTGTGTGTGCGCGCGCGCGCGCGCGCACGCATGTTGGGGGGGGCATATGTGTGTGTATGTACATTTGGGCATATATGTGTGGAAGCCAGAGGTCGATGCTGACTTTCTTGAGTTTCTCTCCATATTACCTTTTGAGATAAGGTACCCTGATCCCAGAGTTCACAGAGTTGACTAGTCCAGCTGGCAAGCTAGCTCCAGGCATACACATACTCTGTGTTCCAAGAGTTGGGATAATAAGCATGTACCACCAGGTGAGGCCTTTACACTTGGATCTGAATTCCAACCATCATGCTTGCACGACAAGAATTTTACCAAATGAGCCAGCATCCTAGCCCAGAAACATAGACTTCTCAAATAAGAAGTATCATGACAGCTGTCATCAGGGACTTGGTCTGGGCTCTTGTGTTGTTTTGTTTTGTTTTATAATTTGGGTTAAAAGAACTCATTTTGTTTGTTTGCTTATTTGTTTATTCCCTGGAAAGAATAAATGAGGTCAGAGTTACTTTAAGGTAATCAGAGGTCTAAGTCTGTCATAGGTCTTTCAGAGCCTTTAATCTGTATTTTAACATTTTAAATATTAGTAGAAACATAGCCATCAAATTGATTGGATCAAAAACTTAAAATTCTTTTCCATTTCCTTAACAGGAAACAGTTTGCTAGCTTTTTTAAGAGTTTGAATTTAAAATAAGGTATCTCCAAATGGAATGCCTTTTGAAATATTTAACATAAGTCTTTGCCTATTTAAAAATAAAAAAGTTTTAAAAATCAAAATTATATTTAATAATGAAATGATCTTTTTTTAATACAAGAAGTAAGCAAAAACCTTGAATCTGGGTTAGAGATTCAGTGGTTGAGAATGTTTCTAGATCACCCAAAGGCCCTAAGTTCAGTTCCCAGCACTCACTTTAGATGGCTGACAACCACCTGTAACTCCAGCTCCAAGGAATCTGAGGTCCTCTGGATTCCACAGGAACCTGCGTGTGTGCTCACACTGCATTGCCTGCAAGCCATAGAAATTCATGTTTTGGGTTTTCCCTTACCTGAAGGTAGCCAGAGAGTATCCTCTGAGGTTGGATAAAGCGTATTTGGACTGCTGGCTTTGGAATAAGCACCAAGCTAGGTGGCGCCTCTGTTTGCACCTTAGGGTCATAGAGTAAGCTTAGCTGCACACTCAGTCTTCCTAACACTGCAGCCCTTTAACACAGTTCTCACGCTGTGGTGACCCCCAACCATAAAATTATGTTTATTTGTTGCTACTTCATACCTGTAATTTTGCTACTGTTATGAATAGTAATGTAAATATCTGATATGCAACCCCTGTGAAAGGGCTGTTGACCCTAAAGGGGTTTTGACACACAGGTTGAGAACTGCTGCCCTACAGGTATACTAAGGGCCTCATCTCCCTGCCTAGATTCTGACGGAGATTTTTGCCCAGGCACATTGTTCTCTAGAGACATAGGCTAAGTTAAACGTGGCACAGATCTTTGTGAGCTGAGAGTTGGGTCCGGCTGGTGGCTGTCATTGGCTAGTGTCTGATCGGGCGCCATTGCTATCGGGGCACAGCTGCCACTCTACACTGGCAGCTCTGAGCTCTGCTCCTGTTTCTACTTGACCCCAGCACCATGCCATGAGGTAGAGAGCCCGCCTGGCCATGGAACCTAGGAAAGCCGGTGTCTGCCTCAGTTGTGTCCTGGGACTGCGCAGACAGTTTCCATCGGGGGCTGTGTTGTAGTCTGATTCAGGAGCAGTAACTTTCTATGTAGTTCTTGTGTAGTTCTGTCATCTAATCTGTATGTGGACCAGTCCTGCTTCTAAGAGTTGAGATTTCATTGGGCCATTCTCCTCTGTGAGCAGGTGACTAGTTGTGACTTTGGGACAGGGTTAGTGAAGTCTGGGACCTCTTGCTGACCTCATGTCTGAAAGCTTTCTCCGTGCCAGATGTGACTATGAATGCTTAAGCCTAGGCTGTTCTGTTGGTGATCACAGTGCTTTCCTCATTGAAACGTAGCAGCTTTGACCTGATAGTGAAGGCAGTGCCGTCCACACAGAGACACCCATGGTGATGCCTCCAGGCAGACGAGAACCACCCAGCAGCGCTCTCCCCGTTCATTACGCTGGGCCTGAGTGGCTTCAGCAGGGAACACTGAAATGATGTTGTCTTTGAACATTTTCAAAGTAGCAGCTCTCAGTGCAGCCACAGGAGGAAATAGGAGTTTTCTGGTAACAGACAGTAAAAACGAACAGTTCCCAAATACTTAAAAAACTCAGTAACAAAACAGTGTTATTTGACAAGGCAATGCCTTAGTTTCCTTTCACCATGATCAGATGCCAGAACAAAAGTCCTCTCACACCCACAGTGGACATGGAACAGTGATGTGGTCAGCTGTCCTTATGCTGCTGCCTACGTAGAGGGTGGTCTTCCTCCTCAGTTAACCCAAGAAAATCTTTGACATGAGTGCCCACAGCCAACCCAGTCCAGACAGCCCCTCAGCGATGCCCCTTTCCCTGGTGATTCTACATTATATCAGGTTGTAATCAAAGCTAACCAGCATAAGCCGCTCAGTTTATGAGAATTTCAGGTAGGGTAGATTGTATTTGTAGGATTATTAGTATAAGGACGTTTCCCTATCATTGTGGATCCAATAAGAACCAAGTATCTGTTGAGCACTCTTCCCTGACTCTTGACATAAATGCTCATTAGTGAAAGAAAGGAGAAAGGGAGGGATCAATCATCTCACACAGGCCTGCTGCCTTCATACATAGTCAAGATGGCTGCGGAAAGAGACCAGGACACAGGACTGTGCTCCAGGGCTCGTATCAGTCATCAGTCTGACCTGACAAGAGGTGTGGCTGCTGGCTGCCTGTTTCAGGTGAGCCTCTAAGGCCAACCACAGACTCACTAGCTCATACCCACAAGAACTCGGAGCCAAGAGAGCACAGCATCCCACATAGATTTTGGCACAGGGTGGTCGAGAATTGGTAGTGGAGTAGATTAGCCTTCATACCACTGCTATGAAGTTGTGGGAGTGAGATCGGGACTACAGTGTGTAGAGGGGAACTAGCATACATCATTGGACTGGTCAGCAGAGTGATAACTTTATGTCAAAGACTGAAGTGCCATTTAGAAAGGCTATATAGAAACTGTTGACTTCCTTCATATTAGATGATAGCCCAAGGAAGGGATTTAAATAAGGTGAAAGCTACGAGCATCAGTCAAGCTAAGAATCTGCTCCTTACACCAACTTGAAGGTTTGGTCTGTGCTTGTTGATTTTAGCCTGTTAATTAAATTACACTAGAGGAAATTTTGCTGTCGGTGAAGTAACATCAGACCCATTGATAAGTGCTGATTGCTGAGGAAAGCTTAAAGACAGATCAGACTTTGAGGGGGAATTTTTTTTTTAAATGAGGCTTCAGAAACCTGTCTAGGGCTAGGGGTGGTGATGCACACCTTTAATCTCAGCTCTTAGGAGGCAGAGGCAGAGGCAGGTGGATCTCTGCATTCTAGCATAGTCTACAGAGCAAGTTCCAGGGCTACAGAGGGGAAAAGGAAGATCAGGAATAGGAAGAATATTCCAGCAGAATGAGTTCCTACCAGATCACCCCTTTCAGTGCTGAACCACATGAATTAACTCTGCTTTTCCTTCTAGACCCCTGCTCTTCCAGACAAGCGAACATGTGGCAGACAGCCCGGCAGTGGGAGACATTATCCCATTCAGCATTATCATTCAGTTTCTGTTCACTAGAGCACCGGCGGAGCTGAAATCCCCCTTCCAGGTAATGCAGTGACGGGGGCCTCTCAGGCAACTTGGTTAGGAAGGGTCCTCGCGGAGTGGCTGGGTCCCTCCTGCTTTCTTTAGTCTCCAATGTCTCTCACTCCAGTGCCCTGTGTGTGTTTTCTTGGCAGGCAGTGTAAAATTTACCTCTCGAGTCCAGAGTCCAGAATTAGCCCTTTAAGGAGTCTCACCTGACTACTGTGTCCCCTGCCTGTAGTCTTAGCACTCAGGGAGCTGAGGCTAGATTGCCATGAGTTCCTTGCCTGCCTGAAGTACAAAGTGAGACCCTGTCTTCAAAATCATCACCATCAGGCTGGGTGTAGTGGCAAACACCTTTAATCCCAGCACTTGGGAGGCAGAAGCACATGGTCTCCTTGCGTTCAAGGCCAGCCTGGTCTAAAGAGTTCCAGGACCGCCAGGCTAAACAGAAACAAAAACAAACAAACAAACAAACCTATCATTATCATCCAACGAAACCAAAACAACAGGAATAATTTCTACTCATGAGGCTCTGTTGATGGGGGCTTCTCTCTTTCTCTCTGTTTATTTACTTGGGCCTACATCAGCAGATCTTCAGGGGTTTTGGTAATGAGGTACATGAAGCCCCTGTGCTGCCTTCTAGACTTCCTTCAGGAAGTGTGAATATCATTGAACCCTCAGTCACCAGTGGTTTTTGTGTTGGTATTTGCCGCCATTCGCTGAAGAGTGCACTGTTTTCTGTGTTTTAACCCTGCAGAGGGCAGAATGGTCCCATGCACGCTTCTCCCAGTGGCTGGATGATCACCCATCTGAAAAGGACAGGCTCCTCCTTCTCAGGTAAAGCCATGTGTTTTAGGGTACACAGGGGGTCCAGGATAGAGAGTGCAGGGGTGGGTGGTGACGGAGCAGCGATTGTATGGGCGTACACGTGTAGTTGTGGGTCTCGAGGTGGCCACTCCATTGTGTAAGCATTTGCATGCTGGATCCCTCTGCAGTGTATGGTTGGGCACGGGGACTATCTAATTTTTCCAGACCTTCATATTCTCCTGTACCAATGCTTGTGCCAGTATTTGCTGCCTTTCTCCACTGTGTTGCAGCCCTGCAGAGGGCAGAATGGCCCATGGCCACTCCTCCCTGTACAGCGCTGAGGCGCATGAGCTCCAGTTCTAAAACAATCTCAGCTGTGAGAGGATGCACTCTGGCTCTTATCTCATGTGTCATTTCCATGTGCTGCAGTCACTGACATGGTGGCCCTTGGATTAGTGAACTTTGAACAGTGACAGCTCCTGGAGGGAAAGGATAACTCAGAACCCACTTAGATACCACACACTCCCTGGGTGTGCTCCATGAACACAGTTAGGTGTGCACCTGTGCCCAGGCGTGTGCATCTCCATCCGAGAGCACGGTGCACAGCCTGCTGAGCTCGTTTCTTCCATTAATACACCCACCTCTCTGAAACCATGCTCAGAAAGCATCACCACAGAGCTCCGACGTGATCCCACCTCCCTGAAGCTCCCCTGTGCCTGACTGAACCTGACTTCTTCCCCATCCACTCTGCTGACTTGCTGCTTTTATTCCATTTGTTAGATGTCATTGTCCACATTTTGTTTCTAGTTTTTTGTACCCAGGAGAGCAGATGCAGACACACCATCTTTTAGCTTTCCACCCCACCCTGCATAGATCCAGGTTTGGGACTCACTTGCATGGGGCCTTAGGCCAGCAAACTTGCTTTCAGACATCTTCAAACATACCCCAGAAATCTCAGCTCCCAAATGTTTTCATTTCATCATCCCTCAAACACCCTATATTCCTCGATACCCTGTCATGGGAGGCTACCGATACCCAACCAGCCACATCAGAAGACAAGTAAATCGTCAGTCAACTCCGGTATACCCGGTTCTCTAATTCCAGTTAGCATTGCTCTAATCCCTAAACCCATTCTCTATCCTGCCAATCTAGGTGTGTGGATAAGGCAGGCCAGCTAGCTTATCTGATCATCAGTGCAGGTAGCAAGCACATGCAGGTCATTGTCACCTATGTATGCACATGTGAAGGTGGGGCCCACGGGAACAGTGGGACTCAGTGTAGACTTCACTGAAGAAGCTGGGCTCATTAGAAATATCAGCTATCACCTCAGAGCCTCTGGGAGCATATGTGGGATAAGGAAGATGAGCCCAGACTGCTCCTTATCTTTCCTCACTAGGAAACTGGCCCATACAGGGGAAATGCTGAGTGACAAGCTTCCTGTCAGTATCCTGCTTATGGAAGAGGCTTAGGATATGGTCAGGAAATTTGGGTCTCAACTAACTCGTTGATTTGCAGTGTCTCTGGCTTTTTTTTTTCCTGAGTCCCAAATATACACTCAGTTTCAATATAGTTGATAATAGAAAATGATTCAGCAGGTTCCATTTTATCATGTTAAAGCCTTGAAATGAGTTCATCCACATGGCTGTCTTGCTGTGGGTTTGTGATCACCAATCTGTTTTCTTCTGCTTCTTTTTAAAAATGTCTCCTAGGTGACGTCATTGATACTGTTGCTAAGCTCACATTTAGCAAGTGAAAACCATCCTCCCTCCCTCTCTCCCCCCCCTTATCTCTCTCTCTCTCTCTCTCTCTCTCTCTCTCTCTCTCTCTCTCTCTCTCTCTCTCTCTCTCTCTCTCTCTCTGAGCCTGGGGACACATAGGGTGAAACCATTTAGACTTCATAGATAAAGCTGAATGGTACTTTGATCTACTGTTTCAGAAAACACTCAGAACCACATGAATCCTTGGACCCTTAGCCACCGTGCCATTGTCTAGAACCCGCACGCTAGGTTGAAACAGCTTGTCTGTTTCTAATGCCTTAAAATTTTAAGAATCAGAATTTTAGTTCTAATCACAATGAATTTTTTAATGCCTGACAAATTGTTTTTAAAACATCTACCTGCTGTGTCAACTAACAGTGTGACCTATTAGCACAGGCCAGTCCTTTAGTAGTAAACCCCATTGCTTTTCCTCTGTGAGGGGGACTTCAGCAAGCTTGTTGGTATAAACCTTACGTAACGCTTGGCCTGACTTCCAAGAAAGCTAATGTTTTCCTGAAGCAAATGAAGTAATTTAATAAATGCTTGAAAATCTTGCTCTGATTTTATGTAGGAGGGCAGCTTAATCTGTTTTCTCGCTGTCATTTCAATGGTGTTTTTGATGGTTATCAAGAGAAAAGAAAAATCTAACCAAACATTTCTGAGCTTCCTTCAATGTGATGTGCAATTTATATACTTAGCCCTGTGAATGCAAAGTGTTTTTTTTTTAAGTGCATTTTGTAAATAGAACAGTATGTCCACTATGGAACATTGGTTTCTAAGATTTTCCACTTATTTCTTAAGACTGGCAAATGGACATATGTGTACACATGTGCGTGCACACACCCCACTGCTTCCAGGTGGTTGAGCCCTTTCTCAGCCTGGCTTTAAAGATATCTGTGGAGTTGGGGCAAATGTCTGAACTGGTGCCAACTGGCACAGAAACAATTTTCATTAACTCCCTAAGGGTTGTCTCTGATATCTGACATTGGAACACCCCACAAAATGCTAAGAGTACTGATTTCTGCCTGGTAGTTAGAATTACTGATTAATGGGACTTGAGGCCAGGCATGTGAGCAGAGTAACATCGTTAACATCTTATTTGAGAAGTTGGCGTAGTAATGGCCTGCCCATGCTTCCATATAGCCACAGGATGCACTCACTCATACCCTGAACTCCACATGAGGCCAGCCTTCAGGAATTTCAAAATGCTGGGTACTATGTAGTCCGGATTTTTTCACATCTGTGTGACTCCAGGTTAATTTCTTGCTACCTGGAGTTGGAAGGGTTTTATGACAGGAAATTTAAAAGCTGAGTCCTAAATGATAAAGAGCTGTCCAGAGAGAACCCAAGAAAGGGCATTTGTCCCAAAGATAAGAGAAAGTATGCAGATGATAGAGAGTGCATTTCTCTAACTGTAGGATATGTGCATGGTCAAAACCAAACAGGCCCTCTGCCAACCTCTCTCTCTGAGGGAGAAACACCCTATTTCAGAGTGGGAAATAATCTTATTTTCTTCCCTGAACTGACAGTGGCCTTAGCTGGAGCAAGTGAAGTACAGACTTGATTTGTGGGTCTTTTTCAGGCTACATCCAACTGTCCTGAAGCCCTGAGAAGCATGAAGGGTTGTTCAGTTGTTTCCAACAAAGTTGGGGTGTTTCGGTGCCTCCTCTTGTGAACAAGTGATATCAGAGACAGTGCCTCACGATCCAGCCAGCAGCTTTACATACAAAAGAAAGAAAGCATTTAACTGAAACAAAGTTGTGGGCAGGGCCCAATGTGGAAATAGGTGGGGTGAATCTGAGGGCCTTGGAACTGACTCCACAATAGATGGGAATGAGTCTGAACAGAACCAGTTCCCTGGGCTCAAGGAAGGAATGAGGAACAGAGCAATGCCAAGTGTTTGTTAAATGACCGACGACACTAGAAGCACTGTTACTTAAAATGTCTAGTAGACAGATGAACCCAAAAGAACACATCTGAAGAGTGCTGACTGTTTCCAGTGTTTGGGAATAAACAACAGAGTTGCTAAGTGGGACTTGCAGTTAATATGTAGAGAGAACAGTGGTAATTTGATTTTATAAAGAAGTACAAACCACTCTTACAGCTTTACTGGGTGGACATACACAAGTTTTCCCATGGAGACCGCTCTTGTAGTCTTGTAGCTGTTCCTCCAACTCTGCTGTGGTAGTGGAGAAATGACCTTCAGTGTAAAGGAATAAGCCAAGGGCCTATGAATGTTGCTGCCATTTGCTGACTCCTGTCCCCAGTGCAAGGACATTACCAGAGCAACTGTACAACACCACATGGTAGTACTTAACTAAGTTCAGATTTCCTATCATAAACCCTACTAAAAACTAAAAGCCCTCAAATGCTGTAGCTGTAGGCTGCCCCGCCTGTTACTGTGTGCACCGAGCATGTGTTCCAGGCGTTTTCTCCCCTAGCTGAGCTCTGGGGAAACAACACAAGTTATTTCTAACTGGGCAGACAAAGGAAATCGCACACACCGACACATAACAGACTAAGGTTGGCCACACCGAACCACCCCCCTGGCAGAACTACTGTAGCTCCAATGCATGTATGAAGGCTGTCGATACTGGCCTCTGGCACCACGCTGTTCCAGAAACGGATGGACTAGTCTCCATATCGGTGCTACCAAAACTGTTACTTTTTTTTTGCATTTACAGGGGAGCCTTGGAAGCTTATGTTCAATCAGTGAGAGGCAGGGAAGGCAAAGAATTCGCACCAGTTTACCCCATTCTGGTGCAGCTGCTTCAGAAGGCCATGTCTGCTCTTCAGTGACCGCGGTCTCCGTGCACACCCGTCCAGAGGTGGCAACTAGCAACTAAAAATCATAGTTGACTTTCTGTAATTCCCATTGATCTTTCCTTGTTACCTCTAGCACTTTTCCTTTAAAATGTCAAAACAGATCAATCATCACGACCTTCAAATTGCAAACACGTCTTTTGTTTTCCTCCATAAAGGTCCCAGCAATGTTCCCTTTTCTAGGTTGTGGAGGAAGGCTATGTCGTGTAGTTGGTTCCCTATTACTTGCACTGCTTTTGAAGAGACAGTATCCAGTCACCTGCCGCTTTCTTTAGTGCTAAGCATGTAACCTGTGGTTTACAAGTTTCACTGAAGAGCCAGTCACGTCACCAGGGAGTTCATGAGTTCACACCCGACAGAGCAGCTCTACCCCAAAGTGATGCGGACATCGGTCCAGCCCAGTAACTTGGCGGATCCCAAAGCTGAGGCAGACACTGCTAACTACTCTTCACTGTAACCATGGAACTACAGCTTTAAATGAAATCAAGGTTTCTTTACACTGTCATTTTATTAAAAACAGGCACTCAGGGCTCGAAACAAAGTTAAAAAAGTGAAAATTTCCTTTCTACAAAGGTTCTCTAAAAAGAGTAACATAAGATTTCATTTTATTATTTTCCAAATTAACATTATTTAATTTTTAAAACCCTACCAGAAACCTACTTATAACACCAGAAATTCAGTTTTATCAAGAATCTGTTTTCCATTTTCTGATCAGGTTATACTGTACACATGAATTCAGTCAATCAGAAGTCAGAAATAGACTTTTTTCATTTTATTTGAAATAATATACAAGAATATAGTGTGCAAAATTGAGGGGCAATATGTTTAAGAAGTGTAATGAACTGAAATCAACTTTACAGCTGTGATTCCTAACCAAAAATACCACTTGGTAAGTAACATGAGAAGCCATGATTGTAGCGCAGAGCGAAAGCAGCAGGGCTGCCGAAGGACTTGCTCTACTGTAGAAGCCGGAGGGGTAAAGTGCAAGTGTTGCACTGCAGTAAGTGCAAAGTCTGCCCCACCACAGAGAAGATGACAGCAGAGATGGAGGGGATGTGGCTGAGGAGACAGGGAGCATGGTTTCAACTGATAACAGCACCATTACAATGACTGTCCCAATGCTAACTGACTGCACCTTAGCCTGGCTTGGGCCCCACTGGGAATCATGGAGCTGTGCTGCCCCCTGGTGCATCCACTCAGCACACGCCCATGGTATCTGAAGCAGGTGGCTCTCAGCTGAGACAATGACACCATCCACCTGCCATGTTAGGTTGTCTCTTGGCACTGGCCAGACTAGAAGCAACTGTGTTTGGCAGAGACACTGGGCCATGTGGTGGCTATTCATGGAAAGGCCAGCTTCTGCTTCATTCCTGATATCGTGGGTACAATACAGATTAATAAGCAGTAAGGAGCTGATGTATAAACAGCAGTTACATATTTTTAAATTCCCCTTCGTACAATTTAAAATAAGACATGTATACACATCTCTCTTTCTACTGTACTTTAGCACCACAGGATATCAATTTTCAAGCCTATATTACCTGATAGACATATATGAAGTTTGGAAGGAAAATAAGGCAATTTGGTTTACAATGTTGATAGTTTTAGCTTACTTAATGCTCTAATGGAGAAAGCAGATCCTCCTCACCCATTAAATCATTACAAAACTCAATGCTCCCAGCATTTTATGGTCACACAAATGTAGGACAAATGGTGAGACCAAGGTCTTCCAAGCTTTTCCGTCCAGAGTCAGTCCTTATGCAGGTACAGAGTCAGTACTGATGCAGGTACAGACTTACAGACAGAAGCATCAGGTTTAGTGCTGTTGAGAGCCCTGTGGAAACAAAGCAGTGAATGCTTACAAAACCCTGTGCAGTGACCCTGTTCACTAAGCTTGGACATTTATGAATTTACTGTGTACTAATGGTTCATGGCTTGAGTATCTGGAAAATGTAAACAAATGAGACCAGCATGCACAGAAACGTGGTAATGTCCCAAATGAAGTGCCCAACATTAGAGAATTTGTGAGGAATGGGTATGTGACTCCGGAGATAAAGTATGCCTTCCATGCATAAAGCCTTGGGTTCACTAACTAAAATTGTATGCCCAAAGCAAGAGGAGGCAAGACCAACGCTTAAGCTTGTCCTGTGACTTTAATGTACATGGCTGCACTCACGCAAACACGTACACATCCACAGAACTTGAGGGTTGTATTACCAGCCTCTAATTCCTGAATTAAGGGGTTGGAAGCAGAGGGATCAAAGTTGAAGGTCATCCTTGCGTACAAAAGCAAGTTTGAGACTACATGAAATCTTGACTCACACACACACATACAGCAAAAAAAGCACAAAACAAATTTCTATATTATAGTTCAACTACTTTGGGTGGCTGACTACTATTTTAAAATAAATCCTTAAGCCATTTAACCTATAAATTATATAGGATTGGCTAAAACACCCTTAATAAGCCTTCTTCCTGTTAACTGTTCAAATCATTTCTTTTTTCTATCATGTATTTTGTGCTACATAATCTAAACCCTGCACATAAAGGATGCTAGTCATGTAAAGAATGATTCTAGGAATGGGGTCTACCAACCAAGACAGCACTGAAACTTCTTTCCCATCCTTCCTACTCACTCAGATTCTTAACCCAGTCTTTTCTGCCAGGAGCAGAAGTCTGCATGGATGTTACTTAAGCCACCAAAACTTAGACTGTCTACTGTAATGAGTTAATGGTGTCCATCTTTGGTTAATATTAGAAGTAGTATACTTTAAACCTTCCTCAGCACTGGGACATTCTTCAGCTAGCTTGCAGTCCTACACAAGTGGTTCCTGATGATAGAAAGGCAAACTCCATTATTAGGATGGACGTATAATGGTGGTGAGATTGTATTTAAAGGCTTTGACACGTCATCACGGGCACAAGGACACACAGCATCCCATCAGGGCAGACTGCTAACACTTACTGAATTGGTTCTTTTCCTTTTCCAGCAGTCGGGATTTAAACGCTTTTGTTCTTCAGCCAAAGCCTTTGCTTCTAATGTATACATCCTCCTTTCCTCGTTCTTCATTTTTTTCCACCTGTCACCAAGGATCACACTTATGGCTCTGCAAAGTAAATATTTACATAATGTAAATTGTCATAAAATGTACAGCAACTGTTGCTACTTCAGGCAGAAATGTAAAAAAAAGGGGGGGGGGGAAGGGAGATCAAGACTCTCAGGGTCATTTCAATAAAACCCTGCCATATGTACCCATTTATCAGAATCTTGGTGGAACATGACAGTATTTACAGTTGTTCTGAAACATCCAAAACTGCCAGACAATCAGCCTTCTCCAAAGGACACCTAGACAGAGTCAGCAGCAAGAGGCATTCAACATCCAAGTGTTGTGCACAGGTACTCAACTGCCCGGGAGAATAAAAGCTTTACCCCCGTGCTATGCACCAGGTAAGAAAGACTGTCTTTGCCTTAGAGTTTATGTCTAAAGACTTCTTTAAAGTACACGTTAGGTCAGATTTGTACAACACATGAAATAATGGATTAAATCCAAAAGGGTAGGAAAGGACACATCACTGTGCAAACTTGAAAATTTCCTAGTCATTCAGATACCAAAATTATTAACATACATTATTAATACACGTTCAGAATATACAGACAGAAATCACTTTCCTTCCACTTGTCCTTAGCAGAGACATGGTGCCACACACCAGACTCCTGAGATAACTGCAATCTCCGTACTTACTGATAAAGGTGTGGGACACAGTGGCCACAACTAACGTGCATTACGTGTATCTGTCTTGTGACGCCCAACACATCAAAGCACCTGAATGTGCTGTATTTTATTAAAAACAACTTACATAGGTTTCTGGTTTAAGACCATGTACAATGGCTGACATAGCTGCCATATGAAGCACAGGAAACAGACACATACCAGTCTCAGCCCCCAGAGTTAGGATGTTTTGCATGGGATGCTGATGTGTGCTTGATGTTTTCTTAGGTTAAACATGGTGGACAGTGTGAGGTGCACTATGATAAAGTCTAAAGTCCATACTCCTTCCCCTCACAAGTTCCAAACTGACTAATGTATACGCCAACTAGCCTAACAGCTCACTAAGTGTGCATTCTGCCCCAACCGAGAACTTCCTTATGCATGGAACAAAGAGCTACATCTGTATTAGGAAAACAATTTCCAAATCCAAAACCTTTTTTTTTTAGTGAATTTAGAAAAGGGTCCATTTGACATCATTTCCTGTTAGATGACTAACGTGTCACTCACTAGAAACAATACAAATGCACAGGACAGTTAAGAATTCTGAGTCATGGGCTGGAGAGATGGCTCAGTGGTTAAGAGCACTGACTGCTCTTCCAGAGGTCCCGAGAAGCAACCACATGGGATCCGATGCCCTCTTCTGCTGTTTCTGAAGACAGTTACAGTGTACTCATGCATAAGATAAATGAATAAATCTTTTAAAAAAAACAAAAAGGGGTTGGGGATTTAGCTCAGTGGTAGAGCGCTTGCCTAGGAAGCGCAAGGCCCTGGGTTCGGTCCCCAGCTCTGAAAAAAAGAACCAAAAAAAAAAAAAAAAAAGAATTCTGAGTCATATGGAGCTATCTTTGATAAGTAGATCCTAAAACAGAGAAACAATTAAGTGGAAACGAGGCATCTACTTCTAGGAGAGTCCTGTCCTCCAAAATTAAAGTAAATCCAGAGTCCTATTGGCACTCCAGTGTTTAGAATGTCTTTTTTTAAAAAAAAAAAAAAACAAACATGAATCAAGATTTTTTTTAAAAGATTTATTAGTTTGTGTATGTAGCACACTGTAGCTGTCCTCAGACACTCTAGAAGAGGGCATCAGATCCCATTACAGATGGCTGTGAGCCACCATGTGGTTGCTGGGAATTGAACTTAGGACCTCTGGAAGAGCAGTGAGTGCTCTTAACCGCTGAGCCATCTCTCCAGCCCTAGAAAGTCTTTTTAATGAGTACCATTTCTAGATGTCAGAGGACATATTTAATAAACAAATACCAGACAGGTGTGAAAAGAGAAACACATGCCACATCTGCCAGGAAGTCTCCAAGTCACCACCACCTGAAGTGGGGTGAGGGGTTGTGGGCTTAAGTCATTCTTAAAATGCTTTTAAATTTTAGAAGTATGTCTTCTGCTAAACTATAATACCTTCCTGACCAGAGACTACTATTCTAATGCAAATTAAAAAAGAGAAAAATTACAGGTCTCACTGTTGAGCCCAGGCTACTCTCAATTCCAGTTCTAAAGAAATAACCAAGTACTAGGACACGGCCATTCTGTACAAATACATTGACTTTTAAAGATGCACTTGGGATGCAAAGCTTCTTTCTAAACTGTAGGATGGTATTTAGAATTTTATTCTTCAAGGGGCTACAGAGATGGCGCAGCAGTTAAGAGCACGGACTGCTCTGCTCTTCCAAAGCACCTGAGTTCATATTCTGGTACCCACATAGTAGCTCACACTGTCTGGTTCGCCAAGATCTGACACCCTACGTGGACAAACATGCAGGCAAGGCACCAATGCACAGAAAAGCAAGTTTAAAAAAAATTACCTTCTTTAAGATATTACAACCTGAACTGAAAATTCAGTTATTGTATAGCATTCTTACGTGTGAGCCCAAGGACAAATGAAATGGTAATTTTGATTCTCAGAAAATTATTAAGATTGCAAGAAGGTACCTTTAGCACGTGAAGTGGAAGACTGAACTCAGTAACAGAGGCTGAAATAGGTAAGGGCTACAGCAACAGGACTGACGTTCTACTGGCTAAGTTTTGACAAATCTTATATAAACTGCAATGCCCCACAGTGAGGCTCATATACAAAATGTACCAAATCTGACCCAAGAAATGTACCTATCTTCTATCAGGTAAATTAAACTTACTGTTTTCAAAAGGAGCCTCTTTTCACTAAGGAACTCTGTATAATCTATGTATTATAAAAGCAATATATAAAAAGTCAATGTAAAAAAAAAAAATGGAAAGAAATCACCCACAGCTACTGAAGAGATTTCTTTTTGTAAGGACAAGTCAGGAATTGTAGGCATTACTATTTACCTGTTATCTTTCCCTGGATACATCTGAGTATATTCAACTCTGTATTTTTTGGCAAAAAGCATGAAGGCATTCATTGGTCTTTTGCACTTATTAGGAGAAGTGGCACTCACAGTCCCTGAGCTGTGGCTTTTGACAGCTTTAGTGTATAAAGAACTAGAGGAGAGCTGTGATGATCCTGGTGAACCACAGCTTTTACTGAATTCAGATCCTGCAAACTCTTGACCAGTACCAGGTCCTCCACAAGACAAAGATGCGCGGCGCTGGCGAGCCATACTACTCAAAACGTAGACTGCGGAAGAGTCCATAGGTGTGAAGTCATAGCTAGAAAATTAACAGGCAAAGTTATATTGCAGCCATAAAGTATCTAAAACAGACATTTAAAAGCCTATCACATGATTGAAAATGTCCCTGCCTCTTACCTGACACACCATTACCAGCACTACTCTAACAGCTTCTCCACTACACTTAGAAGGAAGCCTCATCTTTGTAACTGAAAACATTCTTTTAAAAAGCTAACCTGCAAGCCCCGCAAAAGGAGTCATAACCAGCTGACTCCTACAGACCATACACTCTTCCCTCTTCTAGAGTCACAATGACAAGAGCCAGCTAGAAGAGGGCAGCAGCCATTCAGCCCAGGACTCCTAGCATTTAGGACGCTCAGGCAGATGGATCTCTACACAGAGCAACACAGAAGGTTGAAGGCCAACTTAGGCTAAGATAAGACCTTGTTTCCAAAAGTGGCTGTTGAATGTGCTAACTTAAAACACAGCAATTTGAGAATTTGTATAGATACAAAAGCTGTAATATGTAAAAATCCACCTCTGTACAGTTAGTATCTGAACGCACCCACATCAGTAAAGGCCACATCCTGTTATACAAGTTCAATTTGCATAAGCACCAAAGCACCAAACAAACTAGGCATAGTCCTGTTCTTCAACAAGTCTGGAGTTGGGGGGTCCATTGACCCCTTTAAGAAACAGGACAGCCAAAATATACAGTGCTGTTCATCCAGACAGTGAGTGCCTGGATCCAGAGCCATTTCCTCACCCACATCCCAGTACCTTCTTAATCCCAATGGACAAACTCAAAAGTAATCAAGCATAATCACCATATTAATTAAAATATTAGCTGAAAACCATAACTAATACAGGCCATGTCCTAAAGATGCACCCCAAAAGAATCCTTCTGACTGTATTTTCTTCTCAACACAAAACATCTTACTTGGCTTTTATTCTAAACTTTCTCTAAAACAGAAATTCTGGTATAACATCAAAATAGAAATAATGTGAAACAGGAGATCAGAAAGTCTCTGAAAACTCAGATGCTGAATGAACACAGCAGGTCCCACCATTAACTGCTCACAGTGAAAGTGATTCCTGCTGCTTATCAGCTTCATGCTGTCGTCTCTAAAGGTATCAGATGACATAGTTCTAAGTTGTCACATGATCAATGCTTAGAACTGATATGTCCTGGGGCTGAGAGACGGCTCAGTGGATAAGAGTACTGACTGCTCGTCTAGAGGTCCTGAGTTCAAATCCCAGCAACCACACGGTGGCTCACAGCCTTCTTCTGATGCCCTCTTCTGGTGTCTGAAGGCAGCTACAGTGTACTTATATATAATAAATAAATAAATCTTAAAAAACAAAACAAACAAACAAACAAACAAAAAAACTGGTATGTCCTTAAACTTTCTAAGCTAACGATAAGCTTAAGATAAGCCCGAAATCTAGTAAAATACCAATAGACTTTAGTAAACTAGTTACTAAAATTTGAAAATTCCACCATCTAGTGGCAGAAATCTGTCATCTACTTCTTTGAAGATACAAATTAATGTGGTTTCACAAACTCAGTACCTGTACCCAGGCCTAAGGAGCTAAAGCAGTGACTCTATCCGTAGATAGCTTAAATGTCTTGCTGTGCCCTCTCTGTAAGCACCTGCTCTCACCATGGGACCACCTTTATCCTAGTCCTGCTGGTCCTTAAACACCGTCCATGTGTATGTTCTCCTCTGAAGATTTAGTTACTACTCCTAACTGTGTCTGGCAGGTCCACACAGATCCTAGGGAGGCCAGAGGCCATCGGGCTGCACTTACACAGTTGTGAGCTGCCCAATATGGGTGCTTAGAACAGAACCTGGGTCCTCTGAAGCGCTCTCATCCCTGAGCTATCTTCTACCTGCTTCATCATTACTCTTAAAAGCAGGCTCTACAGTAACGTAGAGCCTATTCATCAAGTCACATGTATTAACTCATTTTAGTCTTTTTAAATTAATCACTATCTAAAACACTCTTTGTTTTAAAAGTTAAAAAAAAAAAAAACTATAGAAAAGCTAATTTACTCTACCTAAGCTTCACAGCTGCCCTTAGTGCAGTCAGCTATGTGCAGGCAGGCAGCCCTGCTCTGGAGCTCATGCTCCTACCAGGCCCAGGGCTTGTTGATCAGCAAACAGACAGACCAAAAGTATTTAAATTACATCGATTAACCCTACAGAGTATGTGACAAGATACAATTTTTACACCTCTCCACTCATGAGTAAACTAACTAGTGCAGAAGAGGGGTCCTGCTGCCACAGCCCAGCTACTCCACAGTCCACGACACTAAGGGCCAAGGTCCTCCGGATGGGTTAGCCTGCACCCACTTAGTGACAGCAACACTAAGAATCGGAAATGAGAGCTTGTTATCTTAGAAAAACAATTTCCCCTTTTCCCTTTAAATAAAAATAAAGTTTTATCCAATGACATAAACTGCACTTATGTCTCATGAGTCTGCCTAGTAAAATCTAGCTTAGCAATACTGATATGGCCTGGGAACAATTCAGTTACGAAGTTATTTACATAATTTTATACTCATTTACAAGAATTTACTTCTTAAGCCAACAAGACGGCTGAGTGGGTAAAGAAGACTTTCTCAGTTGCTCTCTACTGTCTCTCAACCGGACTAGCTACCAGCTTGCTTCTCAGGGCCCTTGCTCCCACTGCTGGAATCACAGGCAGGCTAGTACACCCACCTCGAAATCGAAGGGTTCTGGGGATGCGCAATCTCAGATTGCAAGTGGGCCAATTCTCCAATCCCTTTTAAATTCTTCCACCCTTTAAACGTTATGACTCAGAAATCACTAAGGAATAAACATTAATAGGAAAGAAATGCATCCTTACCTTTTAAATGTATCAAAAACACCTGAATCATCGAAATTAATGGCATCAGGGTGTCCAGGAGGTAGACATACGTCACCAATATGAATCTCACAGCATGGAATGCCGTGCTGTACCACAGTCAAGCTTGGATAAAATGATGACCAGCCTAGAGTGAGACCACAGATAAAGGTGAGCATGACACAAAGCGCCTTTAGAAAAGAACAAGTCTACTTAAGTCTGACACATCAAGTCTCTCACTTTCAAATAAAACCATTACTAACTAAACTAAGCACTCTATTTCAAAAGTCCCCACAACTAGTTTAATTTGGTATTTATAAACCTCTATCAGATAATAACCACTTTAAACGTCTGCAAACACAATTAAGTAATAAACTGTGAGTCACTAAATTATGGCTAACACAGCATTCCGTGATAAAGCTCTAAGAGCAACTCTGGTTTCAGAGCCTACTCGGTAAATATAAACAAAACATGACTACCCAGTCCACCACTCCGCACCTTATGCCTGAGAGGTTACAGTATGCTGCAGAAATGACATCTCATACACGCGGGCCAAGACACTTAAACAAGTATGATTAGAAACATCTACTGAATTTTATTTAGTTTGAAATAAATTCTCAGTATTTTTCTTAACAAAATTAATAAGTTTTCTTTAAAGTTCTTATAAACTCAGGGCCAAAGATGGCTCAGCAGTTAAGAGCACTGGCTAGTCTTCAAGAAATCTGGGGTTCAGTTGGCAGTTCACGGCCAGTTGTTAACTTAAGTACCAAAGGATCTGATATCCATGCAGGCAAAACATGCACACACATGAAAATAACAGTAAAGTTTGTATAAATTCAATTGAAGCCCTACCTTTATTTTTAACATAGAAAGGGTGGTCCAGCTTGCACTCCACAGTAAGCAAGCCATCTTCTACTGTACCAGGATCAAATGTCAACTTCAGTACAGACTCACCGAATGACACACTCTCTTCATGGGATAACAACTTTAGACCATCAGACCCATAGCCCTGAAAGCATATGCGTGGACTAAATAAACTGGAAATGTTCAATTCAACACACAGTGAAACTCCCAATATGTCTTGATTAGAAAAGGTAAATTTAGTCAGTATCTCCAGCTTTAAAGTACTTTCAACCAAGTAGTAAAGAAACACACACATAAATGACCACAGAATATATGTCAGACCGGAATATGCATTTTAACCCAAACATAAGTAATATGAGATTTAATAAACAAAGACTAATTCTAAGATAGACTAAGGAGACACCCTCTGTCTTCCCTTAGTTTGCACAGCAGCAGTACCCTAGTTCTGTCCTTTGCCGATTGCTGGCAGTGTGATGTCTTCCTCCTCACAGCCCTAGTGACTGGAGCACTATTTGTCTTTAAAGCCACTTAGTTTTCTAGAATAAGAGCGTTTAAAGCATGAAACTGCACATAACACCAACCACCCATCTTAGAAGCATAACTGGGAAGTGATACAGTCATGGTTCTATCCACCTCACTAGGCAGTGAGTGTTCACACAGAGTGCAAGGTCCACTTAAACAGGAATCCAAGTAGAGGGTTCCTCTAGATTAACCGTAAGGTTGATCAGTGTGAAATTCTTAGAAGGATTTTAAATGAACCTTGTGAGTGCCCATTTGGATCTCCTCCTCATCACAGCTGGCGGCTCTAGCAAAGTCTTCAACATCTTGCCACTCCTTTTTGCTTTCCTTATGGAAGCACAGTCGTGTGCCTGAAGTGGAATTAGAAAGAAGGGTCAGCCAACATGCCCAGTGTGCTACCCAAGGCAGCTGCAAAACACAAGTCTTCCTTCACCTTTGAGAAAGCAATGCCAAACGGTTGATGGCCAGGAATTGCACCAGCCCAGATCATCATCATCTGACAGGGAGGACATGCAGAAAATTCCTGACTCTGACTCACTGTTTGCCTGTAGAGAGAAAACAGAAACTTCTGTTTTGTTATTTTTTTTTAAAGATCTTTTAATACCTCTTCTAAACTCAAGCTTTCAAATGTTACTTAATTGTAAGCTTAAGGAAAGTAAGCTTTCAATACTGAAGGATGTTTTGAAGTTTTAAATACTGTCATTTCCTAAAAATAGAAATACAGAATCAAACACGTACAATTAATAAACAATGAAATATTTTGTCCATCTGTATGTTCTTCAAAAGAATTTCTTAGATGGGGGAAAGATAATGTTTTCAACCATTATATAAACTTTGTAGAAGCCTGACTTCATGAATAAACTCACCCTTTCATGTCTTACTGGTGTTTCTTCCTTCCAGTGGTCATGAGGGAAGGCTGGTCCGCTCTTTGCAGAGGACACTGGTGGTGGGCGTGCATAGGAATGTAAACTTTTGCTAGTAGCTATGATGTGTACAGGAGATGATCTAAAATAAAGCGGTTTTTACTATCAGTGTAGGTAGGTCCGTAAAGAACATCTTTTTCTCTTGAAAGCAACATAATGCCAATGCTGTTACATATGAGGCATAGTGAAGACAGCCTCTTGAACTTGTCATTAACCCCCTCAATACACACTCACTGGTATATGCTCAAGTGCTCTTTCTTACTGCAGATTCATCACATTTTCTTTAACTTATTAAAAATTCAAAGTGGCAAGGAACTTGGGATTCTCCTGCCCTAAGGGAACCACACCTGGTTCCCATCTCTTTTATTCCAGTACAGAGAAATAGCATATTATTATGAAGTAAATACCCATTTATTTCTTACACTCCGCAAACTCAACAGTGCTAAACTGTCCAGCCATGTGTCCTGGGCAAACAGGAAGTGCCTTAGTAAACTCCTAATAGAAAACAGCCTGCCTTCAATCTTTGTAAGGAGACACTTTTTTGTGTGTTCTAATACAAACGTGTTGAAAAGCAACTACACGGGAACATACAGACAGCCCAGCCACGTTCCCACATGGATCACTTCCACACCTTCTCCTTCCTTTCCTTGGCAAAGTCTCCACTGAGCAGTGCTCTTTCAAGCACAGATGGATCCCAAGAGCACACTAAGTTCAGAGCCCTTGACACCAACCCTCAGTAACTCAGTTAACACCCATAAGTACTCGCACAGATCACTAACAATGATGCAAACAGGGAAGAGAGCAGGGCAACTCTGGTGAGCAGCACTGAAAACACCTCCAAGACTAAAACTGCATCCCCAGAGCAACAGACCTTTCCCATCTCTCTGCATTTATAACCACGCTCTTGTTGGTTTACTTACTTCCCATGAGCCTCCCCTACTCCCTTTCTCTGCAGTACTACAGAGAAAACTCAGGTTTTTATCCTGCACATGCTCGGTAAACACTCTTCTATAGAGCTCTGCCTCAGCCTTTCTATAAACTGTAACTTCAATGTGAAGATGATACTCTGAAAGATAAAGTTTCTTTCCTAGGGAAGGTTATATAGCACTGAACTGAACTGCTCTATCAAGACCAATCTCCTGCAAAACAGACCAAGCATACCTTAACAGGATGCAAGATGCCTCGGCTTTCATATTTGTATCATGCTGTAGCACAGCACTGTACAACTGGGGACCAATACCAAAGCCCAGGGTGCCTCCTACTTGACTAGCATACACTAATCTAATTCTTCCAACAGCGGGAGAATGGGGGTATGTCTCCAAGCCATCGTATTTAGTAAAATGATATCTTAGGTCTCCCTAGGAAGACCTAAGCAAACCGAGACTTTCCATAGTTTCACTGCAGATTAAGCCATTTTCTTGACCTTTGGTCTAGCTATATTAAGTGATTTTATAAGTAGGAGTCTACTTTAAGGTCTTTTCAACTTTTAGATTTATTTCCATTATGTATATGAGGGCTTTGCTAAATGTCTGTTAGTCAGTGCACCATGTGCATGCAAGGTGCCCAAGCAGGTCAGAAGGGGCACCAGATCCCCTGGAACTGCAGTTAACAGACGGCGGTTGTAAACTGCCATGTCGCTGCTACGACTCAAACCTGGGTTGGGTTCTCTAAACATGCTCTTAACCACTCCTACTTTAAGATTAGCAAACCTTAGAATTAGCAAAGATAAACAAGGTTACACACACATTGGGAAAATAACTATAGAACAGAATGAAGCAATGCACAGTTGATAAAAGTTTAAAATACAATGTTTAACTATGGTTCTTAAAACAAATAGAATTATTTCTAAAAGTTTATAAAAATATATCCTGTACACTTAATTTATTTGACTTTTAAACACAAATATTTCATGCTATTTTTCTCATAGTATTATTTGATTTTCAAAACAGTGAAATCATCTTTAATCATTATAAACATCCTAGTTCCGGTGACTTTAAATATTAAAGTAATCATCCATTAAATAGCTACTGCCATTACTGTAAAATTGAGAGATTTCAAAACAGTAACTTTTTGAAATTAAGTTGAAATTTCTTTTTCATTTCTGTGTGTGTGCATAGCCACGGCAGCATGCATGAAATCACAGGACAACTTGCAGGTCTGTTCCTTCAGGCTTAGTGCAAGCTCCTTTATCCAATGAGCTATCTTGCTGGCCCCAATGACACACATTTGAAATGCAAGCATAATCAATGTTCCTACCTGTTATAAAATGAGCACTGCATTAGTGGACTTTGTGGACTAGTGGCAATATTTGCTAACTCTGTTAGCCAGTCCACCTCATCTTCACGGTGAGTATTTTCCGGTATGTCTGAGGTATTCTGGCTCCAAGATGGTCTTGGATATTCTTGATGAGATACATCTGAACTGAGCTGGTATATGGCAGATTGGGTAGGGTCACTTTGAACAGCCTGAAGTTCAGGAAGGTCATCTGGAAATAAGCCCAAGATTATTTTTTAAAAATATTACAGTAAATAATACAGTAACTTCAGTTAGGAATACACATATTTAATTTAAATTTAAATCAGTAATTTGTTGACATAAAAATTTTTCAATTTAAGTAATGCCTGTCCATGAGGATCTAGGAAGCCTGTGATATAAACACAATGGAAGTGAATACAGCAATGACTCACTGCCTGAACCATGTAATTACAAGCGGTCAGCACCTAAACACAAGGTTCAGTTTGTTTTCTATACCTCATGTGGGAATAGTCTATTTCCCAGTGCTATGCTCCTACATGAACAGACTAAGGAAGGACGGGGCATCTGATGTACACATGCGGTTGTGTGTACAGCCTTTACTGACCTGTTTAAATAAGTAACTGCAGTACTGAAGGTTCTCCTGGCAGTGAGTCCAGAGATCGTGTCATCAGGTATCAGTAGGACCACTTGATACACAGCTACTTTTTGTTAAGTTAGGTATCATGATACATGCTTAAAACTCCAGTATTTGGAGGTTCACACTGACAGGCTCCAAGTTTGTAGCATACAAGACCCTGACTCAAAACAACAAAGAAGCAACGAAATTGGATTCTGTTAAGTCTTTTTTCAGTTATTTTATTTAGCTGGGCCTGCTTATGCGGGCCTGTAAGCCAGTATTTAAGAAGCTGATACAGAAAAATTGTGGTTCAATGCCAGCCTGACAACACAGTAAGACCCTAGATCAAAACTGCAAAAGATGGTATTCCCAATCCAGTTCTATTTAGTGCTCTCTTCCCCAGTGTACTAGCCCCAAAGGTAGATCACAGAACCTAGCTCTTCGAAGGAAACATTAGGAAACTACCCAAAATAGTGATATTCTTTAAAGCTGCTATGGGGAGGGGGGAGGAATCTCACTGGACTTTAAAAAACCAGGCACGGTAGTATCGGCTTTTTTTTGTTTGTTTTGTTTTGACAGTCTGAAGCTTTTATTCAGTGGGTCTCTGTGTCTAGAAGGTGTTTGGCCTCTTGGTGGTGAAGTGTGGTTTGTGCTGGCGCCACAACACATGGTGGGGCAACGGGAATTTGATCTTGGAGTCGTGGAACTGCTGACAGCTGCACTCTCTTCCACCGTCATGACCTGGATGGAGTGCGCACGGGCACGGTGTCGGGCACCCATGTCTCAGTAGCACTGTGTGGCTGAGCCGGCAATGCTCAGGTCTGGTACTCTCAGTACAGGCTGTGAGTGCCACTGCTGGAGTCATAGCGCAGCCAGATGCTGAAGTTCTTCACACGCAGGGGTGACTTCTCAAACACCTGCCCGCAAGACACAATTTCCCTGGATGACTTCTTCATCTTCTTCAGCTGTGACACAAAGTACCAGAAGCGGGACTTGGCCAGCACATGGTTGGGCGCAAAGATTCGCATTCGGCACAGTGGCAGTGTGTGGCATTTTGGGGTTGGCAAGCAGCACCCCACCACCTTGTACTCCCGAAGCATGCCCGACGCCTTCATGGTAGTGCGTGCTTGTTCACTGCCACTCACAAAATGGTAGCATAGCTTTTTAATACCAATACTCAAGACGCAGAGGTAGGTGGATCTCTGAGATCCAGGCCAGCCTTGTCTGCATAGTTAGGACAACCAGAGCTACATAACAGAGACCCTGCCTCAAAACAAGAAAATACAAAAAACAAAACCAAACAAACCAACAAAAGTAACAGGAATCCCCTAGAAAAAGCCCTCACACACATCCACATGCTCTACAGATCTGCAGGGTCCCTTAAATATTCAAGTCAGGAAAAACTCTTCTAAGGGCTGGGGAGATGACTCAGCAGTTAAGAGAACCAGCAGCTCTTCCAGAGAGGACCAGGTTCAATTCCAAGCATCTGCATGAAGGGTAAGATCGGTCTGTATTTCAGGCCCAGATCTAATACCCTCCTGTGGTTTCTGTAGGCACCAAGAACATATTTAGGCAAATATGTTCACAGACATATTTAGGCAAAACACGTAAGATAAAATAAAAAAGAAAAACTTTTAAAATTACAAATATTACCATTGAAAGAAAATTCTTGGGGTTGGGGATTTAGCTCAGTGGTAGAGCACTTGCCTAGCAAGCGCAAGGCCCTGGGTTCAGTCCCCAGCTCCAGAAAAAAAAAAAAGAAAAAAGAAAAAATTCTTCATAAAGTTGTGCTATCACCTCCTTTGGATCTTCTACTGGAAAAGTGGAATCTAATCTCAAATAATCTTTTCAGCTGTGTGTTCTAGAATAAAAATGTTCTGTACTATCTCTCTGTGAACATTAATGATTTTGCTTTATGCTATGTAGTAGTGACCATGCTTTACCACATGTTTTTTTATTTATCCCCCTAACCCCTCCCCCTCCCCCTTCTATATGAGTGTTCCCCTCCCCATCCCCCCAATTACCGCCCTCCCCACAACAATTACATTCTTACCACATGTTTTTTTTTTTTTTTTTAAGATTTATTTATTTATTATATATAAGTACACGCTGTAGCTGTCTTCAGATACACCAGAAGAGGGCATCGGATCTCTTTACAGATGGTTGTGAGCCACCATGTGGTTGCTGGGAATTGAACTCATAACCTCTGGAAGAGCTGTCGGGTGCTCTTAACCGCTGAGCCATCTCTCCAGCCCATTACCACATGTTTTTAATGACGCCAGTCTATAATGTTTTCTTTCCACAGGACAGTGAATACAACAGGAAAAAAAACAAAAAAAACCCAAAAAACCTCGAACATCCCCAAACCTTTCCTGCTCAACTAAGTATCCACATAAACCATTCTAGAGTAGACCCTAAAACTAAAGTATCTTAGTAAAAAGTAGTAACTCAGGCTATCCACTCATTCTTAGTCCCGACTATACAGTATCCACTTCATTGAAAAAAGGAGTAATAAAGCACACCAACTACATTCAAAAGGCCAATCTCCAGGCCCCTGTAACTGTTTCCCTTACCTCACTGTCAACACCCTGCCTTAAAATGCATCCTTTCTTCATTATGAAACAAACGTTTCCAGATTCAGAAAATAAACTACTTTTTAAATGAAGCCCGGGTGGATAGGTGGGGCAAACTCCCTGGCCTGATTTCCTCTGGGCATTTGATAGAACAATGCACAACCAACCATTGCCAAAAGCATTGCTCCTTGATCAATAGTAACCACTACTCAAAACATATAAGGATCCAGAAAATATAAGGTATTTAAAGTTATACAGTATGTCCTGACACCTTTAGGACCTCCAAATTCCAACCACAAAGTACCACCATTATTTGTAAAGTCAAAGTAGTCAACTGCCACACCCTCTCAGTTTCTACGAACGTTTAAGGCAACTACAAAGGGTGGTGAAAAACTGGGCAAGCCAAAGGCCCTCATTAACTCTACTCTAGAACAGTAATGTACAAGCAATTCAACTCAAATCATTCCTCAGTAAACCTAGACACACTACTGACATCTCTCTGGAGTAGCGCATCAGAAATAATCACTACCAATGTCTGATCCTCCGATTTGATGGGTACCATCATTTCCATAGCAGTCATGAGAGCTCACTAAGAAGGTGGGAGCATGGAATAGTTTGCTCTTGATACACAAAATAAAACTATTTACTTCAACAAATTTTAAATCTGTTGTGAGTACCCAGGTAGCTCACAGTGTTTTCAGTATTCCTCCTCAGACTTTTTCAGACTTCCTCCTTGATGCGGAACAGCAATAGGACTCGAGTTTGGAGCTTTACCACTCGCACAAAAACTAGACAGCAGGACAAGACCTGTCTGTCTGCAACTGAAGGGAGTGGGGTGGTGAAGTAAGAGCACTCTGGGGGATCTTGCTAGCTAGCCAGTCTCAGCTGGTGAGCTCTTAAGGTCACTGAGTGAACAAACGGTGGACAGTGACAGAGGAAGATCCAATACAAACCCCTGACTCCACAGCATTCACATGTGGGCAGTGTATGGATATGTGTGCACATGCTACACCTACACACACACACAGTAAAAGAGAAAGAGGGTTAAAAAGCCCGATTACACAAGCTCTTTACATACTTTTTTTAGGCAGACAATTAATCTGAGTCTAAGTGAGAATTTTAAATAACTTCATTTTGCTTACCAAGCTCCATGTGTTCATCACAGGAGTTGTATCCTGGAGAGGACGGCACATTCTCATTACACTGCAGCAACTCCAATGAGTCACTCACTCCTGTAGCTCTCTCGTCCATCACCAGCAGGAGTCTCTGTACTGCATGAGGCCTCTGGTTCGTCTTCACTTCCCACACCATATTATGGTGCTCCGACTGGAAATGAAAAGACAGTGTCATGTGATCTGCACAGTGCGAATATAAAGTCAGTCAGTAGGTCAGCACTATGATTCAAACTAACCACACACTGTCACTTTATTTTGTCAACTCCTCCAGGAAAACTGCACAACTGTGCTCAAACTGAACCATACACAAATCTCATAGGATTAACATTGTTAATTCAGAATCTTTCCCCCTTATAGTTAACAGAATTATACATGCTTTCATTTTTCTGAACTAGTAACTCTTCATATACAAGTACTAGGACTAACAATTCATATTTCAGAAATCAAAAGAAAATTAAGCCCAACCAACTTCCCTGAAGGAAAAAAGGCTCAAGGATCTGGGGGTAGTGACACACACCTTTAATTCCAAAACTCAATGGGAAGAGGCAGGCAGATTTCTGAGTTCAAGGTCAGTATGCTTAACTTAATAAATTCCAGGCCAACCATGTATAGTGAGACCCTGTCTTTAAAAAGGAAAGGGAAAAAAAGAAAAAAACAAAAACAAAAAAACCAACCAACCAACAAACCCCAAGGAATAATCCAATTCTTCTACTTTTAAAGTCTTGTTTTTGTTTCCTCATATTGTGAAACTGAGCAATTTTAACATACTTAAAATTATATTCTATGAACATTTAAGAGTTTCTGAATCTTACAATAGTATATTATACTTCTTATAAGAAATTAAAATGCTGGGGTTGGGGATTTAGCTCAGTGGTAGAGCGCTTGCCTAGGAAGCGCAAGGCCCTGGGTTCAGTCCCCAGCTCCGAAAAAAAAGAACCAAAAAAAAAGAACCAAAAAAAAAATAATAATAATAATAAATTAAAATGCTTTTAAATTTTCTTCAGATTTGGGACTTAGCCATGAAAAAAAAAAAGGTATGTCATTCTAAGCCAGGCAA
Source organism: Rattus norvegicus (assembly GCF_021556685.1). NCBI lineage: Eukaryota > Metazoa > Chordata > Mammalia > Rodentia > Muridae > Rattus > Rattus norvegicus. The sequence continues at coordinate 54,802,780 of NC_141539.1, forward strand.
GGTAGCATACACCTTTTGTCTCAACATTCAGGAAAAGAGGCAGGTGGATCTCTGAGGCCAGCCTGGTCTACAAAACTCCAGAACAGCTAGGGCTACAGAGAAGCCATGTCTCCCAAAAAAAAAAAAAAAAAAAAAAAAAAAGGAGGGAGGTGCATTCTATATTAACTATTATTTCCAGAAAGTTGCATTAAAGAAAAAACTATAGTAAATTTAGCTAAAAAATTACTAAAACTACCTTCAAATCAAAACCAGTGCCACTAAAAATTCCTTTTCTTCCAAAGAAAGAAAATTTGAGTCACATTGGAGATAAATTTCAGCTTTAATTCCCAGCTAACTTCCTTTATGGAGATTCTTTGTTGAAAACCTTGGCCCAGTCATCACAAGGCAGTACAGATTAACACACCACTCCTCAGCGGAGTCCGGATGTGACTGTCTCTGTCACACTCTCAGCCTTGACACCTGTATTAGTATCTACCATACCACCTGGAGTCACAGCACGGGGACACTCACTCCTCAGGCCCTACTCCAAATTTTATTTTTGGAAATTATAAGAAACACAAACCAAATCTTGATTTTTCAACAATCTGTAGTTCTTTCCCTCAAAATAGTAATTCTTGAAAGGCACAGTGGGAGGAGACAACCAACTCCAAGAAGCTGTCCTGTGACCCCACAGCGCACCTTGCTATATGATAGGAATTAGTGTTTTAACAAATGACCCTTACCCTGGGCACTGTTAAGACATGTTACAGTGTGGCAGAAAGATGCTTAGACAGAAGTAAATATGGCTTTTGATTAGTTTAGTTTATTTTACGAACCAAGTAACTGAACTTGTGGCTAAGTCAGTAACAAATTCAGGGCTATAAAACATGCCCTACTTTATCTGAATAGTCCTTAAAGTGAATGAAAAAGTTTTAAAATATAAGTTTTTAAGCCCAAGATTGTACAGTGAAAAAGACATGTTGTGGGGGCTGTTAATGTCCTAAATGACGCTAGTCACTGAAAATGACCATACAGCTCTCTTGTTTGGGAAGCTTCTTCCTGGAAAATCCAACAAGCCAACCGTACCTTGGAACAGAGACGGGGCATGCTCTCTATCTATCTCTTAGGTGCTTACGACTACACCTCAAAGTCTGAAGTATTTTAAAAAATGTTTTTGTTTTGTTACTGATTACTACAACATTCTAATTCATCAGTGTTAGCCCACAGTTACACCAACACTGTTGGGATGTAATTTCCCATAAATGTTATGGCCAGATTAAATGTGACTTCTCAACTATTAAGTCATGCTTTCTGTATCTCTTTACCCAATCCGAGAAACACTGAGCAAATTCAGTCAGTGATTCTCACTCAACTCTCTGCAACACAGAGTCACACAGATGCTAAAAACAAATGATACCCAAGTCCTACCTCCTGAGGAAATGATTTGTTTGTACCAAAACCCTGTTTAGCAGTTTTTAATGGTTTTCAAAAACCCAAGTGTGCTGAGCTAAGAATTGCTGAAATTAAAAAAAAAAAAAAAAAAAAAAAGACGGTTAACGAGCAGGGGTAATGTAGATCCCATGGAGACAACCTGCTGGTTGTGTCTGACTAGGGTTCAGTCCTCAGCACAAGACACGAGGTACTGCAATAGCTCCAACAGTGAAGTGAACCAGAACCCAGGCACCTAGGCTTTAGGGGAACAAGCTTTAGTACAGAATGAGGCTTAGCTGTCAATGGAGAAAAGGTAGGAGTCCCAACAAGAAAATCAGCAGGCAGACCTGGTAAGTGCTTCAGACAGGGAAACCAGTATCACCAGGAAGTAGGAAGGCCTTGAGCCCTGTGCTCATGGACAGATACTAAAGCTGTAAAGTGAGGTACAGTAAGTCCTAATCCTAATGGAAGGCAATGAGAGAGACAAGGGTATGGACTAAAAGCCAGGTTTGTAATAGGCTAAATGCTCTGAACAATCCATTTTAGTATCTTGCCTTGTTTGTAAAATTAAAAAGTACATACTTCAATGGTTGTCATAAAAACTCATTTCAAATACTAACACAAATTACATCTTCAATGTGGAATGGTTGGCGTTATTAACAATTACCAGACATGGACCGGAGATCTGATGTAAGTGAAACTACAAACAGCTTCTTTCAATCTGTACAAATCACATCACAGCACTATGTGAAAAGACAAGGTGTGTACCACATGCTGGTTTTGTTTTGTTGTCTTTTAAAGAGCACTCATCGTCAATTTCTGCCTAAGCCAACTGCTTCCAGGTCCTTTGCAAGCTCTTATAAAAGGCACGGTCGAAACAATACAGACTCCTTACCTAGTAACTCCTAAGACACAGAAACTAGTCATTCTTTCCAAGTTCTCTCAAACAGCTAATACTCGGTTTGGATCACACAGATTTAACTTATCTTACAGAAACCTGGAGACCCCCACTTCACTGTCACGTTCAGTCACAGGATCCCGCCTGAAGCTGTCTGGTTTCTCTCCCCCTGCAGAGAGTGAGCTTTGGTTTTGTCATTCTTCCCAACTAGGTCTTCCCCTCTCCCAACCAACAGGCTGCAGTGCTGACATTCATCATATACAATATAACAACTTAGAATTCCAGCACTTGCCCTACCTATATTTCCACAACATAACTGTGTGGGGGGTGGACCCCTAACTTTAATTTTAAAGCAGAACTATCTACAATTAGGCCAAGTGAATACGTACAGTTTTTGGACATAGGCACTTCCCACTATTTATGGTGAATCTGGTTTTGGCGTAGGTTTTGCTAAAGTAAAGGTTTTTAATTTTGTATGTTTTAGGTCATTGCTTTGTTTTATCTATAAAGTTTTGATTTTTAATGTTTTTATTTCCTATACAGGAAAAGAAAGTCTAAACTTGAAGACAAAGAGCTCATGTTTTACTCTTCTGGTTGTATAATCTGTGACCAGTAATTTATCTTCAAAGTCATACTGCTACTTGTCTCACAGGGCCAGTGTAAGAATGAAAACACAACTGTTGGTCTGTGTCTTCCTTCAATCCACGTTGTGGAAAGCAAGCCCTCAGAAAATATAAAGACACACCACTTTAATCTTTCTTCGACAACAGTCCCAGAGGTGATAGCGTTCTGATAAACAAACTCAGTCCTCAACACCTCCTGCGAGGGCTAACCCTATTGTTCATTCATGCTGTATACACTACTCTGGTATTAGAACAAGCAGCAGGATTTGCCTTGTACCTAAGTTTAAGTACCTCTAGTTGTACTTAAAATTCCATGTTCAAATATTCAAAATGTGTTCAAATATTCAAAATGTAATGTTTTGTTATAACCTTTCAGAAGAGAGTATCCACAATCTCTTAAGAGAGAACACAAGATAACAGAGAAAGTGGCTCTTCAACGCCTGCCTGCCTGCCTGCCTGCCTGCCTGCCTCCTGCCTGCCTGCCTGCCTGCCTGCCTGCCTGCCTGCCTGCCTGCCTGCCTGCCTGCCTCCTGCCTGCCTGCCTGCCTGCCTGCTGCCTGCCTGCCTGCCTGCCTGCCTGCCTGCCTGTCTCCTGCCTGCCTGCCTGCCTGCCTGCCTCCTGCCTGCCTGCCTGCCTGCCTGCCTGCCTGTCTCCTGCCTGCCTGCCTGCCTGCCTGCCTGCCTGCCTGTCTCCTGCCTGCCTGCCTGCCTGCCTGCCTGTCTCCTGCCTGTCTCCTGCCTGCCTGCCTGCCTGCCTGCCTGCCTGCCTGCCTGCCTGCCTGCCTGCCTGCCTGTCTCCTGCCTGCCTGCCTGCCTGTCTCCTGCCTGCCTGTCTCCTGCCTGCCTGCCTGCCTGCCTGTCTCCTGCCTGCCTGTCTCCTGCCTGCCTGCCTGCCTGCCTGCCTGCCTGCCTGTCTCCTGCCTGCCTGTCTCCTGCCTGCCTGCCTCCTGCCTGCCTGCCTGCCTGCCTGCCTGCCTCCAGCGCACTGATACATACTTCCTTACACCTCAGTTACTGTAAACAGCCTTGTGAACATTATGAATGAGGAATGCAGGGCTCTGACCACTGAATGGGACCATTTTTCTTCTAAAGAAATGAGGAGAAAAAAATTAAATAAACATTTAGCTCAAAATATGTTAAAGACTCTAGCTTTCAAGAGTTTCTAGGCCAGGGGGGTGGTGGTGGTCCTGGCAGAGGCAGGCGGGTCTCTGCGTTCAAGGACAGCCTGGTCTACAGAGTGAGTTCCATTAACATTATCAGGGCTCCACAGACAAACTCTGTCTAAAAAACAAACACACAAAAAGTTTGTTTTCTAGATTCCTACCTCTGTTCAGTGATCCTTACCAACTTTGTGAAAGGCCCTCTTGAACCTCCATGGACTTCCATATGCCATCCACACTATTTGTTTAAATTGTTTTCATAGAGGAGGTAAAGACAAGGCAATGTACCATAAATATATAACTCTGACAAGAGGAACTTAAGTACTCAAAATGAGTTACAAAAACAAGCTACAAAAGGCACTAAATCCATCAAATATCACTTAATATTTAATAAAACATTAAGTAACTATATATTACAGTCAACTTTCCATATCAAAAGCAATCAGAAGACTTTACTGCAATTCTTTTAGAATACCTTCACATATTTTAAATGTCTCTTCTCTAACAAGTGTTTCTGCTACTCTAGCATGCACTGAGTATGAAAACAAGAAGCCACATCGTGGGTTTGGTGAACTACACCACTATAGCTTACCACTTACTGCTTAGTACCACCTCTGTGCTTTGGAACAGTCTAACCACTGATACCTATTTCTTTATTTGTCAAGAAAACTAAAACCTATCCACTCCTCAAAATTGTTAAGATACATCTCACATCCTCCTTTGCTGAACATTACAAATCACATTTCTAAGAACATTATTTTCATGTTCAGTCAGCATGAATCACTAATAGAGACGTAGCTTTCCATGAACAGTCTGTCAAGTCAAGCAATATTTAAGGCAAGTCATTCTCAAGATTCAAGGGATAGTCAAATCTCTTTCAAGGGCTCCAGTTCAACTCCTAGCACCAATATCAGCTAACTATGGTCTGTTAGCTTCAGTTTCAGTCGGTAGCTCCCACTACCTCTTCTGGTCTCCCTGGGTACTGCAGGCATGTACTGTAGAGACAGACAAGAAGGCAAAAACACTCACACACATAAAATAAAAAGTAAATCAATCTTGAAGTCATTTTATAAGAACTTGAAATCATCTAAAGTTAATATGAAAACTATTTTCCTAAACTTAATTATAATCCTAAACAATGTCATAAACATTCTTACAACAACCCGTGACACAGCCTTTTTTCCTTTTTTGTTCAGACATGGTGGCAAACTTAACCTTAGCACTGGAGAAGCAGAGGCAGGAAGATCACTATGAACTCTGGCCCAGCCTGGTCTACAGAGTGAGTTACAGGTCACCTAGGGCTGCAGAGAGATGATACCCTGTCTAAAAAACAAAACCCCAAATAAGCAAGGGAGCATCTAGGGCTGCATTAATGACTTTGTATTCTCAATGATAGCTAGGGTTGGAGGACTAACAGGAATTCACAGACAGCCTGGCTGAGACCTCAGAATCTTCAGGACAGGCAGTCTATGCCATCTGTCTTAACACACACACACACACACACACACACACACACACACACACACACGCAAAACTGTAAAAACATTGCCCCAACAGTTGGGAATCTTTAAATTTCACTTTTTTTCAAGTAGCACTGCTGATCTGGAACTCAGTGTGTGGCCAAGGTCATGACCCACTCTTTTGCTTGTACTCCCAAGTGCTCAATATAGACAGGTATGGCTAAAAAAGTTTCTAACGTCCATAATAAAAATGTAATATAAATTATGACTGGGAGTAAAGTAAATGCGGATCAAAATAGGAAAAATTACTGACTTTGGGCAGTTATTATTAAAATGTTTCAAATTCCCTTAATTATGTGGATATACAGGTATTTGTCCCTTTAGGGATTTGTTTTCCCCTTCTTGTACTAATGTGAAATTTAAAACGCACAAAACATAGTTTTGTTAATAGGGAACAACTTAAGATAACTTGTGAGAGCACTGACATCTTTATTTCCAACCCGCACACAGACACACAGACCAGACTGTGATGCACACAAAGAGCCTTCAGGCCCAGAATCTAAGTTCATGCCATATGCCTGCTTCCCTGGACACCGGGAGAGTAAGATTCTACAGATAAAATACAGCAGACACAATCTAATGGTATACTGTTTGCGAGTGGACAAACTGCCGTGCAAGTACAACTGAGAAGTTATGACAGAAACACTAAGAAAGCGTCCTTTTATTTAAGTCAGGGAAATGAGTAAAGAGCTTTCTGAGGAAAAGGCAACTAGGTTTATAAAACTAAGCTGGGAGCTACAATATAAAATGAAATTTAAAATGATTCTGAAATTTACTAGTCAAGTTGAAGGAATGTTTAAATATCCATTTCTTCTTCAAAAGCCTAAGGTAACGCAAAAACTTGTCTTTTCTTTTCTTTAATGTAACTCAATTTCTCCCAATACTCTGAAGTTTGACAACGCTGGGATTAAAGGGAGAGGTGAAACACCGGAACCAAAACACAAAACCACAGCTGGAAATCACTGCTGTAGTAAGCCTACTTAAGTATTTACATTGTTAAAATCATTCTAATTCTTAAACCGTAACTCATCCTAAAGCCCCTCTCCCAGAGGATAAAGCTCCCTTAAGCTCTACAGAGTCCCAGCAGCAGGTACATAGTGCCCGGAACCGTGTCCCGCCCAGCTGTCAGTGTTTTCAACCCGACTCCAACTGAGAAGTCCCAGAGAGTTGACTCGAGCGCTCAGCGTCCGCAGCCCGCTAGAGCGAGGCTACAGAACCCGGCTTCGCCCCAACTCCTTTTTGTTTTGTTTAAATCTGCCTGCAGAGGGAGGAGCCTGGCCTCGCCCGCGGGCCTCGTCGCCGGGTCAGGCAGAGCAGCGCCTCTCGGAGCTGGCCAAGTCCACCCCCACCTCTTTCGCCATTCATCGCCTCCTCCCCTCCCCCCATCATGTGACCACAGCCTGGACGCCAGGCTTGTTTTTCCCCCTTGGCGCAGCCCCACCGCGCAGGCGCCTCGGAGCCCATTCATTCGAACTGCGTAACAATGAGCCCCGGGCCCGACGGCTCCGCGAGCTCCCCCGCCCGGCCCGGGCCCCAGAGGCAGCTTCGCCTCACTGGAGCCCCCAGCCCGCTCGGGCTCGCGGCCGGCATCCGCCCCTCGGCCCCGCAGCTGGGAGTGGCGAGTCAAACTTTCCGGAGCCCTCCGGAACGCCAGGCCCCTCCCCTGCCCCGGCCCCTTCCCCGCCAGCCCCCACCGCGAGCGCGACCGAGTCCGGAGCTCCGCCACCCCCACCGCTCCGAATCCTGAGCGCCGCGGCCGTCCAGCCCGGAAAGCTCCCGGGAGGCCCGGACGGCGGGCTCCCCGCAGGGAATACAGTGCCCAGCGTCCCAAGGGTCACCGCTCGAGCGGCTGCTGCCCGGCCCCGATGCTCCAGCCCCTCCCTTACCCACCCCCACCCCTCCGAAACCCAGCGACCACACAGAGTCAGGACGCCGGCCGTCGGTCGCGACAGCGTCGCCAGCAGCTTGCCTGCGCGCTCCCCGACGGCCGCCCACCTCCCTGGTGCGCGCCACGACTACCACCGCCGCGTTTACTTCTCAGCCGAAACTTTCCTACTTACCAAACCCGTCGCCATTACCAAGTCTTTCAAGCTTCGTCTTCCCCCTCCCCTGGAGCCCCCGGGGGCTGAGCCTTCGTCCACCGTTTTCGTCTTTAATTGGTCTGAAGAACTGCCACTCTAAGGTTCCGCTTTTCCATTGGGTAGTGCCCTGGTCCGTCTCGGTGGGCGGGCATGTATTGACTTTTCTGTTGTGTTTACTGGAGAAGGTGACTTGTCAATCACTACAGAAAGCGCTTTGGATTGGATTGCTGCCGAGACTCTGGGGAAGGGAGCCAAACTTTGCTATCGAAATGGATTGTGGGTTAGTAGTCTCAGCCTTGCTCCTTAGCTGAGGAAATTACCTGGGGGAGGAGCTGACAGAACTACATATCCCAAAAGTACGCTCACAACGCAGTCTTGATAGTAAACAGAGTCATAGGGACACGTGTATCAGCTCGTTTGTTTTGGTGTCTGAGACAAAAGGGAGGGGGCGGAGGAAAGGAGTGTTTTAAAGCCAGGGCCACCTCTCTTCCTTTTGGCCTCCCGGAGGGCTCAGAGCGTCCTCGTTTGTTTGTTGCAGCACTCATTCCAGGCCATAAACAACAGAGTCGCTTGCTGCTCAAAGTTTGGCTGGTGGCCAAGGTATTGTTTTAGTGCGAGGGGAAGAAGATGACTGCACAAGCGGAAGCAGTGCAGGCTCGCCAGGGACTTGATCACTTACAAATCACGGCCCAGGCACGTAGGGGATTACAAAGGTTGATTCGGTACTGCCCTCCCCCAGTGGATGATCTAGATAGATTCTTTTACTCAATCAACCCCTGACTCAATACACCAAAAACGGGGGAAGATTTACCATTGTCCAGTTTGACCAGGATTCGCTGAGAAACAGCCAAGTACTGTGCACTGTAGGGTTTAAGAATGAGACAATATCGGGCTCGAGAATTTACTCAGCTGTTAGGAGCACTGGACGATTGCTTTGAATTTGAGGCAATTGAAGCGGTTTCCATATTGGCCTTCATTTTCTTTAAGTTCACACAGGGGTGTGGGTAGACTCTATGGTCCGAACTTAGTTGCTAGATTACTTGTGTCTTTGGTGAATATTTTAACTGTGTATCTCCCTTCCTAAGCGCTCAGAAAAAAAGAAAACTTTTTCCACTCTTCTTTCTCCTAGAAGTTCCTTCTGTTTTTTTTCTAAAGCAGACACCGAACTGAGGAATGGCTTTTCTGCTTTAGTTACTTCCCTGTAAAGGAGGTTGCGCATAGCATCTGGGTGCAGCTAGTCTGTAATTGGCATTTTTACTATTCACATTATAAGCATTCCTATAGGCATTATTGAGGTTTTTTTCTTTGAACCTGAAGTGTTTAATCATGTAAGCTATGGATTAGGTTTTATTTCTTTCAATTACTAGAAATGTGCCGAAATCGAGAAGGAACAGAGTAAGAATTCTGTTAAAGTCGATTTAGGGAAGAGTCATCCTTCTTTAAAACTGCCCACATTTCTTTAATTTTTAAATGTACTTGAAATCTACATAACAAAATCAGTAAACAAATGATTACTTGTATATGATTGAAGCAAGGTTTCAAATTCCTTTGAGTTCTGCTTTTGAACCCTTGAAGTAGAAACTATTTCTAAAATAGCCCTCCCAAGTGAGCAGGGATTGATACTCTGTTCACAAATAGTAATCAAGCATTGTTTTCCTCAAAATAATCCAGAGAACACCCCCCATGCCTAATCCTCACCCACCTCAAGTTAAAAAAGCAGGTCTAATGTAAAATTTTCAGATATTGTAGATTGATCCCAAAAAGCATGACGATGTTTCGGTCATTTGGCGTTGTATTTTTTCTTCAGTGGAACTCCATCAAGACCCATAACTTAAAAGCAGAAACACCAATATTAATTCCTTAACCCAAACAATAGTAACCTCTATCCTTGGAGTATAGATAATATTTTAAAATTAGTACATGTGCTAGTTATAGGTTCTCAAAACTAAAAGGTTGTATTTTCCAAAACTGAAATCTTGAAAGCTTGAGCCAGTAATGTATCTGTCCCTTTCAAGTATGTAAATTCTATAACACCAACTTCCCCTGACTGTTGGGAAAAGAAAGGAAGGGAAGGTATGCTAAACATAAAAACACTTTTCCAGGTTTTACCAAAAGCCAGAGTGCCTGTTTTAGTTTTTTATTTAAGCTGTAAATTACCAGGGTGGGGAGAATAAATTTGACTTCAGATAAAGATATTGCACATTATAAAGTCTTAACCCTTGCTAACTCTGTACATCTTTCCCATTCATTAATATATTTAGTACTATTTATTGACCCCCCCCGCTGAAAATACAAAGATTTAAAACTTTATCGTATGTCCATGACATTAAATATAAGTTAGATTCAGATGCTTAATCAAAAATAAATGCAATTATTAGAAACACCCCCCTCCCCCCGCAACTTGTAGCAGATATTTAATCCTTTTGACTTCCTTGGGGAACTAAGTGAACACCTTAGGGCCTTAGGCATATCTAACAAGATCGTCATTTAATTCTAGGTTAACCAACAAAAGCAGCCAACTCAAAAGACAGAACAAAGATCAAAAGGCTCTTAGAAAATCCTATTCTTTAGACATTTTCAGGCTAAAATTAACATTAAAAATGTTAATGCCTCCTCTTGATTACTGTGTATGTTGTACACAAGTATAAGATCTATGTTAAAATGTAAGAAAAAAAACTCAAAATACCAATAGTTTGAAAATTTGTTTTAAACAAATTTTAGTTGGTTAAAGATGGTTTAAAATAGTTTAAAAATTAGAGAAACATTACTTAGAATTTATTTCATCTATTCAGAAGTAAAATTAAGCAATATCCCTGGATCTCACCATCTCTAGAACAATTACTACTTTGCCAAACAAAACCAGAAGAGAAAGCCCATGACATCTACTTGAATATTTATGAAACCACTAGTCTCCTTAAAAAAAAGGTTCAACAAATACTACAACTGAGACTAAACCATAGAGTTCAAAATACTGTCACCAAAGTTTCAGAGAGCGTTTTAGTAGAGTATTTAACATGAATAGCTCCCCATATTATCTTACTGTTTGAAGGCAAGCTCATTTTATAATTAGCTTACTTCAAAGTATTCATGTAACATGTGGAAATGCCTAGAAGACAAGGAGCGTCATTTTGGAGCTGAGTCACGACGTGGCTCAATCTTTGATGATGCAACCAGAATTTTAGATTTGTTCAGGTGACCATAAGGCAAGACCCATCAGGAAGAAGAATCAGCAGACGTTGAAGCAGGAATGATTGTTGGGTTTCTTCTCAAACAACTGAAATTACTCCTGTCCCCACTGAAATAGGGGTGTGGGAGAGATTTAGGTCCCGAGAGTCAGGGAAAGGTTGGGTTGAAACTTAGATGACAAGCTTACAATGGTGGCAAGAGATTTGATTATAGGAAACCTGTAACGGTTGTATATATTCATTTTTGTTTGGACATTAAGAGGTGACAGTTTGTAGAAATCATTGAGTACCCTCAAAAAATAGAGAAGATTGCTACTTTGGGCCATCATTTGCCCAACAGTTCTTGCAGATTTGCCCAATTTAGTATAAGTGAGATGGGAGTAGTCAATAAATAATTCCATTTCATCTCACATCTGGTTTATAAACTCAAGCTGAAAAGATGATTCTTACGACTTCCATTGAAATTTTTCTAGCATGGAGAACTCTTGTTTTCTGACCTACTTAACACAAAGTTCTTACCATATTTTTTTGACATTTCTGTTTGGAGGATCTGTACACATTTTCACTTACTAGCTAAAAGTACTTCATTTTAAGGATAACTACATTTCCTAAAGAATCTTGAAAACCACAGGAATAGTTTGTGTTCACAGCTTTCATAATACTATGCTAATAAACTAACCCTTTTATTAACAACGCACCCTCCCTCAGTCACATCGTGTCTGCCACTCTCCATCCGGGTAACCATCTTTTTTTTTTCTTCCATTTTTATTTAATTGGGTATTTCTTATTTACATTTCAAATGTTATTCCCTTTCCGGGTTTCCTGTCCATCATCCCCCTAGCCCCTACCCCTCCCCTTCTATATGGGTGTTCCCCTCCCCATCTACCCACCATTACCGATCCCCTCAACAATCCCCTACACTGTGGGTCCAGCCTTGGCAGGACCCTTCCACTGGTGCCCCCAACAAGGCTATTCACTGCTACATATGCAGCTGGAGCCATGGGTCTGTCCATGTATAGTCTTTGGGTAGTGGCTTAGTCCCTGGAAGCTCTGGTTGGTTGGCACTGTTGTTCTTCCAGGGTCGCAAGCCCCTTCAGTTCCTTCAGACCTTTCTCTAATTCCTCCAATGGGGGTCCCATTCAGCGGTTTGCTGCTGGCATTCGCCTCTGTATTTGGCATGTTCTGGCTGTGTCTCTCAGGAGAGATCTATATCCTGTTCTTGTCAGCATGCACAAAATACACCAAATTCCAAAAAGATCAGAAACTTTAAATGGTCACAGGCATTGCAGATAAGATACTCTACGTGAGGAGCTTCCAGCTGTGCTAAATACTGCTTTTGTCTCTTTCAACCTTGTCAGTAACATAAACAGAATATATACCTCATTCTCACCCCTCAGTACCATGGAGTTTCAAAGATTATCATAATGCACCTTAGTTTTGAAGTGCTGACAATATTCTAGTGGCACTCTAAAAACAGTTATGAGGGGGAAGTATTCTTATAATGGACACCTATCTTAAAATAACTAAATATGCCACTCCTAAAATTGTCATCGCTAATGAAGAACAGTGGCGCTTGCTTGTAGGCCCACTGCTGGGGACAGTGAGGTGAAGAGATGGCTTGAGTCCAAGAGTGCAAGGGCTGGGCAACTTAGGGAGACAGACTTAAGAGGGGACAAAAAAAAAAATTATTTGTTCACATTCCAAGTACATAGTCATGTAAAAGAAGGCACATTATACTGAATGCTGGCCTAAAAGAGGCAGCTTAAGTTCCAGGGTTATGCAGTTGATTCTCTTGCTAACCAGTGAGACACAGGCTGGTGTCCAGTTAGAACAGAAGTGGAAAGTGAACAATTATAAGTAACTTCATCTGGGGCTGGAGAGATGGCTCAGCAGTGAAGAGCATTGGCTGCTTTTCCAGAGGACCTGAGTTCAATTCCCAGCACACATATGGCAGTTCACAACTGTAATTCCAGTTCCAGGGGATCCAACAACCTCACATACACACTCAGGCAAAACACTGAAGCACATAAAATTTAAAAGAAAATTTTTTAAAATAACATCATTGGGCTGAAGAGAAAGCTTCACAGTTAAGAGCTCTGGTGGCTCTTCTGAAAGTCCCAAGTTCAATTCCCAGCAACCACATGGGGTGGCTCACAGCCATCTTGTGACCATGAGATGATTCCTTCTTCTGGTGTGTATAAAGACAGAGCATTCATATATATAAAATCAATAAATCTTTTTTTTAAAGTTAACTTCATTCAAAATTCAAGGATTCTTGTAACATTAAATAAAAAATGTTACAGGCTGGAAATGAAACTCAGCGGCAGAGTGCTTGCCCTGGGGTAGATCCCCAACACTGCAGAAAAGAAAAATAAGGCCAGGTAGGGTAAAGCCCATAAACCAGTCATTCTGGAGGCTGAGACAGAGAATCCCGAGTTCCAGGCCACTTGGGGCTTCACAGCAAGGCCAAGTCTATAGAAGTCAAATTTAGGTAATAGAGACAATTTAGGGTTTTATATCAGGGTGTTTGCAGAGAAGGCAGGGCGGAGGACTTACTAAGCTGGGTGTCCACTGCTCTCGTTTGATCAGTCTCTGCACATTTTTGCTTTAGGTTTTACATGTTACATGTGTGGCACACACATGCTATAGCATGCATGGAGGTTAGAAAACAGCTTTCAGGAGACTGGTCATCTTCCTGTGGGAGCTAGGGATTAGACTCAGGCCATCTCATCACACACACACCCCCCCCCCCCGCATTTTAAATTTTATTTTGGGGGGCCCTTAGTCTGGTGAGGATTACTATTCCTTCATCCCTACACCATTTAATGGAGGACTCCCAAGTATTTCCCCTCTTCTCCTTTATAAGTAAGCAGATGAACCCACAAACCACACTTCGGGGGAATCATAGAAGAGAAAGGCATCTGTGTTCCATTCACCACGGGTGGCTCAACTTGCTGTACCCCCAATTCATCCAATAAAGAGTCAAATGGAGGAGAAAACAACCAAGGCCCATTTTATTTGTTCTCCAACTTTTCTTTGTACATGGGGGTCATTGGTTTTTCCAGCTAAGAGTAAAAAATGTACTAACATGCTACCATGAAGCAATTGTAATTGGTACTAACATGTATTTCCACATACATCCACACGCTACTTTGTAGTATAATGTCTGTCTGGGAGAATGGCAAGACTCAGGCTACAGTTAAATCTTTAATATAAATGATAAATTCTATAAATAGAACATCACATTACCATATACAGACACTTATTAAAGAATTTTAGGGAATTTTTTTAAGTTTGTAAATTTACCATATACAAAAAAATAAAGACCCACAGGTTACTAAAATTTTTTTCCTCTCAAAACTGTTATGTAAAACTAGCCTTATAACTGACATTAATTGGATCATAGGCCAAGATTTTAACAATGAAAGAAGAAATCTCAATTCTTCCTAAGTTCTGCCATTGATGTCCAACGGTCGTGGTGATGTCATGGATTCTCCTTGGTGTGCAAACTGAGCAGAGATAATCTTGTGGTTGTCATTGGATACAGGGTCCTCTGGAAAGAGTATATTTGGCTGCTGACTTTTCCACAATTCATGAATCACAATAAGATTTATTTATATTAGAGGTTTTATTTCTTGATTTTGGTTTTTTTGAGATGGGATTTCTCTGTGTGGCCTGGTTCTCCTGGAACTCACTCTGTAGACCAGGCTGGCCTTGACCTCAGAGATCTGCCTGCCTCTGCCTCCCCAGTGCTGGAATGAAAGGCGTGAGCAGCCACCACTGCCTGATCAATATTGTTTTTAAATAGTTGTGAATAAAACTATGTTTTTAATTGTTTGGCAAGTTTTGCTGCCTGTAAAATTATTCTTTTATGGGTGAAGCTGTCTAAGTCCTTACTGTACCTCACAGCACTGTTAACTTGAAAAGCCAGCATCCCTGCTTCTCTCTGGAGTGCTAGTGTTCATCTAGGAGAAGTCCCTCATTAGCTGCTTAATGGAGCCCCAGTGCCACACCTCCAAGGTCGCAGGGTGAAGACCACAGAAAGCTATCTACTCACAGTAAGACTTCTTGAAAAAGTTGTCTCTATTGTTAAATATACTCTGAAAATGAAGACATCTCAGCACATTTCTCAGCAAAATCCTAAGTCCCTGTTTCTCTGCAGTCTCCACACAAAACCAAACATGCTATGTGGTTTGGATGCCAATGTGAACAGGATCCCAACAGAGTCATCCAACTTCTGCTGCAGGTAATATTGTTGTTAAAACATAGGTGCTAAGCCCAAATTCATACTGATAAACAAGAGACACACACACCCTTCTAAACATATTCAAAGCAAAATGAAGAATCTTGTTCTCAAAGACTGCCTAACACGTGTACCTAAGGGCTGCGGTCTTTGAACCAAAACCTCATCAGAGAATTCTCAAATACTTGCTACTGACTTAATAATGGCACCCACAAGCCAAACATGTTTTAACTGGGAAGCTTTACACATAAATTCCCCAGTAAGTCATATTTGGCCAAAATAATATGCAACATACCACAATAGTTAAAAAACTTAACAAGTGGTTAAAATCTTACACAGACCTACAGAGGTGCAAACCTATACTTTCTGACTGCTGTATGCTATGGGGTTATAGCTTCCACGAGCCTGGTGTGTGTTTGATGCATTTATACCCTAGACAAGCCATAATGAAGAAAACAATGCTTGCAACATTTATTATAAAAGTGTGCTTTATTATAAGGAAAATTTAAATATAACCAACAATACTGAAAATAACACAGCTGGCCTCTGTAGCCTTGGTTGGGGCTCTTTATTCCACAGGCATTGGTTTCCGTGAACGTCAACACTCAGCCTATGCAATGCAACCAAAGAGAACTTGGAAAAGAGAGAAAAGAACACAGAAGGATGAGCCAGGAATTTGGGTGGCTTTTGTTCTTGTTTTTCTGTTTTTGGGATTTGTTTCTTGTTTGAACACATGGCTTCTGAACTCTGAAATAGAAAACATGTTACCTTCATGTAGAGAGCTTTTTTTCCTACGTAAAGATTTTGCAAGACTGACATTTCAAAAGCACGGCTAAAGGTGTAGGTAACAGTATAGCGTACTTTAACTTCTTGTTTACACATGATGCATTTAACACTAGCCACGTTTTCACGTACACGTAGGACTGTAAACATTCTCTTGTAAGATCGAGACAGTCACAGATGAATTTAACATACATGATACCTCTGTTCCTTAGAAACATGTTCCCCAAAGTAAAATTACCCATTTCAACATGAATTAAACTGGTGAGAATTAATGCCTTTAGACATTTGGTCAAGGGGCCTGAAAATCACATAAAAGTATATTGCTTTGGTTTTAACAATTCATCGTATTTGGCATAAAAGTAAGTATCTTGTTGACCAAAAAAAATTTTGTACTTTGTGTACTTTTAACTGTGGGCTGACTTTAAAGCTAAGAACAAGGCCTAATGAGGTGTAGGATAGAGAAAAATCCCATTAATACTCATGTATGGCTTTGCTTATACACAGACTTCTTTCCACCACCGTTGTTGAAGTTTTTGAAGGTTGGAAAGGGCAAACGCACTTGATTGGCTGCTGACCAATGTGCTCGCTGGCTGGTGCTCAGGACAGGGAAGGGCAGGGGACCACAGACACACACACAGGGTCGCAGCACTGGGACCTACAGAGCAAAGCCATGTTCTGTGGGCGTGGGCTAAGAATCCCAAATGTCTTTTGATAGGGAAGCTTTCATTTTTCTGAATAGAAGATTCGGGACTTTTAGAGGACAAAACAAATTGTCAGATTAAGATGAAATTGCCTTGAGAACCAATACAACCCTTGTGACATTAAACGTCAAAATGCGATCTGTAAGGAACCCAGGAGGTTGCTAAATACAAAGCGGGAAGCGGTGATGATGGAGAAAGGATAATGAAAGACGCAGTTATGAGCTTTCATCCTAAAAGGCTCTCTGCCCAATCATCACAACAGCTAAATTACCAGGCCCCAAAAGCCACTCAACTACCCAGGCTGCTGGCTGACAGTTGTCAAAGAAGTTGAAATGTAGTTTATTGCAAAAATATAAAAAATTTTAAAATTGCATATGATTTCCACACCATGTTACCGATAGGCCAAGGCTAACACATAACTTACTAAGCCAGAAAAGGTAGAAAATGAAATGATTGGCAATCTTACTGTCTGACGAGTTATAAAAAGAATGTGAGTGCACAAGCCACTGCCAGCTTCCCTCGTAAAGGGGCAGAGTCACTAACACGATACTTGAATAATCCAAACACACAGGTCGGCCTATGAGTACATCTTTTAATTATCTTCTTAAACATGTATGCTCTCAATATATTATAACCATTTGAATAAACCTTTCAGTCAGTTTTATGAAATAGAAAGTCGTTTTTATGATTATGTTAATTTATGAACTACCCATTAGAAAGTGATGTTAAAGCCTACTATTAAATCACTACTGTTCACTGATATATTGTAAATGGTTTCTGTTTAAAAAAGGAAAACCTGAAGTCACAGAAAATGCTTGATCTACACGAACACATCCTCGGTGGACTAACCACTGCTATGTAACTGCTTCACTAACGCGCTTTCTTCCCCACACTTTTGCTTCATGCAGTGGGCTCAACAATATCCATGTTTGTCCCAAACAGTGCAACTAATTGCTCCTCATAGGTGGCGATATTCCTCTTCATAATTTCCATGCAAGGTCCCAGAAGCCTCTCAAATGCTTGCACATCCATGGCTGAGAAAAGAAAAAACTAAATTAAAAACACCATCCCGTGAAGACTCAGGAATTGCTAGGTCATTCCTTTCTACTATGCCGTTGCAGTTTTGATATATCGACCGTGCTAGAGAATTTCAGGTAGGTATTATGAAGACACGGGGGGGGGGGGGGAGTTGAAATGTTCAACTTCGAAAAACGAAATAGGGACATCTCTGGCGACAGTCTAAAATGCTTTGACAGATGGTGGCCTTGTGGTGCAGCTGATGAGGAAATGAGGCTCTCAACACGGCAAGATGAACTTTGATGCTTCACCCTAATAATATAAACACCCCAATGGTGGTACAGGAGCGTCTCCTGCCCTGTCCTCAGGGTTTACAAGATCATGCTGTGAAGCTTTACGCATTTATACCATGGCTGATGCAACTCATAAGGCCTTCACCTGCTTCAATCAACACTTGCTTCCCTGCCTGTCCGCCCTGCCTGTCTGCCTTGTGCATTTCAGTGTTTGGCTTTGAGGCAGCCTGACTATGTAGCTCACGCTGACCTTGAACAAACTGGACTTAAATTCAAGATCCTCAAGCTTCGGGTGCTGGAATTACAGAGGGGAGACAGCAAATCTGGCTGACACGTGCACTTTAAAACCGAGTTTATAATACATAGTGGGAAACATCACCCTGCTCTAACATACCAAACGCTCTCTCAAATTGGCAAAGTTAATAAGGGAGGGTTTATAAGGCTTTATGGGCATTCTCGCATGGTATGGCAGGCACGTGAATGAAAATGAAAGCGGCCTAGCCATGTGCTCGGAGCCTCTAAATAGGCAAATGAACTCCTTCTCTAAACAAGTAGCCCATAGCTAGATAAAAACATTAGCCATCTGAGAAATCAGATTAGCATTACACTGAGAGTCCAACTACCCTCCTCCCCAGAAAGAGTAGCCTGTCATCAAGAAACAACAAAAGCTGGCAAGGTCTCTTGAATATGCATTACTGTAGCTACTGGGAAATCCTACAGAAGTTCCTCATTAGACTAAAACCAGACCTATGACTAGGCTCTACCAGTCCTAGGCACATGTCTAAAGAAGTCAAAATCAACATTCGATAGAGCTCTCCACCTGCCCATGTCTACCGCAGCACTATCCACGATAGCCAAGTTACAGAGTCAGCCTAAGTATCCCTCAACAAATAGAAAAAGAAAATACACATATATGAGGGAGTGCCACAGGCCATAAAGAAAAACAAATTGTGTCATTTGCAGGAAAAAGGACAAAGCTTGGGTACCTCGCATAAAGTGAAACAGACACTGTTTTCCTTCAGATCAAGAAGAATAATTCAGGGGCTGAGGATTTAGCTCAGTGGTAGAGCGCTTACCTAGGAAGCGCAAGGCCCTGGGTTCGGTCCCCAGCTCCGAAAAAAAGAACCAAAAAAAAAAAAAAAAAAGAAGAATAATTCAAAAACTTTCCCTGAAAGTGTGTGTGTGTGTGGGGGGGGGGGGGGGACAGATCTGAAGGGCAGAACCGGACCAACAGAGAGAAGGAGAGGGTAATGACGGTGAATATGAAAAACCCATGCTGTTCATAGATGTAATATATACTAACTAAAGAAAATCATGTAAGGAGACCTGGTCAGAAAACCATTTCCAAGGGAAACTAAAAGCCATCTATGCATGTAATATACGCATACAAATTGGACCCAAAGCCCACAAAACACTTACCGGCGAGTGATTAGACAAAATTCCTATACTGGAGATGTGTTTAAAAACAGAGAAGGCACGCAGATCAAGCAGGAAGGAATTACAGCAGGGGAGCACAGGCAGATGTGCCGACATGGGTGTCTCAGCCTTTCCTGTTCTTTCTATACTTCCTGTATCCCCCTCCCCGTTAATATAACTACTACAGGATAACAGCATTCACATCATTCAGTCTGACAGCGGAGAGAGCTGAGAATTTCTGTTGGTTTTCCTCTTCTCTTTTACCAGAGTGTCATTTGACTACTATTGCATCTACTGAAAACCTTTTACAAAGTGACTCTGTGAAGAATTAATTCTGAGGATCCTTGGGAATCTTAAAAGCACTGAAACTAACTTTTATCTTTTTGAACTGTGAGGAACTCGGAGAGGATAATTATTGTCGAACCACTTTTTGAAATGTCATTTATGTTCCTATTTCCTGAACTGTGTTTCTCAACACCAAAGTGAGTGATTTCTCAGACACAAAATCCCTATGGATACCAACCGAAAGTGGCATTTCTGCCAGGCTCCCCAGGGAGAAGAGAGCGGTTGGTTATGCTCTGACAGACCTAAAGCCAGACCTGGCTGGGATGAGTCCACCCCATGCTGGCACTGCAACTTAATAATAAACTGCACGAGACATCCATTTTAGCCTTCTTTCGAGAAACACAACACATGGCGTTTTTCTGACTACATAGATATAAAACTCGTTGGGTGGGAGTCCTTATTTCAGTAGTTAAAGTAAGTCCAAACCCTGTCCTACTTTGTGAGGCCCTTAGCACTTGTGAACCCAATGAAATGGCCCATGTGGGAGGAAGGCCTGGAATGCAGACATAACCAGGCCCACCACTGTGACCCCTACCTAAGCATTTGACAGTCCCAATGGCGTGTGCAGATGCTGCTCTTGGCTTGTTAGTGACCAGGGCAAGCTCTCCAAAATACTGTCCCCGGAGACACCGAGCGATTTCCACAGCACCGTTCTCTTCGATGTCTGATTTACCCTAAGGAGGCAACAAGTCAGTTACACTGAAGTCTGAGATCATTATAAAAAAAAAATAATCCATTATTTTCCTCGTGAATATGAGGAGTTTAGGGACTGCTTACCTTTCTCTTCATAGTAATTCTCACTTCTCCAGATTCTACAATGAAGAACGAATCCGCCGAGTCTCCCTAGCAAAACAAAAGTGCAGGGTGACCATGCACGGTCCACAGCAGCTCTGAAACCACACCTCTGAGGCTGGCCTACAGGCTCCAGTCTGCAGATACCAGTGTACATCCTGAGGTCACGATAATTCTACAGTAACTTCTCAGGCACTTGAAGAAATCCATTCTCTATCAGAAAATATGGCAAGTAACCCGGACTAGGAAACGTCCCCCGAATTCTGTGCTGAGCAACATACAAGGCATAGCACCGATGTGTGCCCCAGCGGCCCCTCCCATCAGCAGGCTCTGTCAGTATGCTCTGTGCAACTTGGAAAGTAGCACTGTGCTCCCCGTGTCCACCCAAAGTGGCCAGCGTTAGCATAAAGGCTTGCCAGGAGCAGGAGCACCGGGGAGCATTGGGAAGCAGTACGTGTTGACTCTAGAACTTCTGCAGCCTTTAGGCACCAAGCCCACATGTCAGTCTATGACAGCTTACTTCCGGCTCTGAAAAGACTGTTGGGACTGAAAGGTCTCCACCCTCTCTAAGAGCACACCCAGGGTTCCTGGGTTTTGCATGAACTCTTGTTAGAAATCTGCTCAAGTTGTGTGCGGCTTTCATCTGTCTATGAAGCCTAGGAGCTCCCCGGCTAACAGGTACTGTATAATACAACCGCTTCCCACTGGGCATTTAGGAAAACATGAGGCTTAGAGGATATTTTTACTAATACACTCAATGCTTAGATATGGTACAATTTAAGTTCTTTTTGGTGCTATCTGGAAGCAGCCTTGGAAAGTCTCAAGAACTAATCACGTAAAAACTCGTCTGCCTAGCAACCTGGGTTCTTAGTAATTTCGTGGGAGAGCCACCACTTTCCCCTCTTACACATGGCGTCTCACTCCCACTATACATGTGGATTTCATGTTATGAATTGCAAACTGTTCAGCTAGGTAATGGTTTAATGCATAGTCATTAAGAGTAAATGATATAAACAGAAACATCCAGGTTACTTACCGGCTTTAAACCATTTTTAATTAAGTCGTCTGCTGGAAGTAACATTCATTTACTCCAACGCTGCACACTAACTACGAGACAAAGTTGGACAGGATGTCTCGGGCCTTCGGGATGTAGCCCTAAACTGAATGGCAGTTCAGTTTCATACCTGAGCAATGATCTGTTCTCCATCGTTGTAAACTTTGGTGCCAATCACATCTACCACCTTCAGGCGTTCAGAAACCTACAAAGAAGGGCGTGTACAGCATTAGAGACTGGGCCGTCTGCTCTTGGTTGTTCTGGAATGAACTAGAACCCAAATGGCTGGATACACCTGGGAGGGATTTCTTCTGTAAGTCACTTGAATTGGGAAGACACAGCAGAAGGGGGCATCAGATCTCATTACAGATGGTTGTGAGCCACCATGTGGTTGCTGGGATTTGAACTCAGGACCTATAGAAGAGCAATCAGTGCTACAGTCAGTGCTCTTAACCACTGAGCCATTTCTCCAGCCCAAAATACATCTTTAATCCAGAGTTTTTGAGCTGGGAAGATCCACCTTTCACCCGGCCCACACCTTCTGCTGCAGCCTTTATGAAGGACGTGCAGGAAGGAGGCTCTCGCTCTCACTCACACTAGCAAGTTCATTCCTGCCCTGACATTAGTGCCTACTTCTTCAGGATTCTAGAGTACACTTTAGACCAGCTGAGGCATCCAGCCTTGTGGACTACTTGGACTTTCCACTGGGAGACAGCCTTTGTTGGACTTGTGGGACCACAGGCTGTAAGCCACTATAATGAATGGTATGCATGCATGTATATATCACATAAACTCTGTCCCTCTGGAGAGCCCTGATCATACACAGACCGAGTACACGGCCTTACCTGTTTTATGCCTTCAAAGGGGTGGCCTCTACATAAACTAAATAAACACAACAGTGTTCGCTTGTGTAGTAGTTGTCACATTAACTGCTAGAATCCTGAGGTAGAAAAGATTGTATTTCTAGTTTTCTGTAAAATACCAGAAGACTCAGACAACTCCCAGCCTGAATTCCCATATGGCAGCAGCAAAACTATGGTGGGATGGCAGCTGTTCCCCTGGAGGGAGCACGTGTGCTCCGGTTTGCCAAAGTCCCTTCCTGGGTTGCTTCCCGCCACGTCACATGCCTCCCTCTGACTGGATTCCCTCCTGATACATTCTATTTGAGGACAGGAGCTACTAAAGATCAGCTGCCGTGTCTTCCACAACGTGGCCAAGGTTCTCCCAGGCAACTCACAGACCCACTACCACACCGACATTTGCTATTTTACAACACCATAGGTACATATACCTATTTCTCTACAATCACTTTTAAGAGAGTTCAAATATGAGGCTTATATGTTATAAGATATTTAGAAAAGCACTTCACAGATGAATTATGGCAAAGCCAAATTTGTAAGGTAACAATTCTTTCCTAAGTGTCTGCCTTCGATGATAAGAAACAGCTGGTGTGAGAAGACGTTTGAGCTAAGGCATGAAGGAGACCTGTGGAGGAGCCATGGAGCTGTGTACAAGGCTGTCCTAGACAGACAGCAGGTACACGGGTCTGAAGTGAGGGCTGGCATGTCTATGCAACAGCAGGAAGCTAATGTCTACGGCAGGACGAAAGTGGGCGGTTAGAAATGTCCGAGAGTACAGACTCAGGGCTCGGGATACTGGGCAGGGCCTTGTGGCCTGCTTCATGGCTATCCTGTCCTGGAGGGTTGTTAACAGACTGCACCGATCTGGGATTTAAAAGGATCCTACTGTAGGTGGCTGATAAAAGCCACACAGGAGGCAATGATAATAGCACAGACAGAGGGTGGCACTGGCAAAGTTACCGGAAATGACTGGACGCTGCAGATATTCTGAAGACAGGGTAGAGACGATGTAACACACTGAACACTAGTGGGGAGAAGGCTGAGCGGATGCTGACTTTCTTACACCTGCTATCCAATAAGCAGCACTTACAGACTTGCTGTAGAGACTAGACAAGAGCCTTCTTTCCAAAAAGCAGGGTAAAATGTAGTTACAGGCAGTAAAGGAAATGGGAATAAGGTCTTATGTCGCCATCTGTTTTCATAGTAAAATATAAATATACCTGATTATTACCACCATCATCACCACTCATCACCACCATCACCACCATCATTACCATCATCATCACATCACCACCATCACCACCATTATCATCACCATCATCACCACCATCACCATCATCATCACCATCACCATCATCACCACCATCACCACCATCATCACCATCACCACCATCATCACCATCACCACCACCATCATCACCACCATCACCATCATCACCACCATCACCATCATCATCACCATCATCACCACCATCATCATCGTTATTACTGTAGGGTACTACAGCACACAGTTTGTGTAGAGATCAGGGGACACTTTTACACTTTCATATGGGTTCTGGGAATTAAACTCAAGTCCCAGCACAGTTGACCTCACAAGACTGTCACAAGAACCTTTCAGGAAATGGGTGCTTCCTAAGAAAGCAGCCTTCCCCCACCCCACCCCCAGCAGAATAAAAGCACAACTCACCTCCAGAGACTTGAGGAATGGCAGTGACTCAATAAAGCTCTCGTACATCTTCCTCTTTTTGGCATTGTTTTTTACTATTATTCTCCTGAAGGTCACCCTGTCCTAAAGAGACCAGCAAATACGAATGCAGTTAAAATCTGAACCAACTGTTTCATTCCCTACAAGGAGCACATGATAATTGAGGACTTTAAAAGTTGTAGCATAACTGTAATCTCAGCTAATAAAAATTCCATATTTTTATTTCTTTAGGCGCAACATTTGCTATTAAACCATATAAGATTTTCCTTCTTTTTCCTTAGAAAAGGAAGCATTCGTTTAGACCAGTGATTCTCAA
This sequence comes from Rattus norvegicus, assembly GCF_021556685.1. Taxonomy (NCBI): domain Eukaryota; kingdom Metazoa; phylum Chordata; class Mammalia; order Rodentia; family Muridae; genus Rattus; species Rattus norvegicus. Next base: position 54,827,182 of record NC_141539.1, read on the forward strand.
CCTGTGTGGGCTGTGACCCCTTTGGGAGTTTGAACAACCCCTTCACGGGGTCTGCATGTGAGATATTGTATTACAATTTATAACAGTAGCAAATTATAATTATGAAGCAGCAACAAAATGTTAGGATTGGGGATCACCACAACATGAGGAACCGTATCAAAGGACAACCACTGATTGAGACAGAGTTTTGACAGCACATGGACTCTATGTCCACAAGGAGGCACTGTCACACTATAAGAAAATATCCCGATACTGGTCCTTCACTGTAGATGGCAGGGCTACAAATTCAATTAAGTAGACAAGACCAGACCTGAATTTTTATATAAAAACAAAGTAGGCCAGGAACAGCCTGGGAGTGTATTCTTTGTGGTATTATTTTCTCAAATATCTACTTCAGTGAGACACGAAGACACAGAAATAAATGTACTAGTTCCGATGTCCTTGAAGTATACATACACGGAAATGAAAACTACAAGAAACACTGCTGAAAAGAACTAATCCAGAAAGAATTCATTCATAAAAACACACAGTTCAGGGGCTGGGGATTTAGCTCAGTGGTAGAGCGCTTACCTAGGAAGCGCAAGGCCCTGGGTTCGGTCCCCAGCTCCAAAAAAAAGAACCAAAAAAAACAAAAAAACAAAAAAAAAAAAAAACACACAGTTCAAAAAGCTATTTTCTCCCCAAATTTTATGTTTTGTAAATTCTCTAAAACGTTTTCATTCTTATGTAAATACCCCATAATCACATAGTTTGGCATTCACCAATGGATAATTATATCATTTTAGTAAAATTAAAACTTGATATTATTTAATCAATACTTTGTTATGCCAATATACCAGGGTATAACTCTAATCATGAAGAACTGAATGTGTCTGTGCTCAAACCCGGACGTTGCGATCTTAACCCTCAGCATGGCCCTTAGGAGACAGGTTTTAATAGGTGATTGATCAGGTCAAGAATGTGGAGTTGTCATAAACAGAACTAGATAATTCTTATAAAAAAAAACCCTGAGAGCTGCCTTGCTCCTTCCACCAAACAAGGACATCTAAGAGCTGGCCCTCTACCGGACACCAAAGTCCTTGTGCCTGAATCTTAAGAGTTCTTAACCTCCAGAACAGCGAGATGTGAATGCATGCACCATATTTGGTGGTTTGTGCTAACAGCCAGACAGAATGAGGCACTGGGAAATTAAACATCTTCTTTCCAGAGGTGGTTTATTACCGTTTAGATACCAGCTGTACTTTGGCACCAGCCACCAAGCCTAATGGTTTGCCTTCAATCAGAGGACACAAAAGATGTCTACATATGAGTCCCCCAATACACACAAAATAAAAAGTACATATAATAAAGTATATTTTTTAATTTTATGAGTTAATTCACAAGAACACTGAGCTCTTTTGAAGCCTGGCTCTACATCAGAATTTGCTGAGATAATTTTTAAAACTAAAGACTTCAGGTAATCAACATGTCTAGTGAAATACATCTAAAAGTATCCTGTGTGACTGTCATATACAGTCAGATTTGGGAAGCAGGGACATTTTAAAGATAGACCGTTATCATTGTTGTTGTTGTTGTTGTTAAAACAGAGAATTCGTGAAATAGTTCAGTCACTTAGAAGTAAATCATGAACTGTGTATCTCAGGATGAAATGGTCCACCATATCACAACCCACCCTGACCCAACAAATTCAGGAAGCCCAATTTCAAACACTTTCTTCCCAGTTACAATGGCCTTTCTGCATCACTGTAGTGGCCATGTCTCCAGCTAATCTCTAGGGCTAAGAGCTGCAGGATGCTATTTCCGGAGTGAGGCTCTAGGATGAGGACTCTTCTCTGCCAACTGCTTCTCTTTACAACAGCACTTACAACCACTGGGCTGCAGGCTGTGGACCCTCACATTTCTGCTCTGCCTCGACTTCCCCTAGAAGGGACTGGCTATGCGAATTGCTCTTAAAAAGCTAGTTTCTAATATAATGAAAACACATGTTCACATTATAATTTTAAAAATATTGCATGTTTGCATGCACCAGAAACTGTTTATAAATGTCACTAACATGTATACAGCACCAAAAGAATCTCTGGAATTTTTCTTAGGAGCTTAAGAATTATGCAGACAAAAACTCCAAGCCCTTTGTACCTTGGTTACCATTAGCATCAGGGTTGAAAGTTCCATGCTTGGGGACTGGGGGCGAAGGGGGGTGGATCTGAAAATGTATCCTGGATCAAGGATGCTTGAGGATACCTTGTTCCCGTCTGGCACCATGACTCTGACTGGCAACTCCAGTGGGACTACCACATCTTAGGTTACACTTTCTGTAATAGGCAGGTCACGGTGGACACAAGTTAACCCCCACGAGCCCCCCCACACACTGTGAGTCCTCCCTGCACACAGAGGTCTGCTCTGCTGCAGCTGTCCTCTGTTGGTTTTAAGTCATCCTTAACATCCTAGGCGATGTGTTTCTTTCTACATGAAAGACTCTCCATTTTTTTTTATCCTATAACTGACTTATTTAATAGGTATACAATGACTGCGTGGCTCCAATAAAAAGAAAATTTAAGTATCCTGTTTTTTTCTTTCCAGTGAGATGTTTTATGAGTCCAAGGCTGAGATGAATGCTGTGTACATACATTCTGTAACACAGTAACCCTCTGAAACGGGACAGTTACAACCTCTTGTACAAAGAGCTGAGGAGAACCCTAACACCTGCATGTCAAGAACACGAGACGTTTTGTGTCCCAAACAATCCTCTGTGTGGCCTGGGGTGAAGTGTGACACCAGGCAGTTCGGACACCTCCTGGGAGCTGATTCCAAGCAAGTCCAGGCTCACCTTAGATCACAGATGTGGAGTCTGCGGGGTGGTGAGTGGGTTCCCAAGCTTACCAGAGACGGAGCCCCACCTTAAAGCCATCGTCAGTTGTTAGTACTTAAGCCCTGCACTGTTACCTTGTGGAAGAGTCCACACAGCTTCTCTAGCTCCTCAGCCAAATGTGTCTGTGAACCAACACTTAACAGAATTTCTACCGTTAAGACATTTATTTATAGAGACAGACTGAGAATCTCTTGTCTGAAATACTTGAGACCAGAAGTGTTTCAGACTTTAGAGACCATCCCCCGCCCCCAACACTCCACCATCCAGTCTCCCCCACGCCTCCCCCATGCCTCCCCCACTCCCGACTGCCCAGATTCTGAAGAATCCTAACACGGTAGCATGGAAGCATGTTTGAGGTTCATATATATCTCATATACCTGGCTAAAGGTAAAGTTCAGGAGCGTAATGCCTCCTGCAGTTGACTGGCCTGTAATATTAAGTGAGGTATAGAGTTTTACAGTTGTGGAATCATGTTGGCACTCAAAAAGCATTTCAAGCTTTGAGTTTCCGGATTAGGACTGCTCAGTCCATCCTACACCCACGTCCCACCCAAAGAGACTGGTTAGCTTTGTGTACAATTGAGGCAAGATTTATTTTCCAGTATCCGAGATGAAAAGAATGGGTGTTTTACTCAGATTGCCCATGAGCAGAGAGACCACCGAGAGAACTGTTCTGCTGCTGTTGTTTGTGCTGCTTGCTGTTTTCCCATGCCTTTTCAAAGCGCAGCACACATCAGGACCACATGAAAGGTGTCTGCCAGTATAGGACTGCTGAACCCCCTTTCCAGAGTCCTGGGGGCCTGGGATGTTCCTAACAAGTTCCCAGTTGTGACTTTCAGTCTGAAAACCACTGACTTACAGACTATAGGACTTACCTCAGAGATCTAGTTAAGAAAAAGGCTGTGTGTGTGTGTGTGTGTGTGTGTGTGTGTGTGTGTGTGTGTGTGTTACAGTATTCATGCTTGTTGGTTGAAGGTATGTACATGCATGTGATCGGAGGCTCATGCACAAATGCACATATGAAATATACTTATAGGAGCCAGACACTGATGTCAGATGTCTCTCCCTCCTGGGTTGCTCTCCACTTCTGAGACAAAGTCTCTTACTGAAAATAAAGTTCACTGACTTGGCCAGACTGGTTAGCCCATGAGCTTTGGGATCTGTGTGTGTCTGCACCTGCTTCCCCCATCGATACTGCAGTTACGGGCACGGGCCACTGTGCTCAACTTTTTACACTGGTTCTGGGGATCCAAACGCAGACCCTCATTGGCGTCCAGCAGGCACCTTACTGACTGAGCCATCTCTCCAAGCTGCTGTGGCTTGTGGATTTTAAGCATGGATAAGAGAGAGGCAATTAGGATCGGATGTCATTCCCAAGGGCCAGTATATTCAAGCTCCTGACTTGGGGAGAGACAGGACATAAATCTTTGGTTCAGCATAGACTAATGGTGTGGCAAGTAGCAGAGGCTTAACAAGTGCCAATGACTCGTGATCACAAATAAAACTACCAATTAAAATTAAAATACAGTATCGATGCTATCTTTCAACAGTAGTTGAAAATATCTACTGTCATGATATTTTCAAAACTAATATCATTTGGGTCAAGCAAATATTTTACTCACCAAACCCCACAGAGCACCAGGAGAGGTAGCAGTGATTGTAGCTGCTCTGGGTGTATTGTACATTAAGGCCAGTTCTCCAAAACTCCCACGATTGTCATAGTTACCAACGCATCTTCCAACGCCATCACATTTTACATAAATATCAAATGTTCCTCTGTTGGAGATACACAAATCCACATGGAAATCAGAGACACTGTGACCCGGGTAGCATCTAATTACAGTGCAGCCGTGCTTCAGAGAAGAGCCCTGTGCAACACAATCATGTTGCCCCCCATCCCCCTCCCCCGCCTGTCCACTGATAACAGCATGTGCTCCTCTGTTCCACACCTGTGCAGAAGGCCATCAGCTACACTAGGGACAAGGACAGGGAAAATGGACCTAAACAAACAAAGTTAAAATCAGTGATGGAGTGTGTACGGAAAGGCATCTACGGAACGTACGCCAAACACTAGCGGGACTTATCTCAGACAGTAAGAACCGTGAAGTATTCCAGGCCGTTGACTGTGTACCTAATACGTTATGGTTCTAAAGGAAATGCACATGGCCTCTGATACCGGAAGAGAATGGCTGCTTTTTAAAGGAATACAGCTCTAACAATTTGCTGGCACGTCTTTTATAAACTATAGCGGGAGCTGACCACTTCCAATAAAGTCTTATTAGAACACAAACAAGGGCTGGAGAGATGGCTCAGTGGTTAAGTGTACTGACTGTTCTTCCAGAGGTCCTGAGTTCAAATCCTAGCAACCACATGGTGGCTCACAACCATCTGTAACAGGATCCGATGCCCCTGTTCTGACAGCTATAGTGTACTTACATATAACAAATAAATCTTATATATATTAAAAAAAAAAGAACAAGCAAATGTCTTTACTTATTAGACATGGCTGGCTTGGGTTACAGGCAGAATCCTTAGACCATATTGGCCCACAAAGTCTTCCTTGACCCTTCACTTTAGGTCAGACCCAAGCTGAAATTAGAAAGTGGCAGAGATGCAGACCAAGCCTCTGGCCTTGGTCTTTCTGTAGATTTTTCTGTGCTGGTTTTCCCTTGAGGTGCTGTTTGCAGGTAAAAAGACTCCATGTGCCTGTCCCTGTGCTCAGGTGGCCAGGCCCCACACTCATGTAAGCTGCCCCTCTGCACAGGGCATCTTCCCACTTCCATACTCAGGAGAGAACATGGTTTCAAGGGTGGCTGAGGTACCTGGGAGGCAGACATGATTAGTTCTTTAGTTTTATTCTGATGGTAAAATCCTGGACAAAGATGTGGTAGTGCAAAGTGGACAGGCTTGTTGTTAATGTTGTTGTTGTTGTTGTTATTGTTGTTTTATTGGCTTTGTTTTTCATGATAGAATTTCTCTGTATAACCTTAGCTGTCCTGGAATTCACTATGTAGACAGGCTGGCCTCAAGCTCACAGCAGTCTGCCTGCCTCTGCCTCCAATGTGCTGGGGTTAAAGGTGTGTGCCACCATTGCCTGACAGGGGCAGCTTTTAAGGATTAGAAAAGGACTATGACTAGTAAAGAAACAAAGAGAAACAAAATAAGGGAGAAAATTGTTGCCTTTAAATAAAATTCGTGGATAGAATGGCATTCCTAAGGATACACCCTAGAATGTGTTCCATGGATAATTACTTTTAAACTCTGGCCTCTATACTCTCTATTTTGCCACTGACACCGCTTTCTAGATTTACTATTCTGAATAGGTGAGGGTGAAACATGCCGCCAGCCCAGCGGAGGGCATCAGTGGGAAGTGTGTGAAACAGGCGGCCTGCTCTTCATACAGATTCCCTCCCTGACGTTATGAGGCCTCAGGCGGTGTGTGACAAAGCAATGAGCGTGAACCGAAGCTGGTGACGGGAGATCTGGCTGTGGGCCAGATGCCCTGACTGTGGTGACCTCAATCAGCCGCTCTGTGAGCTGGAGTGTTTCATACGCCAATGGGTGATTAGGATAGAACTGAAAGAGAATGTAGTAAGACAACCCCCTGGACTGCATCTGGGCTCTCACCTACGACTCAACTGAATTAAAAAAATGAGTGGATTTCTAAGCAGTTTTGTTAGTGAAGGCTGCAACATCAAAACAATGACTGTGAAAAAAGAACAAAACAACGGTGACTCTGCTTTCCATGAAGGGATACGTGTGGCTAGGCTTTCCCTCCCACTGGCTAGCACTGCAGTGGGCAGTCACTAAAGGATACCAGAATAGGAGGACGGAGAAATGAGCAAATGCCCCAACTGAAAGGCATGAGGTGTCATTCTGCCCATGAAACTGCTGGGCTATGGGGCAGCACTTGGAGGCAGAGGCAGGTGGATCTCTGTGAGTGTGAAGCCAGCCTTCTCTACAGATTGAGTTCCAGGACAGCCAAGGGTATACAGAGAAATCCAATTTCTTGAAAAACAAAAACAAACAAACAAATGAAAACGGAAAGAAGAAGCAAAGCACACGCACAGTTCATACGTGAAAGAAAATAGAGCCAAGGTTAGGAAAGGAAGCCCAGAGAGTTCTAATTACCAGCTGACCACAATGCTACCCCGAGGGTAGTAGGTCAGGTGGGGAGGTGATCTGTGTTCTTCACAGAACTGAGCAGCTAGGGACAGACACCGATTGCCACGGACACTCTGCCTGGCTCTACAAGGGTGAAGAGCACCCTGCCCCTGTGTGGTGGTCTCAGGATGGCAGAGGCTCATCTCCCACCACATTCTTCTCTGGTTAAGTAACACAGTCTAAGGTCTCAGTCACTAGGTGTCGATACTGGTAAGTGCATATCCTTCTGTTTAGTAAAATATTTTCTGAGTTGAAGGTCAGCCTGTTTAAGCAGCAGGACAACCAGAGCTACACAGTAAAACTGTCTCAGAAACAAACAAAACACAATAAAAACCAGCCCAAAACATTTTCAAAGACAAATATAATGCCACACAACTTTTGTGAGGACACATGAACTGCTCACTCTACTGACTAAAGGATGCTAAAACAGCAGTGGGAATGGCTCCTCCCTTACCTATGCCTCCTGGAATACCTGAGTCTACCTGAGGTCTTTTATAGTTTAATAATAACTTATAAAAACATGGCAGTACCGAGTGGGCTATACCATCACTTAGACTGGTCTTACTCCAATTCTCACTGTAACTGGCATTTACTGTATGGCAATATTAACTTTCTACCTACAAAATATGTTAGCAAATCAAGGCACATTAATGACTGTGACTTACAGATTCGCTTCTCCTATAAACTGGCTCCTTGCATGACCTTGCACAGCTTTACTGTACATAGTCACAAGACATTTACATCATAAAGTAGTGAGGCTGAAGAGAAACAACTATCAAATTAACCTGCTGGTTGTCATAGCAACGGCTAGGACTTCACACAGTAGCCTTTTTGAACCTCCGTAGTAAAGCCAGATAAAACTTACCTGTCGATGACGTAAAAGTTGTCACCATCATCACCTTGATCGATTACGTGTTCCCCTTCTTTGACCAATTTTTCAAACATGGCATCTAATACTTGAGACATCTGTTCCTATTTTTTTAAACAGACAAAATAACTTCGTGTGTATCTGGAACACAGTTCCTCGAGTAATCATGTCATTTTTATACTTTTGTGAAAGATTTAAAAAAAAAAAAAACAGGAACACCATTACCATTGAGTTTTATCAGAAAAATACCCTTTAGTCTCCCTCAGCACGTACAAATGAGATTATTTATTCTCGTACTCAACATCTGAGTGAAAGTAATGATCATTGGCCTACTTTAGGGCATTTGAAAGTATCACCACTTTACACGGAAAAGAACTACCAAACCACTATACATCTCGAGAAAAATTTTAAAAAACTAAACTAACTGGGGTGGTAAAAAAAACGGTTTCAAATTTCTGTAAGATAGCTGTTCTTAAAACCTCCTCCAAATCCCTGGTGAAATTATATCCTAACTTCAAGTTTACAGTTTGTGTCAGTGCCCACAACAGAACAGAACAAACTACGGACTGAGGCGGGAGTGGAGGGCAGCGAAACACAGAACGAAACCAACAACAAAATGACTGTAGTGAAATCTGCTGCCATCTTTTCTGTCATTACATTTCTCTTCAAAACCCAACCATCTATCTACATCTCTAGGAAAGATCTTTACGAATTATTAAAGCTGCATTTAACAGTGCTGGAGGGCCAATGAGCACAGCACGGAAACCATTCGGACTAAAATTCTGAGGTCCATCAGGGTGGGGCCCAAAGGCAAAGATGAGAGCAAGCTGAATGGTTTAAAGATGCGGGTGTGAGTACCACCTTCCCATAAATAAAGCCCCTCTCTCCCAGACCATGCTGAGCAGCCTGGACCTGACTTAATTCCCCAGACTAGATCAGAGAGAAATCAAACAAGCTGGAGAGAGCTACAATAGACAGACCAAACCCCGGTGCCCGGAAAGCAGGCCCTTCACTGCTGGGAAGAGGCCCTCGGCTCTAACAGTGAGCTCACAGGCTGCTCTGCCTCCTCGGGGCTTCAATCCACTTTCTGTTGGCAGCCTCAGAGCAACACAGTGCCATAGGTGTTCCAGGAACAGAGCAGAGCTTTTAGTCAGTGCTGCTTACCCACCCAGAGACGGCTTGGGATGACGTTACACACAGATATCAAAAAGATCCTGACAATGAAAGACAAAAAGCTTAAAACATGACTGCTATTCTTTTCCTTTAAAATCAACGCCTTGGGCGTCTTGGGTCCACAGATGCACTAAGTTGACCAGAGGGTTCCACCCCCTCAGCCTCCTCCACTACCAACGTCCCCAGCACTGTGGTGGGCTTGTTAGAACCCATCCGTGCTCAGTGACTCAAGGACCCAGAGTCTGCATTTACCTTAAGGTTTGTTCTTGACCTTACACATTCTATAGCTATTACAAATGTCTAATGACACACAGCCACCTGACTGGATTGTTTCAAGTATATAAAATAAGAAAGAATAAAACCAAACCATGAACTCAACAAAGAAAAGAGGTCTAGAGGAAACAGAGAAAATGAAGAAGTGTGGAACGAAATTTCCAGAACCGGAAGACACAAGTTTTCAAGCTGAAAGGGAACATTAAGGAACCCAATTAAACTAACGAAATCGGGCTCTCAGGTGCCACCAAAGACCTGTGTGTAGAGATACAAAATACTTCTGAAGAGGGTACATCTGAAAATAATTTTGAAAAGAAGAGGCCCAACTTCTCCCAAAATAAAGAAACACAAATTAAGATTGAAATAAGATACCACTCCTCTCACTTAGCAACGTTCACTTGCGGAGGACAGCACACTGTACTGAAGTCACCATGAGGAGGAGACATTCTCCCTGGCTTCTGTGGAAAAGCACAAATGGAATAGACACCATGGCAACATCCAGTGAGATCTCAAATGTGCAGCCTCTACTCTGACCACTCCTTCTCTAACCACTGGGAGGTGACCAGCATTTGGTGGTGTCAGTGTTCTAGATTTTGGCCATTTTGATGGGTGTGCAATATCTCGCCGTTTTGATTTGGGTGTTCTTTTCCCTAGTGATACAGGTTACTGAGCATCAGCCCTCCCTATGAGATCTCAAAATATTTTCATTCCCCCAAAAGGAAAACCTGTGTCTATTAATGACAGTCATTTGCTACGTTCATGGTCCCCTAACTCCTTAGAAACCATGACTCTGTTTATTCTCTATGCAGAGAATATGTTATTTCTCAATATTTCCAGATAAGAGAATGATAAAATGTGTTTTCTAGGATCTAGCTTATTCCCCTTAGTATGTCCTCATGGTTCATCCCCACTGCAGCATAAGCAGTAATATGCATTTCCCAGCCTGAGAACACTGCATGGATGTGACACGCCATTTTATCTATTGACCTATCTCACCAGTCTTTGTCTAATTTTCCACCAGGGTGTTACTGTGAAGATTTTTAAATTATAAGGATGTTTGTTTAGCTGCTCCTTATCGGGTGTGTCTTTTTTTAATATTTATTTATTTATACTTTCATGTGCATTGCCGTTTTGCCTACATGTAAAGAGTGTAGAATCCCCTGGAACTGAACTTACAGACAGTTGTGAGTTGCCATGTGGCTGCTGGGAATTGAACCTAGGTCCTCTGGGAGAGCAGCCAGTGCTCTTAAGTGCTGAGCCATCTCTCCAGCCCCTGGGTGTATGTATCTTTTGCAAATATTATCTCTCTGCTTATGGCATGTTTCTTCATTCTGTTGAAAGTATCTTCTATAGTTCAGACACTTTGTTGTTTTTGTTGTTTCTTTTCAAAGCAGGGTCTCACCATGTAGCCACACATGTCCCATACCTCACCCCCCTCCTGCCTTAGCTTCCTAAGTACTGGGATTACAGGACCACAGCGCCACACTTGGCCTTGGAAAGGTTTAATTTTAATGAAGTCCAGCTTGTTACTTCTTCATATACTTAACTTTTGGTGCCCTGTCTAAATAGTCACCAACGTCTAGATCATCTAGGTATATATACTTTTTAGGCATTTTTAACATTTTACATTGAGGTCTCTGATCCATTTGGGGCTCATTTTCATGAGGGGTATAAAACCTGTCTCGACCCTTTGGAGTACAGCATCCACTTGTTCCAGAGCCACTTGTCGCCTTTTGCTCCTCTATCCTGTTGATTCACATGGACCCATTCTTAGTCTGTACTCAGTTCTGCTACTTAACACATGCACTTCTTGCCGGTGTTGGTATCATACCTTACAGTACATGTTGGAAGTCATTATCAACTCCCTGACTGGCTTTCAACAGCGTGTAGGCTTTTCTGGGACTTTGTCTCTCCAGATTTATCTATTTTAGAGGTAAATTTTAGATTCAGTTTACTGGGCCGGCAAGATGTCTTAATGGAACATAAGTCTGATGACCTGAATTCAACCTGCAGATCCCACATCCTGATAACGGACATTCGGATGGTGTCTGCGTCCTTCCACCTCCTGTGGACAATGCTGATATGAATACTCGTCTATGAGGACTTGCCTCAACCAGTGTTGGATCTCAATCCTTCTGAATGTCTCTGAGAGGCATTTCTGAACTGTACGGGACCTCTACTTAACTCTGAACAGCTGAAACACTTACTTCCCACTAGCCACGTGTGAGAGTTACAATGTCCCATGTCCTCAACATCTGTTGTGGTTATTGTGGGGTTTTCTGTTTGTTTTTTTTACTTAATTATAGGCCCGCAGATACTTATCATTCAAACCACACCACAAGGTAAATGTATGTGTAGTGATTAAAATTTCTTAATTATTAAAAAAAAAAACCTCTACAGAGAACAAAATTTTAAATCTTCCCATGGACTAAGAGAAGCACCAGGAAATGACAGTGATTGGTTGTAAGGGTTTTCTTTCCTTCCTGGTTGTGGATGAGCTCTGGCCCCTCTTCATGGGCAGCAGCCAGGGCTGAGGATGATCCAGGAAGGAATAGAGCAGAGATTTCCTGGCATGGTGCTAATTAGCCCCACGGGGAGCTTTTACCCAAATGAGTTCATCAACTTCAGACAACATATGGTCACCCATCAAAATTCTGAAGGTTAATTAAATGGCTTACTAATACTGTATTTTACTTGTTACTTATGATGGGGGGGCGGGTAGTGGGAAAATATCAGCTTTATTGATTAGTTCTGACTCTAAATGTCAGATGGAGAAAAATGAAATAAATTGCGACAGTAAAATTTTTGGTTATGTTAGAATCAGCCCCATTTTGCGCAGACATATGAAACGTGGCTTTTAATTATAAAGCTAAAGCACCCATACCAGTATATTAAAAATTCCTAATAAAATAGAGAATTTTGCTTTTTAAAATCTTTCCTATGTGACAGGTGTCTGCTCTAGTCAATCAATTTCCCAGTAATTACCCACAGAGTGCAGAGAACTTAGGAAATCGTCACTACACGGAGGCTTACGGTGCTGCTGACAGCCACTGTTGGAAACCCACATCAAGTTCTCTCACAGAATGCAGATTTGAGAGGGAGCTCGGAAAAGGCTCTGAGTCACCAAGGCAGCAACAATTCACTGCACCGATGGAAAAGCCTACAGATAGCATAGGGAAACTGTGCCAGTTAGCCTCGAATTAGAAATATTTCAGGAGGAAAATGGCCCACTGAGTTGAGCATTAAAATATTCATGAAAAGCGTATCTTCAAAGACGCTAACAATTAGGAAATCTGTGTTTCAATATATGAATACACACTACTCCAAGGGGGAAGTGTGCTGAGGTTGAGAAGTGTGAAATTTTCAAACTAATCAATGACTCCAGGAAGTAAATTCAGATGAAGACAGTAGCTGCAATGCCAACACTACTCTTTGCTAATTGGAAACTATTCTCTCCCCCTCCTCTGTGGAACTGTCCTTGCTCTGGAACAGTCTGGATGTCACAGTCACTGCAGCTGGACACTGGCAATCGTCCTAGATGTTCCTTCAGGCCCCAGGAAGGCAACTGTTGACTTCCAAGGTCTGGGAACTGCATATGGAGAAGCCATCCTCCCCTACCACCTTAGGTCAGGCCCATTTCTCCCCTAGATCATAGTATGGTTTCCTTCATGGGCGCTACTCTTTTGTTCTAGCTCACATCCCTCTCCTTTAACTTCCAACGGGAACAAATAAGACTGGTAAATCCCCTGCTCCAAATACTTCAACACCCACTACATTGGAAAAGAACGTAAGAGCCCAAGGATGGGAGGAATGCTATCCTCTGTACATAGTGTGGCTGTCTCGCACACAGGCTCACTTGCAGCAGCTGTGATGTGCCCTCACACACATGTACACACTTACACCCACACTTGTACATCTGCACACAGACACTGATACACATAGATAAAATGCAAAAAATTACCAATTTAAATTTAATAAAGGTTAGAGTAGACAGGGTCCCAGAAATGTTTATGTTGGGCATACTAAGACATTAGCAGTCATCACTAACCACCGGGCTCCTCCCTCACACGCACCTTATCCCCATAAAGCCAGCCATCACAGTCTGGCTTGTCTCTGTCTCCGTCCCCACTCAGAGACAGCCATTCTGTGCTCCCTCACCCCCAGTGAATCTCTCGCATGAGGTATGTTGCCTGGTGTCATTTCTGTGGTTGTCCTTGCCCCCTGCTTCACTTCCAGGAAACCCTCACAACAAAACCCTTTCCCTGTTTAACTAGCAACTGTTTCATTCGGTCACTAGAAAAGCAGGTGAGACGACTGACTGCATTCATGGTCACACCGCGACCTCATCTTGTTACTGGAAGTATGTAGGCCAGAAACCTCAGCATCACCTGGATACCCGTGAGGCGTGCTCTTGGGCTCCACTCAGACCTACTCGATCAGGGTCTCCAAATCTACTAACAGCCCTTGATGATACACAGTTGTGTTAAAACTTGGGCGGCACCGAAATTCTCCCAAGTTCTAGGAAACAGTAGAAGATCCTTAATGATAAGCCCACCCCTAAATATAAATGGCTCAGTGGTGCAAAGAGCAAACATGGAGTTAGGGGACTGAGTGGACAGACTCAGTCTGAACGGATGACACAAACCAGAAGAGTGGAACTGCAGTCGAGCGGCTCTGTAACCTTTCTTCAGCTACACTTGTCTGTTCCTACTTTCAAGTGGGTCACGTCATTTAAGTTTCTAACAACTTTATGCATGTATCTGAGGAGTTTGGGCTGTTTCAACCCCATCACCCTCTCTTACTCCCTCCTCCCTCTGAATGTCTTCTCAACAAGACCTCTTCCTACTTTTTCTTTTCTTTATTAAGCGACCCACTGAATTAAATTCAGGTTCTTTGCATGCGCACGGGGTGGCTAAACATCTGGAAAAAAAAAATGGCACCTTTCTAGAAGCAATCAAAGGTCTCGGTAAGTTTTAATGAGACTTGATTTAGATAACCTGTCTGCTGTCTTCCTTGTGAGTGCGTGAGTGCGTGCGTGCGTGCGTGCATGTGTGCGTGTGTGTGTGTGTGTGTGTGTGTGTGTGTGTGTGTGTGTGTGTAGATGCCAAAGGTTAACCCCAGGAGTCTTCCTCTACCACACTCTACCTTATATTTTGAGAGAGGGTCTCTCACTGAATACAGAGGGAATCATCTGACTAGAGAGGCTTGTCAGCAAGCCTCTGAGATCTACCTGTCTCCCACACACTGCCCCCACCTCCGCAGTGCTGGGGTTACAGGCACATGCTGCCGCATCTGGTGTTTTCACGGGTACTAGGGATCTGATCTCGGGTCCTCACTCTTGCATAGTGGGCATTTTACTCACGGGGCCCCAGCCCTAACAGTCTTTAAATACCATCACTTTATCAAAATTACCTAATCTATCCAAAATATTACTACTAAGTATGCATACCTAGATAAAGAAGAAACAGGAATTGAGAATGTTCTGGTTTCAGGCCATCCTTTCTTTTTGAGACACTGATAAATACGGAAGGTCCTAGGAACATATGCTACTTAAAGAGAGAAATGAAGCAGAAAAAGATGTGTATTCTACCCTCAAGAAACGAATGAATGACGCAACATACAGATTTTTGTTTAGCCAATCAGAAATGTCAAAAATGATAATCTGAACTCAGGGATGAATATAATGTTTTACTGTTTGCTTCAAAGTCCAAATATAAATCATGTTCTTGGAGAACATGATAAAAGGTTACACAAAAAGCCAATGGAGACCTTATAAACATTTCAGGGTATAAACATGACCTTACATAAAACGATATGATGTAGTACCTTAATATTTCAAAAAACTTCCAGCGGGGCAAACCTCGTTTTAAAAACAGTAGGACTTTGATGTTCCCAGACATCAATCTGATAACTAGAAAATGTGGAATGTGGAAAAACTTAGGGCTGAAGTCAGCTACAAAAGTTGGTTCTTCACGTTTGGAGCGGAGCAGTTCTTCCCTGAATCACTAGAGAGCAAAAGCACTGTCTGTGATGACAAAGAACACTTAAGAGTGTGAGGGGGGGGCTGGGGATTTAGCTCAGTGGTAGAGCGCTTACCTAGGAAGCGCAAGGCCCTGGGTTCGGTCCCCAGCTCCGAAACCCCCCCCCCCAAAAAAAAAAGAGTGTGAGGCGAAGTCTGAAGCCTATACCGAGTGGTGCGCTAGAAACACCCTCTGCGGAGTCTAGAGATGTCAAGAATTCTGTCAGAGAATCAAACATTCCCTCGCCTTAAGCCAAGTAAAACACTCCATGTAAAACATGAACAACGTAGAGCTTAATTACACTCAAATCTGATTCCTATTACTGGCTGTTGGGAGCAACAGGGAGGACCCTTCCAAGAGTCTCTACACAGAGAATTCAGGGGTCTAGCCTCTCCCTCCCTGTTCTATCCCAGGGCTAAGCAAGGGTCTAGCCTCTCCCTCCCTGTCCCATCCCAGGGCTAGGCAAGGGTCTAACCTCTCCCTCCCTGTCCCACCCCAGGGCTAGGCAAGGGTCTAGCCTCTCCCTCCCTGTCCCACCCCAGGGCTAGGCAAGGGTCTAGCCTCTCCCTCCCTGTCCCACCCCAGGGCTAGGCAAGGGTCTAGCCTCTCCCTCCCTGTCCCACTCCAGGGCTAGGCAAGGGTCTAGCCTCTCCCTCCCTGTCCCACCCCAGAGCTAGGTTTGAGATGCATGACTCTCCACAGACTCAGACTCAGCTCCCACAGTGATCACAGAGGGGGTCTAAGTTTAAAAAGCAGAAGACTCAGGTCCTTGCCCAGTTCTCAACCCCCTTCCCTAGGAGTTCTCTTACTGGATCCAGGTTCTTAAACAGCAGGATGTCTTTGCAGGCTTCTTGCAATCTGTTTCTTTGATCGTCAGTTTTGGGATGTATTATCTGAAAAGACAGCAAAAATCAAGAAAGCAAACACAGCAGTCAATACCAGGTGAAAATCCAACAAAACCAAAAAGGGTTAGCACTCTGGTCCACTCCAGGTGGCAGAACATTCACTCTGGGTGGCAAACAGGGATTAGTCCATGAGCACAGGAAATGGCGCACTCATCAACATTGTGCTGGGACAGCCTTCCCCCAGATCAGCAGGCACACTATGAGAAGATGCATCCTAGCCTATATGGCGTACACAAAGGGACAGAGTGTTACATAGTTACACTGGAAAGTCAGACACTGCCTTCATTCCCTTGTTACTCAACTTAAAACTCTTCCAAAGGCAGCTCTTTGCTTTAAAACTTGATAATGTCGGCAGAAGCAGATAAATTCTTAAATGTATACTTCATTCAAGATTAAAGAAAATTTTAGGAAAATTACAGGTAACTTCCCTGATAGCACATAAAGGATTTTTACTAAGGAACCCAGCAACCATGCACTGCCCCCAAGGGAAACGACTCCAAGAAATACTGATGCAATCATTATAGGATATCGTTATAGGATAAAGTCAGGAGAGGCCAGTGTTCTAAACTTTTATTGAACATTTACTCCAGGACAATGAAGCAGTCATGGGGTCCTCTGTGAGACTCAATGGACCAACAAGTTGGCTTCTTCTTTTCATGACATGGGAATGCTTGAGACCGAATCCAAAGCCTTGGCCACATTAGGCAAACACTCTCCCACTGAGCCTTATGCCTAACTTAAAAGGCTCTTTTTATTGTGAACACTGGTGGTTTGTAAATATAACATGAGGTAAAAGATGCTCTTAAAGGGGCTGGGGATTTAGCTCAGTGGTAGAGCGCTTACCTAGGAAGCGCAAGGCCCTGGGTTCGGTCCCCAGCTCCGAAAAAAAGAACAAAAAAAAAAAAAAAAAAAAAAAAAAAAAAAAAAGATGCTCTTAAAAGCAGGCATGGAGTGGATTCCTGGAAACCCAACACACTACTTCTCCTATTGCAATATTGATTCAAACAATAATTGTAGGATCTCATGAGCAAATGCCTCACCATTCCCATCAAAGCAGCTAGAATCAGACAGCAATGAGCCTGTGCCCACAGACACCAACACTCCCAGGCACATTTAACTTAGCAGAAGACATAGCTAAAAAAACCTAAAACTAATAGAAACAGACCCCTAAACCTAAAAAAGGTGACATTACAGTACAAGGAGAGGATTCTAATGGGCACCACGCCTGTGCCTGTGACTTATAGGTGACACAAAAGACTACTAGCTAGTGAATAAATCCTTACAGATTTTCAATTGAATGCTGTACCTTGGGATTCTGTGTGCCCCCACACTGAGCCTCATGCTGCTGCTCTGAAGACTGTGGGGGGCCTTAGCAGGTGAGGTCCGGCTCACAGATGCACATGGCTATGGGCAGGCCCTTCTTATCTGCTTGTCTTCCCAGACCAGCAACCCCTTCCTGGATGCTACCCTGTGACATTCTTGCCACTGAGGACTAAGACACTATTAAAGCCACCCCTCCCCCACCTGAAGCCCCCAGAAACTGGATCCCAAACAAACCTTACTCCCTTACATTGTGTCTGCCAGGCTATTTCTTTTTGTGATTTGATTAGTCACTCCATAAGGGGAAAGGAAACCTTTGATAACTTTCTGACCCACATTCGCCTGAACTGAGGCCCTAAGATGGCAGGAGGGCACAATGCTTCTAGCCTATGCTACACAGAAACGCTCAACACTTAGATCCCCCTCACCAAAACTCACCATTTTCTACTTGAAAAACAAGAGATGAGTCTGAGTGCTACTTCTCCCTCTGAAGGGAACAGCAAGGGCGGGCCTGCAGAGCAGCCATCCGGGAGGGATGCAGGAGAGGGGCTGGGGATGCCAGCCCACTGTCTGTCTGCTCTCCGCCCTGCGCTGCTTCACCCCTGCTGTCAATCCAAGTCTTCCCCTTCCTCCCCACCCTTTCACTTCCCATGAGGTCTGAAGAAGGAGCCCCAACTTTTCCCTGACCCTTCTGCTCTAACCAATTAACCTGTCTAAACTGTGTTTCCCAGGCCCTCCCTGGGCTACGGTCTACTGTTGTTCCCCATCTTCCCACTCCTCCCAGCTCCCTCCTAAGGCCCTTCTCCTATTACACTTTGTGCTCAGGGAGCAGTCAGATGGCAGGTGCAACCCTGGATGCTTTTGGTGCAGAAGATGCTGGCCTGCTTGTACAGACACCATTTCTATGAGGCTTGACACGATTCTGCATTAAGAGGTTTGTGTCTCTGGAACACTTAAAATTTAGCAATCTACCCGAGGGTGAGCTTTTACCAGCCCACAGCTTCTTTTGATTTTTATTAAAATTCCTCATTTCAGGATACAAATACTGCTAAACAAGCACTTATGTGGCATTTGATGTGTGCCAGGCAGTATTTCATGGGCCCCATCAATATACATTCATTTCAACCTAGTAACAGACCCCAGGAAACAGGTGGCAACTTAGAGGGGAAAAAACAAACTCACTCAGTTGATCTCTTCCTCTCACAGTCTGTAGACTACAGACCGCTGGCTATCAGTAAACACTCAGACCCCAGAACAGTAAGCCACACCCACCAGCACATGTGTACTCAATGGTGTCTGAGCTAAGAGTGGCTCTGCCTTCTCTCTCTCTCTCTCTCTCTCTCTCTCTCTCTCTCTCTCTCTCTCTCTGTGTGTGTGTGTGTATGTGTGTCTGTCTATCTGTCTGCCTGCCTGCCTGCCTGCCTGCCTGCCTTGTCTCTGTCTCTCACACACTAACACATGGAAATTAGATGAAATTCAAGTTCAACAGACATGCTTTCATCTGCACACTGCCTGTGCTGATTTTGAGTCGCAGCAGTAGGGCTGACTAGCTTCCGACTCCCAAACATTAAATATTCATGTGGAGGAGCAGTGAATTTTCAGTCAAAAAAAAAAAAAATTTCCCACTAAAGCATTTGCCAACTCCTGCTCTGAATCTCTACTGCCTTTCAAGGAAAATAATCAGAAAGACGACTGATATGTTTTCCTTAGCCATGCTCTCCACATACCCTGCGTTCTCTTCACTCCAACCTTCAGGAAGACATAAAGGAGACCTCTCAAACATCCAATGAGAGCACCCCATTCTCCAGCTGCAAACCTCAGTGGGCCCCACCCTGTGCTGAGGTGCATTTCCATTCCTCCAATTCTGACCTCATTTGAGCCCTGAGCCGGCCACACCTGCCTCCACCACACAGCTTCACTGGTGGCTGCCCAGTGAGCCCAGGCATGACTCTTGTCCTGCCTCTTGTCTTACCTCAAGGAGACCCCAGTCACTTCAGACTTTTAATCCCTATACAATGTCCGCCTGTGCTTTGAGCACTTCCTATTTTGTAATTACTCATTAATTTGCTTGTTTGCATCAGCCGGCAGCCTCTAATAAAAAAGGACAGGGGCTGCTTCACCCTGTCCTAAAGCCCCTGGCCAACTATGCAGAGGTGCGTCCGAGAGATCTTTGTAGGCTAGAACAAGGAAATATACTACTCTTCCTTCCAATGCCACGTGCTAGAACTATACAACCCTTAAATTCTCTTTTATTATTGGTATTCCAACTAAAACCCAAATTAGTTTTTGCTAAAATGAGTCTTAAGTATTTAGATTTTCTTTAAATTCATATGAAGATAAATATCCATTTTTAGTAGTTTATAGATTTCATGATTATTAAAAATTCCAGTTAATATGATGTTAATATAATAATAATTATAATGTATAATAATAATAATAATGTTACTCTACCAATATATAGTATATATTTTCCTCACAGACATTTTTCAATGCCCATCTAAATAGAGCTAACTCATTTTGACATCGGTAATAATCATACCTAGGAACTATGGTACTGTTTGTCTTACAGTTTTAAGGCCAAAGACAAGATATAATCTTTAGCATGGCATCTAGAAGAAAGCATTTTTAACCTAATCAAAATCCTAAAGCACTTTATTATAATCATTAATATGTAATTAATGCATTATGTAGAAATTTAAATTATTAGCCAGGGCAAGGCTTAAAGTGAGTCCCCAACCCATACAGACTCCAGTGTCTTAGGGCTTCTGTTGCTGCAATGAGACACTCTGATTGCAATGAGACTCCTTCCTTGGGGAGGAAAGGGTTGTTTTATCTTATAGCTTGCAGTCCACCATCCAGAGAATTAAGGAAAGGAACTCAACCATGTCAGGAGCCTGGATCCAGGGGCTGATGCAGAGGCCATGGAGGAGTACAGCTTACTGACTAGCTGCCCGTGGCTTGCTCAGGCTGCTTTTATAGAACCCAGGACCACCAGCCCAGGGATGGCACTGCCTACAGTGATCTGGACCATCCCATATCCTCCATAGAAAATGCCTGCCCTGCTTATACAAGTGGTCTCTTGAGCCTTGACTTCCTAGCCCTGCCCCAACTGGTTAACATGGGGCTTATTAGAAGCTCCGGGAGAAACCAGGATCTTGAACTGAAAGACAGCAATAAGGACAGTGTTGGGTGAGTGCCCTTAACACCACTCAAAGTCTAAACCTTTGCTGCTGAAGAACCCTAGAGAGGTGGTTCTCAACCTTCCCAATGCTGCAACCCTTCTAACATAGTTCCTCACGTTGTGGTGACCCCAAATATAAAGTCATTTTCATTGCTACTTCATAACTGTAATTTTGTTACAGTTGCGAATTATAATGTAAATATCTGATATGCAACTCCCAAAGGGGTCATGACCTATAGGTTGGGAACGTCTGCCCTAAAGGTAGGTGGCTCTGTCTACGGTGTAGCCTCTGAACTCTTTCTGAAATTGGCAATATGTCCAAACATGAATCCAATAAGCTCACACTGGTATTTCCTATGTTTAAGTCCATTTGACTGGCTGCTAAGTGAATATTAACTACAATGGGAACGAACTAGCTAAACCATGTTACTTAACTAACTCTCAATGATAGCCAGAACTCTCAAGGTCTCAGCTTTTTGAAGCAGTGAGATACTAAATGTTGCTTTCTAACTATGTCCCTTAGTCTTAAGATTTTTAAAACTAGTTTAAACTACCTCAAATTACCTTGATTACTCAATTTTACCATATATAGTTAACACAAGCGCGAGGAATGTGTGTGGCCCTCAACTATCATCCATTACTGTTTCTGGTAGAGACACGGATGAGGTACGTTGGTAGGGGAGGTAGTTTTTAGATCACACAGCGTAGTGACAGCATGCTTCAGATTGGCAAGAAGAGTTGGATTGCTACCGGGAGTGTTCATCCGCTTCAGGGGCCTAACAGTCTTAAAGTGGGGACCCACTATCTTCGTTTCTCAGAGCTATATGTACAAGCTTTTAAAAACACCTCCTAAGGCTGAAGGTGCAAAGAAGACCTTTCCAAAGTATGTATAAGGAAAAGAAGGAAGGGAAGGACGGGAAAGGCAGGAGTCGGGGAGGCCGGGTATGACTGGTCTTCATGTTCGAGCATGATGACCTTCAACTTAGTTTACTTTTTACTGGATTACCAATGGGAGAAGTAAGTTAAGGACACCACTTAAGAGCTCCATCAAACTGCACGAGGCAAAGCCTTGCAGAGCCATCAAGGCCTCCAAGAACGAGTCTGCACTAAGTGTGCCAAGCGAGCGCTGTGTTGGCAGCTTCCTTGTGATGCTATGAGGCCTGTGTCTTTCAGAGGAGCCTTCCGTTACTGACCGATCTTCTCTAGGATCTTCCTATATAGGGAACACTTATCACAAACAACCATGGCTACAAGAGAATTAGCTCAAAACATTTCCTCCTCAGGGTGCCCGTGCTGGAAGGACTGAAGCCATACCTTCAGTGAGCACTTCTGCCTCGTCTCGCTTCGTCCAAGAGCGACTCTGATTAAAACACGGTAAGGAGAAGATACTTTGCTTGTCTGTGCCAAAAGCCTGTGTCTGTTAAGACTTCAATTATTACTGCCTTACGTAATGTGAGAGCGCCCGCTTAACGTCACCTAGTTCAGTAAACTACATACCCTGGACTCTGCATCATCTTCTTCTTCATCAGGATTATAAGCTTCTGCACATACTGCAAATATAAAAGGGGACATTTTAAACATCTGTTCATCAAACACATGCAATAAATATCTTTAAAAAATTAATCATCAGTGTGCTTCGGACACAGGACCCAGAGGCCCCTGAGCTGGTACTGACCTGAAAGCCTCCTCCCTGAGGGTTAGCTTCCATGGTACCAGAGGGCCCATGCAGGCTTCCGAAGGAGGGAAGCGACCAACAGTTCTACCAAAATATGATACCTATGAGCCACAAGGACCGCCAGCATGGTGCGGCAAACCTGAGGGTGCAGTAGGCACAACTCGGCAGTAACCAACAGCTTTCTAGTTGGGCTTAAGACCTGACAACAAGAGGGAAATGGTACCTGGTACTGGAAACCTAGCCAATGGGCTGAAGACTCAATATGGAAGGAGAATCTATAACCACCATTTTACTAAGCCAGTGTAATCCCTCACTACATCTAAATATGGGTCCTTATACCTACAGATAAGTGTAGTCCTCACTCCTCGTCAAGTAGACATCTTTGCCACAGAGAGCATTACAGAAAACCACAACCAATCAAAATGCAGAGTTGTGGAGCCTCGTCACGCTAGATATGTCTACAAAGCACTCCCACACCAAAGGCCCGGGGAACATTGAGGAAGAAGGGGTGGGAAGACTGCAGAGGACCGGGGAGTTTGCTGTGAGACTGTGTTATGATGTCAGGTGGGTGTAGCAATGTCAGATGCTACACCCACAGTCTTTCCAACATGACTGCCTAAGCATGAACTGAACAAGGATGACACTCGCAGATGTACTGAGGTAGACGGGGGAAGATTGGGGACCTCGACTCCACAAATAACTACAGGCAACTAAGGAGTGCTGAGAATGGGGGAAATCGTCTTCCTCAGGGAAGAGCACACCAACTGTTTACCCACCACCAAGTGGTGAGCCTGGAAAACAAATACTCACTAGGAACACTAATCAGTAACAGACTGAGCAGGGTGTGTGTGTGTGTGTGTGTGTGTGTGTGTGTGTGTGTGTGTGCGTGTGTGTGCGTGTGTGTGTGGTGTGTGTGAGTGTGTTTGTGTGTGTGTGCGTGTGTGTGGTGTGTGTGAGTGTGTTTGTGTGTGTGCGTGTGTGTGTGCGTGCGTGTGTGTGTGCGTGTGTGTGTGCGTGCGTGCACGTGCGCGTGTGTGTGCGTGCGTGTGCGTGTGTGTGTGTGTGTGTGTGTGTGTGGGAATGTATATGTATGTGCATGTACTTATGTTAATAACAATGAAAAAGAAGGCTATGAATTTGGAAGAGAGCAAAGAAGAGAACATGGGACTATTTGGAGGGAGAAAATAGAAGGGGAAAATGGTATAACGATATGTAAAATCTCAACCAAAAAAAGAAATTTAAAATTAACGATCATAAAAACCATGATGGTTTTTAAAAGCCATTAATTACAAGGAAAGGAATCTACCCCCTAAAATTGATTATATATCATAATTTTTATGAAAATTTCATAATATAAATCCATACTTGAAGATATTGGCCATTGCTTTTTGCTTATTCCTACTCAATACTTAACCCTTTTAATCTTTATTTCCAAAGTAAAGAAGCATTTATAACCCTAAAATTACCTAGGAAAACATGAACAACAACAACAACAAAAAATCCAAGTTTGCCATGAAATGATCAATTTAATCATATAGCTATGAGAACCTCACAATCCACTTCCTCAGTACCAGATGTTGCAATACTGACAATATTTCCTCCTGGTCTTTGTTGGAGTTGAATTTAAACTACACATGCAGTCTGAAAACTGCTTCCTTTTCCCTTAGCGCTAAGAATGTTTGCGTCACCAGAAACAACCAAATATTGTTCTTAAGGACCACAAATTATGTTACCTTGCTATAATTAACTTCATTCCTAATACTGACCATTTAACTAGCTTTTTATTGTAATATTTTTGTAATAAACTTATTCTCCATAAATATATGTAGACATTTTACATTATTTCAAATGTTATTTTGGGAGTCTAAAAGGCATGATAAATCTTAAGGCATATTTACTGTGTATTTTTCTACAAGACGCTGTACCCATCCATTGTTCTACAAAGAATATAAAAAGGCTCTCTGGCTACATGAAAGACTGGGTGCCAATTTAAAAGAAAGGACTTAAATGTTTAAAAACTATTAAATATGGACAACTTACAAATACTTTGGCTATATATCTCCTCTATGGGGAATATATTATTTCCCTTTAAAGGAAGTTTCCACCCGCCCCCCTCTCTGTGTAGCTTTGATGTCCTAGTGCCCACTACGTAGATCAGGCTGACCTCAAACATAATACATCTACCTGCCTCTGCCTCCCAAGGGCTATGATTAAAGTCATGAACCACCATACCTGGACAAAGTCAGCTTTTTAACATTATTTTATGGTTAGACTGCTCAAAATAATTTAAATTTCTGTTTGTTTATGCTTAATACAGTGCTGTGCGTTGAGGAAGAAAATACAACAATGTGACTTAACCCCAACATTAAATATCACAGGAATACCATACACGTCATGAGCTTAGACACCATTTTCTCATTTGCGAATCTAAAGATCTAATACTTGTCTTTCATTTCTTCAAAGGTAGGTAGGTGTTTTTATTTTGACAGGAGTTTATCTTGGCTAAGATATGGGAAGTGAAAGCGTGAAACTAGTAATGATGACAAAGATGATGGTGATAAAATGACAGGCTCATGATTGGCCCCGTGGGTCTCAGGACAGCATCCTGAATGCCATCTGTCCTCCCCAGTGCCTTTATCATCATTATGATAATAGCCACCACTATCTTTCTGCAGACCCTGCTCTGTGCAGCCACATTTTGCCCTTCACAGAAGATGCCTGGGGACAATTTGATCATCCAAGTGTAGGGGGCTAGGGAAGGCCACAGACATATAGTAGACTTGGGTCAGGGGTGCTGTTTAAAGGCCTACCATATGCAGTAACCCCACCACACACAACCGAAAAACAAAAAAACAAAACCAACCCCAAATACAGCATCCACCTGGCTTTACATACTCAAATTACTGAGGCTCAAAAGCCCTGACCTGCATTTTCTTACTCAATCCCACAATCCTACAATAGCCAATGTGACCACTTCACAAGTGCAAGACCAGGACATAAAAAGGTCGGAGTCACACATCCTAGTAAATGACAGGACCCATATTTGATCCTAGAACTGTCTATCTTGACCCCAGGACCCTTGCTGTCAGCCACTGCTGTATACCTAAGGACTTTGGCAAGTGTTCCCCACAGTGCCTGGACTTGAGCTTGGGTCTCAGACACCCAGCAGAAACAGCATTTCTTGAGAAAAGGTTCATATTTAAAGACCTCCAATGATAGATACATAAAGTCAGAATGCCAAGTTAGTAAGTAACTTCCCGGATGAAATACGAAGTCAGCATGACCAGTCAGTTCTCTCTGGGCCGGAAAACCATAATTAAGGAGTTGCCTGGTGATTAGGAAACAGAAAGTTAAGAATCTGTCAAACAATATCTGGCTAGATAGCGCATGTGAGCGTGCACGCGTGCACCCGCACACACCCACACACTGTTATCATTAGCTAACATAGCTTACACACTTTAATTGGGCTACAACTTTCCACAGGGGTGAAAACCTCTTCTAGGTGAGGCTCTGCAACTTTCCGTCTCCATGAATGACAGCCAGATAGGGAATGGGATGGCTATATCATTTGTACAATGCAAAAAAGGAAAGAAAAGCAAGGGCCTTTTAACAAAATTCGTAGACTTCACAGAGGAAGACAGAGGAGAAAAGTCAATCCAAATGGAGGGTGTTTGGGAGCATTCACACTGTGAAGGTAGCTAGCTCAAATGACCAATATTCAACAGGAGATGAAGCACCTAACGGTTCTCCATGTCCCCTGACTCATTAGTGTTATCTTAAATTTCAGTTCACAGAAAGCATTTTCTGGTCCTGTGGTTCCAAACTGCTGGCCTTGGAAAAAAAATCTGTCATTTTGTAAGCAGCTTATCAATTGTGTCCTCATCAATCACTTAACACTCCTCTCATTTGAGCATCTTTATCATCAATGTGTGTTTGTGTTGGGTCATCAGTTTCCCTGGAGTACTTGCCAATATTTGAGACCGATTCTTGGCACTGCTGCAGTTGTCTCACTGACTAGAACTGACCTCCTATACAAATGTCACTCGAACCTCTGAAAGGTTGCAGCGGTAGGCCTTACAGTCCGCAGAGCCATCCTGCAGTCTCCTTTCATTAGAACTCACCTCATTTTCTCCCAAGCTACCCCTTCTCTCCAGCCACATGTTAAAAGTCAGATCAAGAGTCATGGGTTGTGGCTATGGGACAGTGGGACAGGGCTTACATGGTACCCATGAGGCCCTGAGTTTAATCTCTACCACCACAAACTTCCCCTAACACACCCACAAATTGGGGTTGGAGAGGGGCAGATCTTAACCTTTCACCCACACAGAGCTAATTTAGGTGCATTTGTTTCAGAAAGGACGTTTTGTGCTCCTCCAACTGTGGGAGGACTCACTGTCATAACATACTATGTTCTTTCTAACATGGTAAAATGTGTTTGTCTCACGGTCCTGTAGGGGACGGCTGGGTATTGCTGCTCCCTAGCAGGGACAGGGCAAACTGCCTGGCTTGATGGACATGGGAAAGACTTGCTAATGAGCGATCTTCCATGGTCCTTGAGAATGGGACGCTGTTTCTAGTAGCTTCCAGTGTCACAGACTGTCAGACACGTTCTAAGTAGATTAATGAGAAGCTGACTGGGTTATTTGTTCAAGAAATCGGGACCAAGGAATAAGTAAAGAAGGGTTTCCATCTTATTCACTAAAAAGCATAGAGATTAAGGAATTTGGTAAATATTTGTGTAAAACAAATGAATGCTGGGCTGTCTGGATGGTCTGTCAAGATGGTCTCCATGTAGCCTGTGCTGCCTCCTATTCTACCAGATACACAATCGCCCTGTATCTTCCAGACAATCTGAAACTCATCCTCAAACTGTATCCTTTACTCTTTGGCAACTAAGCCATAGAGGGAGACAGTCTTAAGATATATTTAAATTTCACTGTTCTACTGCACATATGTGTTTGGATAGTATCCTGGTTGTTGAGAATGGTCTAGGAATTCAAGCATATCCCCACACTGCAGAGAGAGTGTGCACCCTGGTGCAGCCAGACAACTGTCACAGATTGCAGAACAGACAGCAGGAGGAGATCTGTGCCGACTCTGCATCCTGCCGAACTTGGCCTTCAGTCTCCTCGTGAGCTCTATTTATAGTGTGGCAGACAAAGGGTTATGCCAACTCCGAGGTTTGTTGTGTTTTTTATAAAAGGAAGATCCCTCTTCACTCTGCCGGTTATCTTTGTGATTCAATAGTCAGATAACCTGACATTAGACATGAATATAGCCCACGCTAGCATCTTGGTTGTCAAAGAATAAAGAACTCCATTGGGTGCTCGCTGATGCTGTATTCTACACAATATGTCCTCCATAAATATTCATCGTAAGAATGACAGGCAAATATGGCCTCAACACAAAGACTTTGTGAGTCTTTGTTTCAGAGATCTTTTAATCTCAAAAATTATTGTCTTCTATACAATACACAAAAGTTAATTTTGTGTGTGTGTGTGTGTTCTCAATGCACTTGGGTTTTTGCATACACATTTAAATAATAATTAGCTTAAAATAAAGTACATATAAAAAAGCACAGGTGTATTAAACAACAGAAGTCTCACTCAAGACTGCTGAACTTCGCTTACTGGAGTGGAAATGCCCTACTATCTGAGAAAAATACTTTTATCTTTTATAATTATCAGTGAAGGCAAGTGTCTTACCAGATCAGATGGTTCCGGGGATGGGGGAAGCACAAAATATACACCAAATGCATACGATGCACAATGTCCTACAGTTAAATCTCAGAGGCAAGGAGGGTGATAAAGAGACTGAGAACGGGGCTGGGGATTTAGCTCAGTGGTAGAGCGCTTACCTAGGAAGCGCAAGGCCCTGGGTTCGGTCCCCAGCTCCGAAAAAAAAAGAACAACAACAACAACAAAAAAAAAAAAAAAAAAGAGAGAGAGACTGAGAACACCAGTACGAAATGCACGTGCTCAGGAAAGGAAGGGAAACAGTGAGGTGACACCACAGGCTCCCTGCAATACCCATCTACAGGGCAGTCTGGTATATACATATCTGTTCTCCGCCATCAGGAACTATCTGCTTTAGGTAGTGTTTCTATTGCTGTGATATCACTATTGCTGTGATAAGACACTATGACCAAGTCAACTTGGGAAAGAAAGCGTTCACTTATTATAGCCTCTAGGATTTCAGGGCAGGAGCTCAAAGCATAAAGCTGGAGTCAGGAATGGATGCAGAGGCTGCAGAGGGGTGCTACCTACTGGCTGGCTCCTCGAGGTTTGCTCAGTCTGCTTTCTTATAGAACCCAGGACCCCCTGCCGCTAGGTCCTTCCACAGCAATCATGAATCTCTACTGAAGGAACAGAGCCATAAATTGGTCCCCAAGGACACTCTACTATACTCGCAGATCACTCTACTCTGTTTCTTGTTCATCATCATTAGAGAAGCTCCCTCCTCAGCAGGCAGAAACAAAGACCCACAACTGGACAAGGTGCACAGAATCAGAGACCTTGGACTACTAAGTCCTAATGAGGTGTCTCCATCAAATCTCCTTCTGGGGGCCCAGGGAACTTTGTGAAAGAAGAGAGGGAAGACTGTTAGAGCCAGTGCGGATGAAAGATGCCAAGAAAACAGAGCCTTCCAGACACAAGTGCTGACACATACCCACAGAGACTGTGGCAGCATGCGCAGGCCTGAGCCAGAAGGGGTCCTATGGCTGAGAGGGGACGTAGGCACAAGCCCCCTTCTCTAACCTTGTATGGGGGTGCATGTCCATAACTTCACCTCAGAGGCGACTGAGGCAGGAAGAACTTGAGTCTGAAGTCAGCCTGGGGTACTGTGATGGCTTAAATGAGAATGCTCCCCATAGGCTCCTATATTTCCATTCTTGGTCCCCAGCTGAGGTACTGTTTGGAAGGATTAGGAAGTGTGGCCTTGTTGAAAGACATATGTTGCTGGGGGGGGGAGGGGTGAACTTTGAGGTTTCAAAAGCCCAGGCCAAGCTCAGTGTCCCTCTACCTGCAGATTGGGGGTGAGGATGTAGCTCTCAGCTCCTTCCCCAGCACCATGTCTGCCTGTGTGCCACCATGTTCTCCACCATGATGATAACAGACTAACCGGCTGACGCTGTAAGCAGGGGCCCAAATAAATGATTTCTTTTGTAAGTAGCCTTGGTCCTGCTGTCTTTTCACAGAAGCATAACACTAAGTCAGCTACACAGACAGATCCTGTCTAAACAAGTGTGTGCATACATGTGCCACCGTAATCCAGTCCATTATCTACATTTCATCTACAAGAAGCAATATAAATGTATCATCTAGCTAGTCATTAATCATTTAAGAAACTTTCACTAAATGTAGTTAAGTGAATTATTCAGTTCCAAAACTAACTATATTTATGCCAGAACTTTACTACACTGATTTAACCAAGGTATTGAGCTATGTAATCTAGCTTTGGCAACATGACAGAGATACACTTCCCACTTCATCTAGAATGGTCCGCTCCTAGCCAGGGTTATCAGTGGCGCTTTAAGAATCAGCTATGCAAAGCTAGGGAGACGGCTCAGCCATGAAAGGCTGGACTCAAAACCACAATCAAAATCTAAGACTCAGTTATCCACAAACAGCCTCCTCTGAGAATTCTCTATAAACTCTGTTTAAAGCTCCTTATTCAATAGCTCCTTAGTCATCCCCAATATATAATTATCAATTCTAAGAGCTTCTACAAGCTGTTTTGTTTCCTCTATAAGGCACTGTAACATTTCATACGCAGGTCTGATATCTCAAGCATTTTATTTAACTGCCATGATCCATTATAAAACTAGTAGTTGCACAAAACATGTTGTTGTTCCTTAATAGGAGAGGTCATTTAGAATACAGGCATAGAGTTGACTCACTCTCTCTTCTGTACAGGTTTCTAGGTTTCTAAAGAGGAGTTGTTTGCATATATACACCTCTCCTCATCTCAGTGGCGGCATAAATGAGAACCAGCGGCAGCTGTCAGTGAGCTGCTGCTCTTGCTATTGGAAGGGGAGCCTATGGAATACACAAGTGAGTGCTAGGGCTTCAGGCCAGGAAGCACTACCTTGTCACATGCTATTTATTACGAAAGATTAAAAAGTCAACTCTTTTTAAGCCCATTTCAAAAAATACCACTAGGAGAAAAAGGAAAAAAAAACAAAAACCAACCAGAACATTATGCTAGAACTTTATTGGATCAATGTTCAGCAGTTATTTTTCCCATGTTTAAAACTTTGGTTTTTTTTTTTTCAGTATGTAACCAAATCACCATCATCTGTCTTTAGTATATTTTCTCCATGTAAACTCTGGTCTATAAAATACCAACTACTTCTTTCAACAGTTACGTAGACTGGGGCATAAGTAAAAGGACCATGCATTCAGCATCTTCACAGAAGGAATTTTATCAACAGGGAACATTTCTAATAGGAGGACTCTAGTGTAGGATAGGCTCCAATATTCTACATAACTCCACCATGAATATGACGAACAGCTTGTGTGGGTCAAGAATGAAAGACAAACCACATGAGCTCCACTCCCCTCCACATGGGATAGCTATCCACTGTGCCTCCAGCGGTGCTGCTATGAAGATATACGAGAGCACAGAGAAGATTAGAAAAGACAGGTGCCTTTTTTGTTGTTCTTTTACAAACATTCCATTTAATTCTACTCAATAAAAAGATATGGAGCAGCCAAATGGGCCTGAAGAGCAACTCATCAAAGTGCCTTTGGAAAAGAACCTGTGGCTTTTAGTGGTGCTGGAGAGTAAACCCAGGTCCTTGAGTATGCTAGACAACTGGTCCACCTCTGAGCTGCATCCCTCGCCTCCTAAATATCGACTTTATAAATTCTACTTACATCTTTGTTATTAATCATCAGAATTCATCAAGGAGTCTCTCCAAAATATAACCAAGCAGTGAGCAGTAAGTGGGTTAGTTTGTACCAAAGAACAGTACTAGAACAGAATTGTATCTGGGCTTTGCTAAAACTAGCCCAGTAAGTATTTATGAGAGTTATATTTGATGACTATTATGCACTTTGATAAACTGACAGCCAAGGAGCCAAGCATGGGGTGTGTGCCTTTAATCTCAGCACTCAGGAAGCAGAAGCAGGTGGATTGTTTAGTCTGAGGGCTACATAGTGAGATCCTGTCTCATAAAAGGGGAGGACGGAAGGGAAAGGGCTGGAGAGATGGCTCATCAGGTAAAATCTATTTACTGCTCATGGACAGGACCTGGATTTGGTTCCCAGTACTCTCATGATGGTTCACAACCACCTGTAACACCAGTTCAGTGGGATCCAGTGCCCTCCTCTGACCTCCACAGATGTCAGGCATACCTGTAGCATGCATGCATACATACATACATACATACATACACACATACATACATGCATACATGCATACATGTATACATACATGCACGCATACATACATACATACATACATACATACATACATACATACATGCAGGCAAGATACTAATATACAAAAATAAATCTAAGAAAAAGGTTTAAAAATTATATAGTAGTCAAGGAGACTTTTTAAAAATTTTTACTGATTCTTTATGAATTTTCCATCATGCACCCCAATCACACTCATCCTTGCAACGTAAAC
Organism: Rattus norvegicus; assembly: GCF_021556685.1. Classification (NCBI taxonomy): domain Eukaryota; kingdom Metazoa; phylum Chordata; class Mammalia; order Rodentia; family Muridae; genus Rattus; species Rattus norvegicus. The sequence continues at coordinate 54,859,265 of NC_141539.1, forward strand.
CCACCTGCCCCCAGGCTGAAGAACACACACACACACACACACACACCCCTCTCGCTGTGGAAGCTGTAGTGTCACGGTGTGTCACACAGTATATCCTAAATGTTCAATGCAGTGAGTCACTGGTCTGGTTTGAGCCTCTGGCTTCTGCTACACTCTACTGGAGCCTCACTGAGACTCCTCTTGTAGATCCCATTGTTGCCCTGTGTCATGGAGATCCTGCAGCTTTGGGTCTGTAGGACCAGCTCCTTCACAGGCTCCAGCAGTTCATGAATGTTGGGTGGACCAAGTCAAAGCCTGCATCTGAGTCTGAGAGGTGGCTGAGTCGGACCTGCACCCGTACCACCAGGGCGATCAAATGCTCCAGCACCGCTCCAGCCAGCTCAGCCAATGCCACAGCTGGCAAGGGGCGGGGGAGGGGCGGGTGGCAGCTCTTCCTTGCCAAATATGATCCTTTGGTTTAAATACCAACTGACAGTTTCCCAAATTTGTCAAAAGGCTTCCATTGTTCAGGGAATATGATTACCTTTTGGCATTTATTTTGGCCCAAACTCTTTTTTTTTTTTTTTTTGGTTCTTTTTTTCGGAGCTGGGGACCGAACCCAGGGCCTTGCGCTTCCTAGGTAAGCGCTCTACCACTGAGCTAAATCCCCAGCCCCCCAAACTCTTCTTATATATTAAAAGAAACAAAATAGAAATACTAGCCAATACACTAATACACTCGCATCATGATATAATTCTGCCCTTCAAAGGTCTAGTCCCACTTTATATTATGTAGCACCACTAAGTAATTTCATTTATTACTCAGAGCAGGATTCTCGAGTACTTCTTTCTGGGGTGAATGCTGACTAACATATGCACAGGGGAGAATGAGGCCGCAGGGATTCTCTGAATTCAGTAATACATTTCCAGAACAAGAGTCATTTCACCACAGTGTCCTAGGATGGGAAACTGGGGCTTAACTACAGCAGGGATCACAAAGGGAGCTTGGTGGGTCCCAACTGGTCCAACACCAGCACTAGTGGAGAATCCCCTAATCAAGACTCTTGGTGCAATCGTAAGAAATCTAGCAAGACAGTGGCTGCTTACCAATGTGTGAGACGTGTCAGTATGTAAAGTCTCGAATTATATAACACGGGGAAAAGATATAGAACTCAAGAATCTGGCTTCTTTATTATTTAAAACAACAGGATAAAACTTGTCTAAATAAACTACTTTTTTTTTCCTGCTTTAGCCTTGCCAAGTACTTGGATTATTAAGTCCCCACCACCATCACTCCATTTTCATTTTTAAAAATGAAACTTAACAGCCTTTTTAGAAATTACATAGTTCCTGTCTCGTGGAAACTGTTCTAAGAAAATAAGACTTGGGGAACAGTTTTGTAGGTCATGACATATTTCTATCGGGTCTAATTTTCTAAATGTCTTCAGAAAAAGCAATGATATATAAAGACATGTATCCTAATCTCTTCTTTGTCAGAAATTCTCTTTTTATTAGCTGTCATTTTTCTCCGATCAAGATCTGAATCAATTTGTTAGATGATAAATTAAAAACACGTTCGAATGAATTTTTAAACTAAGATAGAATGATGTAAGAAGTAAGAAAATTGAAACCTAGAAACAAACTAGTGAACATTTGTGTCACATAAACTGGCAAAGTCGTTTGGCTCTTTTGTATTTATTTGTTTAAATAAAAAACAGTATTACAAAAATATGTTTAAACTGAAATTCCTCAGCACTGCGGGTGAGCGATGGGAATGGAATGAGAGAAGCCAGCTTCAGAAAGTATCATGGGCTTTGGAAAGAGGCTGGGGCGCAGCTCAGCTGAGGAGAGAAGTGGCTTTGCATGCACAAGGCCTTGGGTTTGATCCCCAGAGCCATATAAACAGTTACAGTGGTACAAGCCCGAGAGATAGAGGCAGGAGGCTCAAAGGCATCGTCAGCAGAGCTGGAGGCCAGTCTGGATGATAGTAAGAGCCGATCTCAAAAAGTAAAAGCCTTGAGGGCTGGAGAGAAGGCTCAGTGGTTAAGAGCACTAGCTGCTCCTCCAGAGGTGCTGAGTTCAAATCCCAGCAACCACAGGGTGGCTCACAACCATCTGTAATGGAATCCGATGTCCTCTTCTGGTGTGTCTGAAAAGCCAACTACAGTGCGCTCACATACATAAAAGAAATCTTTAAGAAAATAAAAAGTAAATAAAGCCTTTAACATTCTCAAGCTCAATTCAGTAAGTACTGTACAAGTCCTTTCATCTAAAAACTGATGGTTAAAAAGAATCCCCAATAATAAACAAAAAATAGTTAAGATGTGCACTCATGTATGCTACTACTATCTCTACATCAATCTTTAAGGGGCTAAAGGTGCAGCTCAGTTGGTCGAGTGCTTGCCTAGTACACAGGAGACCCTGGAGTCAATCCCACGCACCGTATCTACTGGGTGTGATGGCATGCGCCTGCTGAGTCCAGCTCTGAGGAGGGAGAGTTAGCAACTCAAGGCTACACAATGGATCTGAGGCCAGTCTGGAATACATGAGACACTGTCTTAAAAAGAAAAATAAGTAAATAAAAGAAAACTTCACTTTCGATTAAGAGTTTTGTTTTACAGGAATATCTTATAATACAGGGAAATGTTCACTAAATCTTACTAAATGTTTTTTATAGTCGTTTGTAAGGCAGGGGCATATTGTATATTTACAAAAAGTATGCATGGAAGATGGCTGTCAAGGTGGATACCAACGTTTACATAACAGTTGCCGTTCTACAGAAAGACCATGATTATCCTTATTTTCCTATCTGTACCCTTCTATGTTCTTCTCACTTCACAAGCAGAAAGGCAGGCAGAGCTCTGAGAGTTCAAAGCCAGCCCGGTCAACAGATTGAGTTCCAAGGCAACGAGGACTACACAGAGAAACCTTGTCTTGAAAAACCAGTCATCATCATCACCACCACCACCATCATCACCACCACCATCATCACCACCACCACCATCATCATCACCACCATCATCACCACCATCATCACCACCACCATCATCATCACCACCACCACCACCACCATCATCACCACCATCATCACCACCACCATCATCATCACCACCACCACCACCACCATCATCACCATCACCACCACCATCATCATCACCACCACCACCATCATCACCACCACCACCATCATCATCACCACCATCATCATCACCACCATCATCATCACCACCACCATCACCACCATCATCATCACCACCACCATCATCATCACCACCATCATCACCACCATCACCACCACCACCACTATCATCATCACCACCACCATCACCACCACCACCACTATCATCATCACCACCATCATCACCACCACCATCATCATCACCACCACCACCACCACCATCATCACCATCACCACCACCATCATCATCACCACCACCACCATCATCACCACCACCACCATCATCATCACCACCATCATCACCACCACCACCACCACCACCATCATCATCACCACCACCACCATCATCACCACCACTATCAGCATCATCATAATAATTTAAAAGTTTTCTCAACTTCTTTAAACATCTGTATTTCAAGAAGAAATCACTAAATTTCCATAAATTATTCCCACCTCAGGTACTAAAAGGAATTAGAAGCATAAAAGATGTCTCTTACTTACCATCTTTTTCCCTCTTTGTTTTTTTTTCTAGGTATCTAATCTTTTCTCAAAATTGGCTTTAAGATTTTATACTTCCTGAAAACACGTAGCCTCTAAAACTAGCAGAATCAAGGTGCTAAAATTTTCCCAAATACTTTAGGAAAATAATTCATTAGCAACGGCAAGGAAAAACTAAAAGCTGTTTCTAATACAACGAACAGCATTTATTTGAAAGAGTGGGATGGTGGGAGGTAGCCCGGTGGTACAGTGTTCGACTAGCATAGCGGGTTCACTCCTCACTTCCAAAGCCGGGTCTATCTCAGTCCTGTAACTATATGGATGCTGGGTCTATCTCAGTCCTGTAACTATATGGATGCTGGGTCTATCTCAGTCCTGTAACTATATGGATGCCGGGTCTATCTCAGTCCTGTAACTATATGGATGCTGGGTCTATCTCAGTCCTGTAACTATATGGATGCTGGGTCTATCTCAGTCCTGTAACTATATGGATGCTGGGTCTATCTCAGTCCTGTAACTATATGGATGCTGGGTCTATCTCAGTCCTGTAACTATATGGATGCTGGGTCTATCTCAGTCCTGTAACTATATGGATGCCGGGTCTATCTCAGTCCTGTAACTATATGGATGCTGGGTCTATCTCAGTCCTGTAACTATATGGATGCTGGGTCTATCTCAGTCCTGTAACTATATGGATGCTGGGTCTATCTCAGTCCTGTAACTATATGGATGCTGGGTCTATCTCAGTCCTGTAACTATATGGATGCTGGGTCTATCTCAGTCCTGTAACTATATGGATGCCGGGTCTATCTCAGTCCTGTAACTATATGGATGCCGGGTCTATCTCAGTCCTGTAACTATATGGATGCCGGGTCTATCTCAGTCCTGTAACTATATGGATGCCGGGTCTATCTCAGTCCTGTAACTATATGGATGCCGGGTCTATCTCAGTCCTGTAACTATATGGATGCTGGGTCTATCTCAGTCCTGTAACTATATGGATGCTGGGTCTATCTCAGTCCTGTAACTATAATGCAGCTTTTTCTACACCGTAAGTGCATTTGAAAAACCATGCCTTCAATCCCAGCACTTGGGAGGTAAAGGCAGGTAGGTTGCCGAGTTCAAGGCCAGTCTGGTCTACACAGCGAGTTCCAGGACAGCATAGTAAAGTGAGGAACATGGCAGATCCTGCCCCACCTCCACCATCAAAAAGGCAGAGAGAAATGATACAGAACTTAGGGGAGGAAATCAGCACTCTGGAAATTAAAGACATATGATAAGTGAAGAAGCATTTATTCATTATAGACCAGATTTTCAGTTAACACAGTAGAAATCACTGGCATCCCTGCTCAAAGATGCCATCCTGCCCCCCAATCCCAAAATCTGTCAGTATGGTAGCTTTGACCATACTGACACATGCACGCATGCGCGCGCACACACACACACACACACACACACGCACGCACGCACGCACGCACGCACGCACGCACGCATGCACAGGTACACGCACACGCACACACACACCCTGCCCTGAGCATTGCTGGTTACAGTGACCTAAGTAAAAGACAAGCAAGAGGCTTGGAAGCTCAGAGAGCATGAGATGGTGTCGTTCCCAGATGCAGTAAACTAACTAGAAACACAATGGAAAGTGAGACAGGTAGGAGTTTGGTTAATTTTCCATGTGTCTGTGCTGTGGCTATGCTTTGTGGGTATATAGAAGAAACTGGCAGGGCCCAAGCCATCCACCCATGTCTGGAAGTCAACAAGGCAATGGAGGCCGTCTCTGTGCTAGAGGGGACATGAGATAACCCAGCAGAAAGTCAAAACTGCCTGAATTTTAGATGTTCCCAAACTCACACAAGACCTATCAGCTGTCAGTGACTTCTGACCATACATCAGGCAGACACAAGCCAACCCTCAAAGCCACAAACCACAGTCAGTTGGAACTCAGGAATTAAAGCACAGACAAGTTAGTTCTCCCACCTGCTGGGAAGCAACAACCTGGAGAGGGGAACTCAGGATCCAGAATCATTACCATAAGGATCCTAAAATGTCCAGTTCTTAGCAAACATAAGACATGCAGAGAAAACGTAGCTGTGACCCACAGACTGCAAAAATCTGACTCTAACTGGGCACAGTTATGGAACTCCGCGAAGATTTCAAAGAGGCTATTTCCTTCATGGGGGCATAGGGAACCATATTGGATGAGCTGAATTTATGATAGTGATTCAATAATCAGCTTCATTAAGAGAAAACTACAAGAAAGATCCAAAGGGAAATTGTGTTGCTAAACCTAACAACCCAGGTTTGGCTTGGTTTTGAAGTCAGTAGAATGGCTCAATGGAAGGAAGAATCGAGGACTTGGGCTAGAGAGATGGTCAGTGGGTAAGTACTTGTTGCGCAAGCGTGAGGACCATTTCACATCTCCAGCACCCATGTAAAGCCAGGTTTGACAGGACACATCTGTAAGTCCAGCATTGGAGGGCGGAGACAGGAGGATCCCAGGGACTTGCTGGCCAGTCAGTCTAGCCGAGACAGGTTCAGTAAGAGACCCTATCTCAAACAGTAAGCTGGAAAGTGACAGAGGAAGATGTTGACCACCAACTTCTGGTCTTCCCACCTGCATGCACAGGCAAACACACCTGCATCTATGTGTGCACACATGCACACTATCCCATAGACACTAAACAAATATAACCAATGTTTAAAAGCCAATCAAAAACCCTGAAAGACAGATGGATAGAAATTATCCCTTTGAAAAAATGAATGAACAAAGATGAAATGTCTAAGAACCTTGTGAAACATGGGGCAGCGGCACACTGACTCGTGTTGAAGTCCCTCTCCAACATGGTACGAAGAAGAGAGGAAGGAACTCCCAGAGGTATTGGCAAAGGTTGAGGGTTAGTCTGTTGCCATGTATACCAATGCTAAAGTCCCAAGATATGGTTACCACCCAGACGGTGCGTTCTCACCTAACCAGCCTTTGTTGGGTAACCCTTGCTCTCCAGTTTAAAGCTACTGGTTAATAAAGGGCTAGATCTTGTAATTGGGTAGTAGAGAGAGAAAGGCGGGACCTGAGAAGTGAGTGAGAAAGACCATGGGAGATGGAAAAGGAATATGGAGAGGTCAGGAGGTCTTCATTAGACAGGATGGACCAGCAGCATGTAGGTGGCCCAGAGAAGTTCACCCCAAGGACAGACTGACGGCGCAAAAGGAGCCTGTGCAAGACTCAAAAAGTAGGTCACAAGGGGCATACGGTTTGTATATCTGGGAGAATATCACAGAACCCACCCAACCTAGGCTTACAGCTTGTGAACAAAATACCACGTTTCTGTGTCTTTTATGTGGGCTAGCTAGAATATATAATTAACTTATAGGCAAACAAGTTTTATAACTTTATAAAGACATTAACTTAAGATGGTTGTAGACCTCTCCTATCTCAGCATTAGGAGGTATATGGGAAAGGATAAGAAGTTCAAACCCAGGCTGGGCAACCTAAGAGCCTATCTCAAACAAGACAAGAAGTCCCATGTTTGCACAGAACAGACATAAAGACATCATCCATACCTAAGCATGGGTTATCCACATTGTTAATAGTCAAAACCAGAGAAAACTTCCAAATAGAACATTAATATGATGTAAGCCATGAAAGATAAGTTTTCGGTATGACTAAGGGAGGTCAAGGGGCAGGGAAATGGTGGGCTGTAAGTGTTGACAGATAACATGCTCCTCCAACAATTTTGTATCTAGAAAACTGTGCTTTAAAAATGCTGGGGGTGGGGGTAAAAAACCCACCACGAAGTGAACTCATTCCCAGTAAGCAGAGACTGCACTGTTAGCAGATGTTCAACAGAGGTCAAGGGAAGTCGTCCAGGCTAAGGAAGTGACACCTGACAGAAGCTCAATTCAAGAGGAAGGAAACAAGCATAGAGCACCAGAAACCATAAATATCTGGCCCACAGAAATGGTAGAAAACTGCAAACCATGACTTTAATAAGGAATTAATAACAAGAGTTTATCAAGAACTCAACAAGAGAAAAACAGCCTACTTTAAACATGGGGACTGGACTTAAATACACATTTCTTCAATGATGTGGAAAGTATCAATAAGCACATGAAAAATGTTTTCCCCATACCACAGATCAATAGGGGAAGGTAAGCCAACCCACTACAAAGCGATGCTTCACGAACCTTTGATTGGCATTTATGAAAAAAGAAAAAAAAAAAGCAAACACTGGTGAATCTGTGGAGAATCGGGAAGCTTGCACTGCTGGGGAAGGACACTGTGGCACTGTGGAAACCTGCAAGACACGACGCTGTGTGGTGAGCATGTCCTGCCCCCTCTACCCCCAGCCCCAGCCCCATCCAAAGTTCTTGTGCTTGCACACTTGGTTCCCAGTTGGAAGAACTATTCCGGGAGGTGACCATACGTTTAGAAGGTGGAACCTTGCTGGAGGAAACATCACTACAACTTTGAAGTTTTACAGTCTAGCCCCACTTCCTGTTTGCTCGGCTTCTGGACTTCTGAGGTGACTAGAGGGCTCCTGCCACTGCCGCCGCCATGCCTGTCCTGCTATGACAAACTATATCTCTTCCGGAATCACAAGACGATAGAAGACCTTTCTCAAGTTGTTTTCATCAGGATATTTTATCACAGCAAGGGAAGAGAAACCAATAAACAATGCCTCAGAAAAAAATTTTAATTACCATAGGTTCCAGTTAATCCCTCTTTGGGGAATATACTCCAAAGAACTGAAAGTGGACACTCAAAGAGATAGTTGTGCATCCGTTTTTATAATAGCATAGTAGTCAAAATGCAGGAGTAATGTCTACCAGGAAACTAATGTATGTACAAAACACAGAATATTCACAGAATGGAATGCTTTTTCATTTTCAACATGAAGGAAGCTCTAACACGTGTTATAGCGTGGATGACCCTTAGAGGCATCACGCTAAGTGAAATAAATCAGTTACAGCAGGATTGAGTGTAGCTAGTCAGACGACTACAGAACTCACCTTCACACAGACAGAAAGTAGCATGGTGGCTACCAGTGGCTACAGGAAGGGGGAATGAGGAGTTCAGTGTTTCATGCATACAGTTAGAGCTAAGATGCAAACCTCTGTGGGCGGATGGGGGTAACTCAGTGTGAAGACTTGATGCCGTGCAACCGAACACTTGATAATGGTTAAAACCTTAAATTTCGTTTTGTAAAACATAATGAAAATTGAGCAAAGATGCAGATTAGATGGTAATTAGATTAAGTACACATGGCACGGGTTCAATCTCCAGGACTACGCCGGAGGTAGTGGCCAGGAGTAGTGGTACACATCTGTAATCTCACTTGGCAAGTGAACACAGATTAGAAGTTCAAGGTCAGGCTGGAGAGATGGCTCAGTGGTTAAGAGCACTGGCTGCTCTTCCAGAGGTCCTGAGTTCAAGTCCCAGCAACCACATGGTGGTTCACAACCATCTGTAATGAGATCTGATACCCTCTTCTGCAGTGTCTGAAGACAGCTATAGTATACTCATATACATAAAATAAATCTTTAAGACTACCCTGGCCTATGGTGGCATGCACTGATAATGCCAGTCCCTATGGTAAGCTCCCTGGCTAAGCTCCCTGGTGAGCCCCACATTCCAGTAAGAAACCTTATCCCCAAAAAAAATGCACCTGAAGTTGATCAATGGCCTCCACACAGACTCACACACTCTCTCAAAAGCCACACTAGAAATCATTTTTAAATGAAAAGTTTGAATGCTTAAAGGCATGACAAATATTTCAATAAACATAAGACTCCATAAATGTATTTCCTCTTCTCTTAATTTCTTCAAAGGATTTCAAAATTAGTGATTAGAACGTCGGGTTTCTAATGTTAACGAACACGGGGGGCAGTAAACACTGAGTGGGCTCAGGAAGTCTGTCCTTTGGTGCTTCTGGGTCCACTCGCACATCTGTAAGACAGCTGGATCCCTACACACAGCTGCACCTGTGAGCGACGGGCTCCTCAAAGCTGCTTCCTGCACAGTAGCCAGATGAGTGGCAGGGACTGCAGGACCTGTTTTGAAACTAAACATTCTAGCCCCGTCATCCTGGGGTTGAATCATTTGCTAAATTCATTATCTGACACAAACAAGCAAACAAACCAACCCCCAAAACAAACAACCCATGTGTCTGATGGTTCCTCGAGTTCAGAATGAAGCCCAAGCTCCAGCAGCTCCACTGACACACACACATAGTTGCAGGTCTCAGGCGGTTGAGGCAAGGAGGCCAAATTAAAGGCTAGCCTGGGCTACATGGTAAGTTCAAGGTCAGTGTGGGTGACAGACCAAAACTCTGTCTTAAGAAATTATTCAGTAAATAGATTGCCGAGTTAATTACAAAGCTAAAAACACAACAACAACAAAACACCCAAACTCTTACCAGGGCTCTCATAGGCTCCTCCCCCTGGCCCGGATCCAGCTCTCGTTTGTGACTCTCCTCTCACGGTCCACAGGAGAGTCTATGCACTGACATTTAGTTAGAGCACTACTTCCTGAGCACAAAGTTGTCTTACATGGTTCACGTACCGGGTAAGTTACTCCGCCACTATGTACTCACACCGACCGAAATCCTGTTTTCCCATCAAAGCTATAACCAAATGCCACATAAGCCCTGACACTCACTTTCCACTAAATAAACAATCAGTTCGAATTACATCCGCCTTCTGTGTGGAAACAGAACGCTCTGTATACAGACTCACTTTACACAGGGCATAAATCCTAACACAACACGGAGAGAAAAGAGTTACCAGTCAGCACTGTCCTCATAAACCCCACCCGGAGCCATGGATGGAGTCAGGTACACAGGTTCACAGCATCCAAGACATCTCCTTTCTTCCAACACCACCCTGGCTGCCGTCCCCCTGAAGAACAGTCCCTGCTGCCTCCATCTGAAGCCTGCAGAGGAGGAGGTGCAGCTCCCTCTGGCAGCTGCCACTGCTGTGCATGCACCTGGGGCAGCCTGCGTCTCACACCACATGGAGACAAGCAAGAAAGAGGGAATCCCCTTTAGAGCCTGGGTCAGGAGCACTCAAGAGTGGGTCAGCAGGCCTACAGGATGGCAGATTCCTGGCTCCCTCACTCATGGCAGAACAGACACACTCTATGTAGGATATAGACATAGAATGAGAGCGAGTGACTTCCATCTCCTTGACATCTGTGTCAGTGAACAACTCTGAGGACATGCTCACCACAAAGCATCCTCACGGGTTGGGCCTAGGCTTCACCTTCCTCATCATTAACAGTTTGAAAACCATGTAGCTAACAGCGTCTTATAAACAATAAATACTAAGTGATCGTTAATTTAGCTAGAATGACAGCAGAATAACCGATATGATTAGAATGCATCATTCCTGTAACTATGAAAACATTATCATTCCACTCAACTCTCTCTTTTTTGCAGAAAGCAATGGTCCTCTTATAAAGTGGGAGGTACTTTCAACTAAAAAAAACGCCCCCCATATGATTTTAAAGTATAATTATTTTATTTTGTACAGTGTGATGGAACCAAGTGGTTGTTTGCTTAAGAAAACAACATTACAGATATAGTCTAAGGGGGCTGGGGAGATGGCTCAGTAGTTAAGAGTGTGCGCTGCTTTTCCAGAGGAACTAAGGTTGGTCTCAGCATTCACAACAGGCAACTTGTGCCTGCCTGTAACCCCAACTCCAAGAGATCCGATGGCAGGCTCTGACCTCTGGGGGTGCCTACACACACAGACAGACAGACAGACAGACAGACAAACACACACACACACACACACACACAGAGACACACACAGACACACAGACACACACACAGACACACACACACACATACACACACACAGAGAAAGAGACAGAGAGAGACTGAGACAGACACAGAGAGAGAGAGAGAGAGAGAGAGAAAGAGACAGAGACAGATACACACACATATACAGATTGAGAGAGAGAGAGAGAGGGAGATGAAAGTATTTTTTAAAGCTAAAAAAATGGGAAAAAATAGCTTCTAAGAAGAAAGGCTGACCTTGAACCCCTACTGTATCTCTCTAAAGCCATGGACATAAAGTAACGTATTTCTTCTTTGGAAACCCTTCCTTCAACAGCTGGGTGAACTGACAGGCAAGATAATGGTCCTATTCTTTTAGAGAACAGTGACACCTGTCCTGTACTGTTCTTTCTTGTCCTTCTACAGGAAGCAATATTCTACGATAAATACCAGTGTTTCTAACAGAAAAGGACAAACGTCCAAATGGGTCACCTGCAGCCACAACAGCAAGTGGTAAAACAGGCGGAGCGAGCATCTGGATACCAGGAGCTCCGGGTTCGCCAGTGTCTTACATTCTAAGTGTTCGAAAACCCATAGGCTGAGTGTTTCTTAGAGGCAGCCATGTTAACCTAAGAAACAGTCAGCAGACATGAGTCGGTAATCCTAGCTGTGTCAACCGAAGTTAGCTACAGGTACAGTCAAGGATTTCTGGACTCAGCCAGGCCATAACCAACCCTAGACAAACAGGACAACTCTAACTCCTGATGACTGAGCTAATCTGGATCTTTTTCTGGGGCTCTTCATGGTTTGCGGGTACTCAGGCTCTGTGCTCTGGAGGGACTGAAGCAGTCCTTGCTTGTGGAACATAAGACAGACTGACTGACAGGCACATTTATGTAAGAGCTGTGAATGCATGTGTGTGTGTGCACGCCTACACACACACACACACACACACACACACACACACACACACACACTCTGAACCATACCATTTGTTATAGAGTTAATTGAGTTGAAAGACATTCATCCTGGCCTTTCTCTGAAACCTACAGCCTATTCTCCCCCACTCCCTTTCTTAACAGGATCAACCTATCTTGTCTTTTCCTGCTGGCTGGATAAAGAATCTTCCATACAACTGATAAAAATCTAAATTGCCCATAAAATTGGTGCTTGTCTTCCCAAAGACATCTCAAACAAGGATGTTAAAATGGAGAACCTTATTCACACAGGGCCAGGATGTTTGTGGCTAGTGCTCCTTTCACCCTAAGTCTAAACAACACACCTTATAAAACCATTCTGTAAATTCCATGTTTACCTTTCAGGTAAGAGAAACAAGGAAAACAGCCACTTTTTAAAATTTTTTCCGTACTGCTTAAATTTTACTTTGTTGTACATGGCATCCCTTGAGCAATGTGACTCAGAGAGACACAGAATTATGTGCACAGCCACTGCCGAGACACGTAATCAGGACTCTGTGCTGATCAGAGTGCTGACGTCTGTGTGTCCAGTGTGAACAGTCCTTTTCCACAGTCAGTGAGTCCACCCATCAGTCCTGTCCCTGCCCACAGGAGCCTGGGTTTGAATAACTTTGCCAACTTCCGATTCACTCTGACTCATTCCTAAAGCTCTTGTCTGTGACAACAGTCAGGGATCCAACTTGACTCCCTACTAGGAGGAAGGGAGTCCTTCAGGCTACTAGGAGAAGTGTGTCTCCCCACCCACTGCTGACAGACTGTTAACTGCCAATTTTCACAACATCCTGTGCTCCCGGACCACTAGAGCAGAGCCTAGAAGTCACCGTCCTAAGCCTAGCGGCCTCAACAACTCCATCTTGTCTTCCTGGTGCATCCTTTTCTCCAAGTCACGTCTTCCTACAGTCACCCTGGACTCACCTGATTTGCAAATGTCCTGTGCCAGAATCCTAACTACTCCACCCAGCAGCAAGTTTTCATTTCTTTTTCTCCCCTCTCCCCCAAGACAAGGCCTTACTGAATCAGCGACAGGTCCCATAGGCCCCACACTTATGAATCTCCTCCGTCCATCTCCTGAGTGCGACCAGTGCTGGAGCCCCTCCACACCCAGTGACATGAACGTTCCAACTGCAAATAATGGTCCATCAGACCACAGTGTGACCAAGGCTGCTCAGCCATGCGTTTCCTGCCCTGCATTGGCTCCCTTCCTCTAGAGGACTGAGCTTTTCTCATCACCCCTAAGACAACTTGTAGGTCTACCATCCCAGTGGCAGCCACATGAAGAGAAATCCTTCCGTTTTACCAGGATTTTCTCCAGTTTGTTTTGTTTTGAAGGAGACAAGCAGCCAGACCTCAGAATGGAGACTGCGCTCCCTAACCTCCTCTATCCTGGGATCTCAGTAATATTTGCACACTACTAACCAATACGAATTAGATTCTCATCTATAAAGTAAGGAGCCGCCCTTGGGAATACCCAGTGTTGACAGAACTTTGGTACACAGTGCAAAACTGTGTAAACAGTAACTCTGACTCCTCAGTCTTGCCCCTGCCACTGGTTGCTAGGCAACCAAGGCAAAGAACTAGCCTTACTAGAATAGTACCTGGTATATAGAGTTGCTTTAAGGAATAATCAATAACACAACAACACAAATCCACTTAAATCAATAACACAAAGCCACTTAGAGAAGTTCCTGTCTCAAGTTCAGCACCCAATAAGTGATTAACTATTACGTACTTGAAGCATTCATTTCTCTTTGGAATGCCATGCTATTTTGTTTGTTTGATTGGTTTTGTTTTGTTTTGTTTTTTGTTTTCGAGACAGGGTTTCTCTGTATAGCCTTGGCTGTCCTGGAACTCACTTTGCAGACCAGACTGGCCTTGAACTCACTGACATCAGCCTCTCTGTTTCAGGAGTGCTGGGACTGAAGACCACCGTGCTCGGCTGCAATGCCAGGCTTTAATGACATTACAAGTTTGTATACAAACTCCGCTCAAAGCATGGACCCCATGTACTTATTTTTCATTATAAACTATCTTTACCTCATGCCATATTACTAATGCCCATAGTACTTTCAAATTAAAAAAAATCAGAAATCAGAGGGCAGTATTCACTTGAGCATGCTTTTATGAAGGGACAGATGGCTACCCCTGGTGCCCATTAGCATACCAAAGCATCATAAATACATGTTAGAGAGTTCATGTTGGTGTCCTGGCTCTTCTAACTCTGCTCCCTACCCTAGACTTTTCCAGCTCATGGATTTCCCTTCCCCCACAGCTTCTTATTCCCACAGAACCCCCATTTCAGACAGGTTCTCTTTGCACTCTCTTGCTCCTCTCTCTTTGTCTCCCCCCCCCCCCCCCGTTTTCATGTCCTGGTCCAATTCTTCTGGCCACATTTAGTCTAGTGCTTTCTCTCCCTGCTCTGGTCTCTTCCAGAGGCCTCTGGCTGTACTCTGCCTTGTATCTGTAACAAAAATCTCCCCCTCTACCATACCCTGGAATGGTCATGTCCTCACTTCATATGATTATGATTTGTGGAAATGAAGGGGTGGTGAATTTAACAGAAAAGCTTTTCTGTTAAGTTCACAGTTTAAAATTAAATCAAACACAATAGAATTTGTGCTATCAATACAACATACTATTTCAGAGATGCATTACGTCCCTAAAAGATGCAAATTAGAATACATAGCAGTTTCCTATCCTTGGGTAAAGTTCTTTTGCAGTTTGAGAAAATGGCATTGTGACTGTTACTTTAAATGCCATATGATATAAATAATCTTAATATGCATGAAACTACGAGACAGACACATAAAGCAGCTACCGTCTGCACATAGTTTCTTGCAGGACATGATGTTCACTAGTTGCACTAACTAGCACATCTTATAGAGGACCAATACTTCTTACTGTGATCACCAGCTCTTCAAGAACAGTTTCTAGCTGCATAATTGCTAGCTTCAATTATTCACCTAAGGCAGAATGAAGTATTCATCTAATGATGCCCTCTAATATGTGCCTAAGACTCGAGAGCTTGATTCTGGGTTCAAAGGTTTATTTAGATGTGTGCTAAAACAACAATTGTGTCACTTCCACTTTAAGAGTATTATTAGTCATGTTTGAAGAAGCAGAGCTCATTCCATGAATATGAGGTTAGCCCGATACTAGAAAATACATTAATGTAATTTATCTATCTGGCTACTATATAGTAAAGAAGGAAAGCCCAACAATGATAAGGATACAGTGATGACATCTGACATCCTACTCATCTTTTAAAACCTTTGTAGTATTAAGAACACTTAGCAAGTGTACATCACATGTTCGCCACACTTCACGAAACATGTTAAGTACATAACAGTAGCCATCTCGTTATTCAGCAGTACTCCATGCGCTTGGTACTTCCCCTAGCACATTTGACTGCTGTTAGACTGATGTCAGGAGAGCAAGCAGTCCTCTCAGGGTCGAGCACTCCATGAGCAGGTGTGCCCTGGTCTGAATTCACAGTCCAGGAACCTCGAGACTGAGCAGGCCGCTCACAGATAAATACAAGTGGCAAACAATATGCACAGAGGCTAAGTTATACTGAAGAGTAAGGAAATACCAACGGAGTAACTGACCTGTAAAATCAGAAACGTTTAAATGTTCCGTTTTATACTCTACCAGACTCGGGAAAAGAAGATGAATTCGTACTTAAGAGGACATCTGGCAACGGGTGGACAAAGTTCACATTCTCACAGCATCGGTAAAGCTCTTCCATTTCTAAAAATATATAATGTATGGATGGATGTATTTTTACGGCGCAGTTATGCAGCACTGTACCGTGTCTACACCCTAAACTTCATCCCTGGGCGAGTTTCAGAAGAGTAATCTTATTTGTGTACATACTCACTGCAACCACGAAAACATCACTATCGATTCACAGGATTCCAGTTGGGGAAAGCATTAATACTTCAGCTCTACGGTAGGAAATATGACCTCATGATTGAAACTAAATTTAAAAACATTTTAAATTTAAAATTCCTAACTTTAAAACTAAATTTAAAAAAACATTCTGACTCACTGTCACCTACAATATAGACCTGGGAACCACTTCAAATTAAAAATCTAGACTGGAGGAGCTAAGCCCCACCTCTCAGAGAGATTCACCTCATATACTCCCTCTCACCTCGTCTCACCTCTTTTCTTTTTTGTTATTTAAACTTTACTGATTCCTCGTGAATTTCACGTCATGCACCCCGATCTCACTCATCTCCCTGTTCCTTCATATCTGTCCTCTGCTCTTGTAACCTCCTCCCAAAACAAGAACAAAAACAAAATGTCACTGAGGAAGCTGTATGTGCCACAGTTGCCCAAACAGCTTTGCTTGCAAATGTCCACTGCAGTGAGTCACTGGTCCGGCTCCAGGTCTCTGGTTTATGCTACACTCTCTACACTGGATCCTCACCGAGACTCCTCTCAGATATCCTGTTGTTGCCCTGTGCCATGGAGAGCCTGCAGCTTTGGATCTGCAAGGCTGGCCCTTCCTGTCGGGATGTGCTGGTGGTAGTTGTCAGCCCGCTAGCTCTCCTGCACCCACACCACCAGGATGAGCTCTCCAGACTGCCCCAGCTAGCTCACCCAATGCTGCAGGTGGCCAAGGGCAGGGCCAGCTCTCCAGCTCTCCAGCTCTCCAGCTCTCCAGCTCTCCAGCTCTCCAGCTCTCCAGCTCTCCAGACCCTACCTGGTAAGTAGGGGAGAGGGATCTCACCCATGCCCACTCTTGATCTTGTCCTGGTGCCCCCATCTCCAGGGGCAGCTCCTGAGTGCCACAGCTAGCAAGGGTCTCACCTTTTTTCTGGGTCATCAAGCCACATCTACTATTTTTAACTGTTACGCTACTTACAATGCTTATGATGTCATTTTCTATATTATACAAACAGAAATAAATGGGCCTATTTATCTTTTACAGGATTAACCATTACAGAGGATTTAATAATCACAATGCTGCAAACCGATCAAGCAAAGACATTCAGTTTTTAATGTCATCCATCCTTGGGTATTACCTATACATTAATTTACCGTTTGATTCGCAGAATTTGAAGAGTGTAAAACCCAAGCACGGAGGCACATGCCTTTACTACCATCACTCAGGAAAGAGCCACGTAAATCTCTGTGAGTTCAAGGTTAGCCTGGTCTACACAGCTAGTTCCAGGCCAGTCAAACTACAGTGAGATCTTGTCGTTAAACAAACAAAAAGAGTGTGTAAATAAACTAAACTGAATTTTCCAGACATTAAGGTTTTATTCCCCTTCTTCAGGGAAAACTAAAGAGTGATGATAAACGTGAATAAAATGAAAAGAAACCACTTCTGGAAATGTAGGTAGGTCTGTGCCTTATAATTGTAGCACCTCAACACGTCTTCGATAATCTGAATGGTAATGTGGTGTTTTCAGGTTTCTAAATGTAAAGAAAAATTGTTAGCATTTAAATTTAGATCAAAATTAATCTGAACCACTTATTAAAAGCTGAAAACACAAATATGTAAACTGGTAACTCAGAGCACAGAAAATTCAGTGCTGAATAGGATAGAGTCAAAGAACATCTTTAAAATAGTAGAAACAACCATGACCCCGTTAATAATAACACTAATTTAGCTGTCTCGCCCAGCAGAGCCCGTGCAGAACAGCAGTGCATTTGGAGTTATTCAACAACTGCTCTCACTTTGTTGGAAATTCGGCATAAAAAAAAATCTAACATAATTTTAAAGTCCAGGATGAAAACCACAACAGAAAAATAGCTATAGGTTGGAAGGGCAAAGGGCACGCTCAGCAAGAACAAGGCCCTCGGTTAGGTACGTAGCACTGCACAAGCTGGGCATGGAGGCGAGTGCACACACACATGCACGCGTGCACATGAGTGATGCCAGCGCTCACACGGGAGGCAAAGGCAGGAGGACCTGAAGGTCAAGGGCATCTCTGTGGCTGCCTGATGATACTGAGGCCTCGGCTGCATGAAACCCTGTCTCAAAACAGAAGGGCTGCACGTGGTTTGACTTTGTTTCCTGCAGAATGTTCACAGAGACCTGCATGCTTTGACAGTGAGGCACACAATGCTTTTATAAATCCACTGTCCTGGGGTTGGGGATTTAGCTCAGTGGTAGAGCGCTTGCCTAGGAAGCGCAAGGCCCTGGGTTCGGTCCCCAGCTCCGAAAAAAAAGAACCAAAAAATAAATAAATAAATAAATAAATAAATAAATAAATAAATAAATCCACTGCCCTTACTCCTGTTTAATAAGAGAGTTAAAACTATCTTGACTCCATATTTCAATAACACTGATCTTGAGTATAACCTTGAGCACTGAGTCACTCTATATGTCAATCTCTATGCGTAGGAAATGAAGGTGGCCTAAAATCCCCCTGGAAGAGCTGCCAGGGACTCTCTCTAGCTGCCCCGGGGGGGGGGGGGGGGGGGGGGGGGGGAGGAGCTGAGGACTCCTGGTGGCACTCACTCGGCCTGAACCACTGCACCAGCAGCCAGAGGCACAGGCTTTTTCTCACCCTATCCACTGAGGTTCAAAACCAGCCCTAACTGATCCTCTTCCAAACGGTCCTTATTCTCGCTAGAGAACTTCATTCTCTGACAACAGGGCAGATGAAAAGAGACTGAGAATTGAAAACTCATGGAAAACCATCTGTGATTAATGAGCCATGTCAGACTGATGTCTGCCCACAGTCTGACAGGTACTCTGACCCCTTCAGGAACAACCAAACAGCATGACCCACCTCTGAAGCAGCCACTTAACTAAAGGGGACATTTTTAGTCTCATTTAACTCCTAATGGCGAAATATAATTATCAAAGTTTTAGTCAATAATGTGTAATTCTGGATTTTTAAGATTCTGGCTTTCAAATTAAAAAAACGAAAAAACAAAAAACAAAGAATTAAAATATACTAAATAGTTCCCCTTGTATACATGTGCTATTTAAAAAGCAACATTGATGTAGTTAATGGATTCGCAACTTTTAAAAAATGTACAAATGCCAAACAGAAATGCAATGGAAAGCAATGGTTTATTGTGGAGAGCCACATTGCAGACAGGGAGGGAAAAAAGTTCCCCACCCCCCTTTGCTGTAGCTGCCATTCACAACCTGCTTAGACCTCACACAGCATCTGGGCAGAGGCTGTCAGAAAATACCCTCCTGGCTGGAAGGTTCACTTGGGGTCATGCAAGGATATGATAAACTTCCTATGTCTACTTCGAAAGGGAAGGCATGACTTAGGATTCCAATCTAAAATAGTTAAGGTCTCTGCCACCTATTTTGGTGATGGTGTCCTTAGCTTAGCGGAGGCAGGCTGGGAGTGCAGAGAGGCCTTCTACAGGAGATGTAGCAGCTGCTCTTTACATGAAGACCTTCTGCATGTTCCCCATGGTTGTGGTAGATGAGAGAGACAGCCCATGGTTCTAAACTGTTTGTTGACTGTTCACAGCAGAAAAGGGGTGCATACCTAACCATACCCACTTCTCAGGGTGGACCTGAGATTAAATATTTGCAGGGAGGAATGTCTGGGAAAGGAAGCTTATTGGCTAACCCTTCGGGGCCTGTAGGTACTTCATTAGCATGGAGAACTCTGGTCCTACATGACCACAGGTCATGTTTCCTCATGTGAGGAGTGTGGCGCATGTTCCAGGCCAGGCCAGGGAGCAGGGAGTGGTCAAAGTCTCAGGTGTGTGCCCACCGAGTCTCCGAGTTTCAGCCTTCTCTAGCTTACCAAGCTTCCTGGTGTGGTTACCGACAACAGAGGCAGGCTTTGTATCCCTGGCTGGGCTGTAGACAAGGATGGCCTCTAACTTGCACTGATCTTCCTACCTCTGCCTCCTGAGTGCTGGGTACAGTGTGCACCACGGTACCCAGAAAAATATGATTCTCAACTGATGAAAGAAATAGGAGGTCTGAAGACATTTTGTTTTGTAACCAGAGCATTAATTTGTTTTTAAACATCAAAACCCTTGGTCAAATTGTAAAGTAGGATGAAATAGCTTACTGGGCTCAGGGACTCAGGGACAATATGGCTCATTCTCTAGTTATTGGCTCAAAAGCAGCAGCTGGATAAGTCTGACAGGGCCGTGGGGTAAGATGGCAGCATTTACTACAAGCTAAAATAGCTGTCTGAACATAAAAGCTATTGCAGTTTTCAGAATAATGGTTTATAGGTCCAGCTGGTAATTTAGGGGAGAGAAGTTGTGCTTCTGTTCTTACCTAAATAGGTAAAGAAACCCTTGAGGATGCTATTACAATAATCATATGAATTTGGGGTAGTGCTAGGTACTACCCCAAATCTATGTACTTACGTATTTTGACTAATTTAAGAGAAGAAAGTGACAGAAGCGGGGAAAACAGAATCAACATTAGGACTTCCTGCTCCATTAAACTTGGATACCCTGAACTAATTTACATATATATTATATACTTGGCCCTTAGTCCACGGCAGGGGTCACGCTGACAGCTCTCTGGGCATTCCTTCATGAATCATCACAGTAAGTAATTTTTACAGGAGACAGCTTAGGTAATTTGTCCAAATCCCACAGCTGATAACCTATGGATCTAAAACACTCATCAATGCCTTCCTTGGGCTTAGCCTGGGGCTAAACACACTGTAAGTTTGTACTGAATATTTCATCAGTAAGTGGAAAAAATCACCCCACTATGACCTCCTCTCTATTTTACACTGTCTTCTCCTGCAGTATAAAGTATTGGGAGGTTAAAATTAGCCTTTCATTTAAATAAGCATTTACAGAGAATAAATTCTACCCCTGACCCCATCAGTCCAACCATGCCCTCTGCTCTGTTACCCTTGGTCATCCACATGACGAGGACCCCGCAGATAGACATCTTGTCACTAGCCCATCTCCCTCTCCCTGAGCCTCCCTTGTGCCTGCAGCTTCCTCAAGGATACAGAGCACTTACTGCTTGGCTGCCAACAATGCAGTGTGCTCGTGGGCTCTTTCTCTCCTTCCTAACACTTTCCACACAGACAACCAGTCTATTTTCTTTTTAAATAAAATATTCCTGACCAAGAATATTACTTTACTATTGCAGCATGGAAGAGATACTCCTTGAATACTGCAATAGGAAAGGTAGTGGGGGCCTCTCAGAGTCCCTCACACTGCTGTCTAGCATCCTGCCTGGGACTCACATGCAAATAAATGCCTGTGCTACTACTCCAAGGTTTACATCATTCAGGTCTGCCTTCCTGAGTCACTCCAACTTCAGTGACAGACCGAGCTGATGACCTGTTTGAGTGGGGATTGTCAATTCGGCTTCCTTGATTCTGGTAAAACCTCATGTGACCTCCGCTACTTGCCCCATAAGTATAACAAGCCCTTCCCTTCCCAGCATACTCTACCTCAGAATGGCCAGGCCTCGCTTTCACCCACATATCTGCAACACTCTCAGATCCTACATGTGGTGAGCTGGGGGAGAGTGAACCCAGAGCTTCACACAAGCTAGCCATGCATGAACCCTCAGAGACGGTTTCTTCTGAACTAATCCAGAAGTACAATTTTCCTCTGTTCATTAATGGTGGGCCTCACACGTTAGAAAGTGGCAATAAGAAAAGTAACAATAATAATAAGTTCCAGTATCAATGACATGTGACGGTAACATCCGCAGGAGTGCACATGTCACACACTGACAACAACCAGTGCTAGGACTAGAAACGTGGGCAGGATACGCTGTAGTAAGGCCAGTCAAGAGAAGCCTGTGATGTGCCACCAACAAGAACAGGCGTGTGTGCCATGCAGAGGTGACAGCGTGTGTGCCACCACCCAGAACATGGCTACCTTGTGCCACCTACTACAAAGGGCTCCATTCATTCCGGTAGCAATGCGTGTGTGCTTGCAAAATGCCACTCTGGAAAAATAAAATGTTCGGTTTCTGAATAATGAACTTTTTAAAGTTAAATTCATGATTTTCCTTTATGAAACCTTTTTATTCGAACTTTCGCATGTTCTGTAGATCATGCGAAGGTCGTGTCACCTAAGCTATGGCAGTCAACAATATGATAAAAAATGAAAACTAAGAGTATATAAAAGCTACTCTAGCTTTCTGGTATTTCTAAAGAAGTGTCTTATTTTACTAAAGTACTGGTCTGTAAGGCATTAGGAAAACAAAACGAAGAAACGAACAAACAAAAGTGTTTCTTTGCAGAGAGTGGTGTAGCGGAGACCTAACCTTATCTTACAAAGCTGATCAAGTACCATGTTTCATGTGGCTTACTCTGGGTTTATCTAAGCCCGTCTGTACATCTAAATATAGATGGAGTTGGTTAAACGATGGAACTTTTTTTTTAAGTAGCTTTTAGAACTGTCAGCATGTTGCTGCTGTTGTAGTGTGGAGTTGTAACTTCATGGACTGTGGACAGTTAACGACATGTACTTAAAGGTGGACTACTGCAAAACAGGTGTTTTATCTAGACACTTGTACACGATTTTTTTGTACTGCTGGTATTGTACCAGAAATATTTTCTTTTACTGTTACTTGCTTTTTAAACTTTTTAGCCTCTTAAAGAAAATCTTGCTTATGGCACAATTTGTCTCAAATCCATTCCAAGTTGTATTTCTGTTTTCCATTTTTAAAAAACATTTCAATTTATCCCCCCAAAAAACCCAACTTTAATTTCAGCTCTAAATTTTTCTTAATGCTAGTTTTAGAAAAAATGAAATTTATCTCTGTTAAAATTATACTATACAATTCAATACTTGTAGTGAATCATTAAAGACAGAATTATAACAGAAGAAAGTTTGCGAGTTTGCTATCTGGACTTGTGTGCACAGCTCTGTTACAGGAAGCCAGTGCTTCTCAGAGCGAGCCTGCGAGGCAGCAGACCTTCAAAGCAATGCCAAGCACGGACGCAAAGAGCCCATGGGCTTCGAAGGGTCTCACTGACCAACTGTGTCAGTCAGCTGCTGACACGGAGTCTTTAATGGGGGTCAGGAGGTGCTCTGAGTAAGACAACAGAAGAAGTATGCTCTCAGTCAGCAGAATAAAGTATATCAAGCTTACAGTCCATTAGTTACAGAAGTAATACACTACATAGAAGAACGCCCTTTGATCTTGGGAGATACACACTCAAGTATTTATGAAAGGGTCAATAAAACATAAAAATGGTGATTGGGTATGGTAGCACTAGGGAGCCTGAGGGAAGCGGGGAGGGGAAAAGTCATGAACTCAAAGCTGGCTTGGGCTCTTTCATTTCAGAAACCAAAAATATGTGTGCATGTGTGTGGGGGTGTATGAAGAAAAAAGAGTGTGTAAATGTGTCAAAATAATGAATGAACAACCAAGGAATCTGGGTGAGTGTGCTCTTTCAGCTGTTCCCTGAAATTTTCTATGAATATAATATTTTTCTAAATAAAATCTCGTGATTAGAAAAAAAAAACAAAAACAAAAAACAAAAAAGAAGCCCCGAGGCCAGCTTGTTTCAGTACAGAGCACTTTAGAAAAAGAACCACACGGAAAACCTCTACACCGTCTAAAACCTGTAACGTGCAGACAGTAAAAAGAGACACTCTGGCTAAACACTGGAATCGGTGTCAGCCCTCCAACAGTAACACTTTTTTCCTGATGGGCTAAGGTACAATGCTGTGAGGAGTTTATTGACTGATTTAAAGCATTCTACAGAACAGGGATCACACTAATATTGTGGAGAGCAGACATTCTGTTGGTGGTTTTATTGAAGCCACTTAACCCTTAGGACAAACTTGAATGTTACTGTTAGCCTCCTAATGAGAGGGCTGAGGAGGGAGGAGGAGGAAGATAGGAGGGGAGGAAGAGAAAAAGAAGAAAAACATTTCTTTATATTTTTAAAGAAGTGTTTACTAGGTGCTGGAGAGATGGTTCAGTACTTTGGAGCACTGAATGCTCCTCCAGAGACCCATGTTCAAATCCCAGCACCTACACAGGAACTCACAGCTGTCTGAATCTCCGAGGTCTGATACCTTCGCACAGACATACAGGCAGGTGAAACAGTAATGAACATAAAATAAAAATAAATTACAACAAAAGGAGAAGTATTTACTAAGACTGAGAAACCAAAACGAAACAAACAAAAATACCTTTTCTTTTAATTACAAGACTATAAGGCACTGTTTCTAAAACAGGTTCGATGAGGCACTGCCAGGAAGACACAAAGGTGTATGTAGCTGTATTTCAGAAGACATCTGGACACCACCTCCATGTTTGTAGAACTTACCCAACCAATCCTGTGTAGCCAGACTCTGCTAACAAAATCCTCACCCATCCCCATTAGTCAGACTGCCACAGATCTGCATTAAGGAGTGAACTGGATCTGAAAACTGAGGTCTTAAAACCATAGGAATTCGGCTTAGCAATATTGACCACAACTGGCCCTTTTACTTACAGAGCCAGTAACTGACAGGTCCCTGAGCAAATGCTGAAAATACACAACACTGTCACAAGAAGTCATCAGAACTGGAGCTACCGAATACAAAAGCAGGGGTTGGAGGGATGGCTGGGCAGGAAAGAGCGCTGGTTCCTCTTCTAAAGGACCAGAGTTCCATTCCCAGCTCCACCTGGGGGGCTCACAGGCTTCTTTAACTATAGTTCCAGGGCTCTGAAGCCCTCTGGGGGCACCTCACACACGGTGTACATTTCCCAGACACACAGACATGCATCAACGTAAACAAAAGTGAGTATAAAAAGAGCATGAACCTAAATAGCGGGCTTAATAAGTGTTCTAATAAACATACTTCTCATTCTCGTGAATCATAGCAGCACAGTATAAAAGGAGGAACGTTTTATTTAAATTATCCAGATCTGGAAATTATTTTTAATAGATGCAACCTAAGTACTAAAAGCTCCAAACACCAAGATTTAAGGAACTTGGAAACAAGAAACACTGCACCCCATTATGTTTCCAGCAGAAACTGAGCACCCATCTATCCAGCAAGCTACACCTGTCTTGTTGTAACAGTGTTTCTATCCTGTTCTCTAACTAATACAGTGTTGCTTTTTCTGAACTATTATTTTCAAAGAAACAAAGATTTCTGGATGATATTTTCTAGCTGATTTTCTTCCCTACAGATTCTAGCTCTTGAAGTTCTACAGTCTAATTCTAAAAGGAAAGTATTACTGAGATTAAACCCCACCAAAAAGGACTCCTGAAGTGCTCTCAGTAATTACACACAATTTTCTATATTGTTAACAAGAAATCTATTTTTTTTAATTTTCAAGAATGCTATTTTATTATGGACAGCTGAGGGACAGCTCCTCCGCTAAACTGCCTTTAAACGGACAGAACTGCAGAATTGCCCTCCCAGAGTATCTCAGACTGTTCCTGTGGGGGTTTGGCCAGGAACTGCGTAGACAAACTTTGATAAGAATTGTAAGAAAGCTAATAAAGGTAGACAGGTAGATGATTAAATATATCCTTATTCCCCCATATATAACATTTTCCCCTAAGACATATAATTTTGTTTCTCTTGACCAAAAGATTCAAAGACACACAGGAGTAGACTGGCAGGCTACTTTGTAAAATGTCTCTTGTACTTGAAACCAACATCAAGAGTCATTTCATAATGGTGTTCGACATACAATATGACAGTTTTACCCTGTTTAAAAGTATTGTTATTTCATGACGACTTTTTTCTATTGCCTTCACTGGCATCTCCAATCATCTCTCATACTGGAGATGAAGACGTTTTAATTGTACTTCTGCTAGCATTCCATCAGCTCTACAGTTCCATGCAATGGATACATATTTAGGGGAGGAGAGGCAAAATAATCGTGTGAAAACTAATCTATACGCTAAGCCATCAATTGTTAATGAATACATCTCATAACAAATACTAATGGAACTTACTCACAAATAAATGTCTCACTTCATTCGGCACAGGGCAGAAAGGGAGACAGTTCCAAGACCCACAGTTGTTTCTACTGGATGAACTTCACTTCATAAAGGAATGAGACGCGACACTGATTCTAACTGTTCCTTCCTGGTATCTATTGTTTCTGAAAGTCATGTTTCAAGTCAAGCTCTACCCCGGATAAAATTCAGCACCTTGCAGATATGAACACAACCCCATCCCACAGAAGGCACAGACACCTGCATTTTGTTTTCAATGTTTAAAATAAATATGCAGAGGCTGCAGACAGCTGAGAATGGTAGCCACCACCCCAAATGCAGCACACTTCCCTAGTATCTGCCATTAAAGGCCTGGTCACTGTGAACAAGAATAAATTATTCCACTCACTGCAGGCAAATTAAAAATAAAAATGGGGCTTAAAGAGTTTTGAGTATTACAACACAGTTGAGATTAGACAATTTTATGAAATAAAGAACTAATTTCTAATATCTGACTCCAAAAATGAAGTGTCTGAAATGCCTTCTATTTTTGAGTAAAATAATTCTCCCTCTACCTAAGAGGAAGAGTAACTTTCTTAAAGCACATGTAGTGCACTTCATTAATCTTCTCTTCAGAGATGATATCCCATGGGGTGAATTCTCTAGAAAAATCACTGATCCATTTCCCCACCTCAACTTCCTTACTGAAATTAGTGTGGACAGAAACACCTTTAGCTGTATGCCCTCCTTCCCCACAGGTCATGGGGTCCACAGTGAACCTCACTTAGGCACTTGGTAGAGGGCTCTGTCCTGGCCGTGCAGCAGGGTGCCAGGGCACATAAAACAGCAAGTGAAATGTCAAGTGGCTTGCTCCCACTCTAAGGGGTTCCCTAGGAGAGTCACAAACACCCCTCCTCACTGTTTCTAGGTCTCTTTTGCCCATCTGTTAAATCACTGCTTCTAAACTGTCACCAGTAAATGATCTCTCATTTAAGTAGCCATTTTGTCAAAGGTAGGAAGAAATATACAGAGTAAAATGAAGCCTGCATCTGTCTGGGTCACAGTGGGACTTAAACATAGCCACTCATGGCTTAATTAATTTTCAAATAGTTCCTAATATATGT
Organism: Rattus norvegicus; assembly: GCF_021556685.1. NCBI lineage: Eukaryota > Metazoa > Chordata > Mammalia > Rodentia > Muridae > Rattus > Rattus norvegicus. The sequence goes on from NC_141539.1 coordinate 54,886,633, forward strand.
TTATATCACATTGGGGTTCTTAGGAAAGATAAACAAGTAAGCTATTAATCACCACGAATTATTCATTGTACATTTTCATCCAATAAAAGTATCATTTTTGAAATGTCAGTATTAGTGAGTGAAGTCCGTAGGACAGTCAGACTTACCCGAGGCACGCCTTGTGAACCGGTTTATAACTGGAGCTAAAAGAAAAGAGCCGAAAAACATGATTAGATTTTTAAATCTCATTTTCCCCAAAACAAAAATGACCCAGTTAAGTAATCCCATAATTTCAATATAAATTGAAATGTATAAATAATATAAGAATACAAACTGTATGATATTAAATACTCAGGGATGAATCAGTCAATAATCATAAAGGAAATAAAAGTCCCTAAAGAAACATAACATAAAATCAGGTTTCACCTATCAGATCAGTCATGGCTACATCGTGAGACCTTGTATCAATCAATATATGGTAGCAAATTATATTTTCCAAATTGTCCAAGATACAAAACGTATTTATATTTTATATACCATCATAATTCAGCAGATACAAATTACTTACACAAAGAACTGTACCTAGGTGTCACACACACACACACACACACACACACACACACAAACACACACACTGCCCATGGTTTCCATGAACCCTTTAAACCCCCCTTTTTGCATCCTGAAGAAGGAAGGCGTCTTAACAGAGCTGCCCTCCGAGGCTTACAAGGACAATGGCTTGAGACAGCACTGATGAATCCAACCACAAGACTGCAGATCTGGGAGCATGGGCAGGTGAAGGTGGTAGAAGGCCTGTCACAGCCTTGGATCAGCATACAGACTCCGTGCTCCATGCCCCTGCCTGCCAGCCTCTTCAGAAGGTGAAGGCACTGTGGCCTCTGGTGTAGTGTCTTCTCTACACACCTTATGTTCCTATGTTTTTTTAAAGGAAATTTCCCACAATGATCCCGTCACCTAGAACATCCTTCGCTTTGCAGGAGGGATCACAGCCAGGGTTTTGATCATGCTAGCCACACACCTTCAGTTGTCACACTGATTCAGAGTGTAACCCTAACAATCAACTTCCAGGACGTTCCTGCACAAGAAGGAAAGCATCCCAGAGTCTGTGTTCTGTATAAATCCTACTATTATGATGCCGTGTGTGTGTGTGTGTGTGTGTGTGTGTGTGTCTGTGTATCTGTGTGTCTGTGTGTGCATGTGTGATGACTCCTATTATTATGCCTCCTATTATTATGCCATGCGTGCATGCTATGCATGCATGTCGTGCGTGCATGCCGTGCGTGCATCATGTGTGCGTGTGTGCGTGTGCGTGTGTGTGTGTGTTCATGCGTGCATGTTACACAGTATACCAATCAGAGAACAACCTTCAGTTTTCACACTCACTTCCCACCTCGTTTGAGACAGTCTCTTCCCTTCCACCTATGCCAAGCTAGCTGGCCCACAAGCTTCCAGACATTGTTCTCTGTGACCCATTTCCTCATAGGGCACTGAGATTCCAGGCCCACTCTCGTGTATGTGGCTCTGTGTGGTTTTCAGGGACTCAAACTCAGGCCCTGGCACTTGCATGTTAAGCTCCCTCACAAATAAACCATCTTGGGAGCCCCCTGTTCGACAGTCAAGTCTGCAAGAGACTACAACTGTGTGAGCCTAGATCCTGATAATGTTGTAGATACACATAAGACTACTTCATGCCATTTTAATATGTATCAACAGACCCCAGTAGGGTGCTGTCAGTATCACCCAGTGGGTGAAAGAGCTTGTCACAAAGGCCTGGAGATCTGAGTTCTATCCCTAGAACCATGAGGTAGAAAGAGAGAGTCGGCATCATAGAGCTGTCCTGACTTCCACATGTACACCGTGACATATACATACCACACACACACACACACACAAATAGTTTTTTTTTAATTCCCCAGCAGAACAACAATACTAATGAAAGAATTAAATTTCTTTTTTTTTTTTTGTACTTTGCTTTGTCTGGGATTTTACTCTTACATGTGGTAGAGAAAAATCTCTTATAAACATCATCTGTGAATGAAAAAGCTGATGGCCAATGAGCTGAGAAGATGGGATAGTGGCAGGAAGAGAGAGGATTCTGGGAAATAGTAAGAGATAAAAGAGAGACGCAGGGAGAGCCACTCTAGATGAGAGATGAGATGAGAGACAGAATGGAGACACGGATGTAAACCAGCAGGGAGACACTGAGGAGACACAAAGGAAGAAGCAGGCTGGGCCTGAAGGAATGGTAACCAAGCCCATGGTAGACAGAATAACTTAAATGGGTTAAATAAGTTAGGAGCTGGTCAGGGAATAAGCCAAAGCTTAGACAGGCATTTATTAATCAATATTTAGTCTCAGAGTTGTCACCCCAGGAGCTGAGGTTAGGGAAGGAAAAACTGATTGTTGTAATTTTTTTAGCATACGTGTCTTTAGAAAACAACCCATCCCACTACTGCCGTGTCATTTATGGTATGTGGGTAACCAGAACAGTCCATCTGGCCGGACTCCACATACAGCATTCATGCTCATAAGCGTTTCACCCAGATGGGAGAATCTAACCATGTTATGCCCTTTTCCTCACATGCTAAAGCACATAAATTACATCCCTGTGTCTATCTCTGACAGTCTTTCCAGAGACTGTGTCTATTCCAAACTGTGGGCATGTAAGCCACATGAGGACGACTCTCACCGCTTCACAATAAATGGGGCCCAGGAAAGGTCAGTTAATGAGGCAAGTGACACAACAGGGCGGGTGGTTTTCAGTAGTCGAAACACATACGGTGTCTGCGCATCAGCAAAATTCCAATCAACACACCCGTATCTCCCGTGCCCTCTCCAAGAGACAAAGGAAACGCAAGTATTTCCTGCATATACGTGTAGTGAGTTAAGACATCACACTTGGGGCTGGGGATTTAGCTCAGTGGTAGAGCGCTTACCTAGGAAGCGCAAGGCCCTGGGTTCAGTCCCCAGCTCCGGAAAAAAGAACCAAAAAAAAAAAAAAAAAAAAAAAAGACATCACACTTGTTCTAGAGTTTCTTCCTCCCTAGCAACACAGGAAAGAACTGAAGTCAGTGTGCACCCAGCTGAGCGATGACCTACATGTGCCCTCTCAGGTGCCGTGCCAGGAAGGGGAGCAGGAGTGCAAATGCACACAGAAGTCATATGCAACTAGAGAGGGATGGGAAAGCACACGGAAAAGGGACCCTTGGCCCTAGGGCTGGCCCGAGCCACTTCCATGAAGCCTGATGAATCATTTAACTTTGACCTACAAAATATGAACAAGAAGTGCTGCTCTTCTCTTGGGAGATTGTGAACTCGTATCTTTTGAAAGTGCTTGTCAACTGTGAACTCTCACCGACTACAAGGGACTGACACTTGCTGTAACTAACACTGCCATTTCTTTTTTTTTTTTTTTTTTTTCCGGAGCTGGGGACCGAACCCAGGGCCTTGCGCTTGCTAGGCAAGCGCTCTACCACTGAGCTAAATCCCCAACCCCAACACTGCCATTTCTAAAGTGCTCAGCAACACAGACTCGCAAGAGAAAAGAGGCATGGGACTGCGGATGTGGCTCATGGCATGAGAACACCAGCTGCAGCACCAGCCTGGGGACTCTGGTTCCCATCCCCAACAACTGGCACCCTGGGAACAGACATTTACCAGGCCTTGCTAGCCACAAGCCTAGCTTTGGGCTCAGTGAGAAACACTCTCAAAACAATGTGGCAGAGAGAAGTGGAGGACACCCATCTACTGGGCTAATCTTGTTCACTGTGTAAGGGTGTCTTTGAATTACTCAAATGTTGATTTCCGTACCAGCAGAGAGCCGAATGCTGCCCAAACTTTGGTACTGTTATTTTTTATGAACCATCACCTGTCTCAGTGTTCTATAAACTCTTCTCTGTCACCCTCTGATTGGTTTCATAAAGGGCTGACAACCCATAACAGGGCAGGAGAGGAAAGTGAGACACCCAGGCAGAGACAGGAACTGTGGGAAGAAGAAAGGCATGGGATTCGCCAGCCAGACACAGAGAAAGTCAGACATACAGGGACTGAATGAGAAGTAACAGGCCACATGGCAAAGGTGGATTAATATAGACGGGTTATTAAGTTATAGGAGCTAGTTGGAAACAAGCCTAAGCTGGAAGGCCTAAGTTTTCATAAATAAAATATCTCCATATCATTCATTATTGGGAGCTGGTGCATCAGAATCACTCCAACGATGCCCATCCTGTAGCCTCAACACACACACACACACACACACACCCGACAAATACAAAATTAACAAATGAAGGTATCTCATGTGTGACAAATTAAGTTTTCTCGGTCATGGTTTCCATGTTTTGAAGTTCTTGCTCAATAAATATTCTGTGGCTGCACATGCATGTGTGTGTCTCACACATACACATATTCATAGAATACAGAGAGGAAGGGAGTGGAGGAGAGAAGAGGGAGGAGAGAAAGGAGAGAAATTACCTCAACACCATAAAATTCAGAAAGAAAAACAGAGGAAGCACACTGTCTGCCTATGAGACAGTATGATTTAAGAATGTATGAACCCCTTACATTTGGGGAAAGATATGTCCTCAGAGAGTACCCAGAGAAAACAGCAAACATTCTGTGTATATGCTCCCTCCCAAATGCTAATCCAGAGAAACACTGTGAGCTTCACAACGGGCATTGCTGTGCTTGTATAACAGATCCTATCACTGGCACACTATGACTCACTAGGTTCACATTAGTTCTAGGGCTTCCAGGAGACCAGAACTGTAACTGACTCAAGTTCTCCTACATTCTGGAGTATCCTTAGGAGAAAAAGCCCTCACACCTGAGGTAAACTGAAGAAGTGCCTCCATTCCCAGGAGAAAGAACCACCTCCTACAGCTGCCTAGGTAATTCTATCCACAGAAACTGCTCCGTTTTACTCTCTGTACCCAAGGCTGCCCTGGTTGAGTTAACACTCACTGGATAAGCTGAAAAACATACAGAGGAAGCCTGTTTGCTTCCCAAGCCACATGAGTGGACACAGGCGCTAGAATTCTAAGTCTCTGCACAGAGGGCTGAACTACATCTACTCATATTTCCATACAACTGCTTCCAGAGCTTACCAAACTTAGAAGAAAAATAGGTGAAAGAGGAATTCAGAGAATGCTGAAAAGCAAGATAGTTCACAAAATAGAAGACATCAGTTAAAAGCAGGAAGCAACGAGACTGGTTTTCAAAATGCATGGGCACTGTCTTCATTTCTCGGCATGTTGCTGAAAGAGACATTCCAAGCTAAACAAAGATGAACTGGATTGTGATCTGTGGTCACACGCATACATGCATGCGTACACACACACACACACACACACACACACACACACACACACACACAAGAAACAGTAAGTCTAAATGAACTGTGCTGATGAAAAAGTATGGACGCACACACAGAGAGACACAGACACACACACACAGACACACACACACACAGACACACACACAGACACACACACAGACACACACACACACCCCACACACAGACATACACACACAGACACACACACACACACACAAACAAAAAAGCCACCCTATCTATACTAGAGGCACATTAGGTAACTGTGTCTTCTGTAGAAATGTACTCATATGCCCTGGAGTAAAATACCTCCAACCTTCTTAGACTCCATAGCGTCTCTCTCTTCATATTAGTTGCTTTTTTTGTTGTTGTTGCTTTAGAAATAAAACATTTTTGTATCTCTTAACTGCCTAAATAAAAGACTGAGAAGACTGTAAATTAAAATGCATAAGCTAATTACTTTTGGCAAAATACTCAGTTCAGAATAAATTAATTTAACTTATGCCTATGTTTCAAAAATTAAATAAAGTAAGTTTACCCTTGAACCAATAAAGAATTAAAATTTTAAACAACACCAGCAAACAAGCAAGTAAATGGCACCAGAACAGAAATATTTCACCAATTAGCAGAGAATACATATACTTTGCATGTGTTTAATTCTTGATCCTGAAAAATGCCATTTATTTTTCTATAATTTTATGAAAAGCTGGTGAGTCTCTATCACTCCAACAAATACTGGAAGATACTCATCACAGTCCCACAAGCCTTTGCTCTGTATTTCAGAAACACCACACCATGGCCTCTCGAGGGGAGCACCAGAGGAGAATCACAACTGGGGGTTTTCAAACCCTAACTGCTTGGTCCTAAGAGACATGGATTATAGACTATGTACCTCAAAGTACATCCTGGCCTTAGGTGGCCTGTGTGAGAGGTGGGCATCTGAGAGCACAGCAGGAGGGCTACAGGTCAGGTGTCCATCCCACCTACTCACATGGATTGTGGCTGGAGGTAGGACAGGGTGAAATATGGGTACTTAGCTTCTGGAACATTCCAACTCGAATGATCACTAAAAAGACATACAATTTTGTTCTATTTATTAAATCAAATACCCCCAAATATAACTGATGTTTTAAAATACCACTATAGAAAGCAACAAACTAGCTAGAAAGCCCATTTTTGCTTAGGAGTGAACATGATTCTTCTCTTTGTAATTTATGACAACATTCTCTTACACAAAGAGGAAGGAAAACACAGTTTCAGCCAGAGGAGTCCCAACATGATTAACCTCGTAAAACCACACAGCGGCAAGGCAGGGACAAAGGCCAAGTAAAAAATGTTTCCAAACTCTCTCCAGATTTTAAATACCCTCTACTTGGGGACGAGACACTGTCCAATCTAGAGAAACTCAACCTCTGCTTTTCTATGCACTAAGCCCTCTCCCGAAGCTTGGACATATCAGGCAGGACAAGGTGAGGTTAACAGGGAAGGACAAATGTAGACACCTACTCCATCTAGGAGGGCAAATAACCCAGACCAGTTCCAGAAGTTCAAAGTTCAAACTGCCACTACGTAAGGTTCCCACTAAGGCCATTTTGAAAAATACAAAAGCCTTGAAGTGAATTCAGTGCACAAACAAGTGGGGCTGTGACGATGGCCTCCTCCTAAAAGAAGTCACAGAATGTAGCCGTAACTGAGTTCCCTGCGTCTTCAAAGAATGAAGATGTCCCTGCCACTACAGGCTTAAGCCAAGCCACCATCATAGCACACCATTCCACGTCCTCCACAGCAAACAGCTAGCTAGAGATCTCTGGCATTCTGCACTGTCCACTTCCTCACGCTAGCTCCACAGGTGTCTCCACTGGTATGTGTGCTTACCAATCCCTAGCACTTACACACACACACACACACACACACACACACACACACACACACACACACACAAGAAACAGTCTAAATGAACTGTGCTGATGTGGACAGGAGGTGCTCCCCGACTCCATTGATTCTTCAGACAGATGAAGGCAATAGTTACAAAGTATTAAGTTGGTGAATCCGACATATTACAGTCCTGGTTGGAAACATTCAATAGACTTAAAAGAAGCAAAAACTGACAACCCTTTGACTTTGTTTCCCTCAAACGTCAAAAAGCATTCTCACGTATACTCCATTATTACGAAAATGGAGCCTGGGCTTTGGAGTACAAGACAAAAACAATGAAAGGTTTCACAAAAGAATCATCATAGTAGTAAGGGCATTTTTTTCAATTAAAGACCAGAGAACAGGATTCCAGATTCCAACCATCTGTCTTCCTTTAGCCGAAGCAAAATTAACATTCAACGACATGTACCACCCAACGAGCTTTGTCAAATGTCCTGGGGCCATTTACACAACATCCCAATGCAGGGTCAAGCACTTCAACACTGGACAGTCTCTATGCCTTGTAGTCAGTCCCTACCAACCCACGGGAACGTCTACTACGACTTCTGAGTACCCGTCTCATTTTACCTGTCTGGGAGCGCCCCTTAAATGGAAGCGTCTGCAGCCCATTTTGTTCCTACTGCTTACTCAGTGATATCTCTTCAAATGAGCACATCGTACGTCATTTCTCTGTCCTCATGTTGATAGAGACGGAGTTGTTTCCAGCTCCAGTAGGACTTCAGTAAATATTCTCACAGAAACATCTACAAACTCATAGTTTTGTGCGTCTTACAGAAATGTCTCCACAAGGTGCTGCTGGGCCACTGCTGGTGAGTGTGCACAGTGAGTGTGCACTTCTCTTGTCCACTTTGCTATATTCTTACGGCTCACACAGACAGGTTCCAGCTAGCCCACATCACGGCCAACAGAAAGAACTGTCTTATTTAGCCCTTCTGGTACACACGCAATTTCACTTCCCTAATAACTAAAAACACTGCTCTCTATCCACCTGCTTGCTGGTCAGCCACTCTTAGGACTTCATCAGCATGCCCCAAGTATCTATCTTTACAACGTAGAAAACAGCATAGAATGTGTAATAGGAAAATTTTCCAGATGTCATACAAAAGTGACAAAAGATTTAAGAACTGATAAGAATGGAAATTTCCTTTATGAAAAACATGACAAAATAAAATGGAAGAATCTGGAAGGGTGAAAGGACAAGAAGAGAGATGTGATGTTGATGCTCATGGATAGACAATTCAATATAATTAAAGCACTTGTTCTCTTCTAACCCATACAATTCAGTGCAACTCCAACAGAAGACTTGCTAAAGACTTTACAAAAAGGGAGTTTGTTCTAAAATCCCCATAAAGGCCTTCAACTAATTAAGCAATTTTGAAAGACAATAGATGGGAAATACCATATCATACAAGAGCATCATAAAGTCCTACTCATTATGAAAGAGAGGCATGAATGAAAATATAGCTAAATTAGTAAAACAGTATAGAGACTTTAAGTTTAATTACACATTCATGGAAACCTAAGTTTAAAAACTAATGAATGGGGGGTGCAGAGATGGCTTAGTGGTTAAGAGCACTGACTGCTCTTCCAGAGGTCCTGAGTTCAATTCCCAGCAACCACATGGTGGCTCACAACCATCTGTAATGGGATCTGATGCCCTCTTCTGTTGTGTCTGAAGACAGCTACAGTGTACTCACATACATAAAATAGAACATTCTTTAAAAAAAAAAAGACTAATGAGTGAAAAGCTCAGTGATGCTGCATGCACGCCTGCAGTCTTAACTGTTTTAGAGGCTGAGGCAGGGAGATGGCTTGAGCCCAGGAGCTCAAGACCAGCTTAGGCAACACAGGGAGGCCCTGCCTCAAAACCAAAGCAATGGTAATAATGGAAAAGTGAATCAATAAATTATGCATGCTGGAAATTATAGCTGGCCATACAGTTCAGTGTGCCAGGCACCTACTCGCAAGTCTGCAGGTGGGTCCCTAGGACTCAAGGGGTGGAAGGAGAGAGGCATCCCCACAAGTTGTGCACACACATGCAGACACACACACACACACACACACATACACACACAGTACAATAAAAATTATATTATTTGTCTCATATAGTATGCAAAATCACAGATAAACTGAAGCTTCAAGTGTAAAAATGAAAGTTTAAATACAGTTACCAAAAACAAAGACGCTTTTTTTTAATGTAAGTGAACATAGGTTCCTTTAAAAAGACACAAAAATACTAAGTAAAATATGAAGGATGCATGTTAAGAAGGTAAAGATAAAAAATATTTTCAGCCCACAATACCACAAAGACATGAATAAAAACAATAAAACGTTACAAGGAAAAGTTATGGCCACACATTGAAAAGGAAAGCCCAACGCTGAGAGGTGGCTTTTCCAATGCACATTACCAGAGAAATCAATAAGCAGACAAGAACACAGGCAGGAGGTTCAGGAAGTTTTTCTCAGAGACTATTAACTACAGAGAGTCAACGAACATAAAAAACACATTCAACATTATTTGTAATAAGGCAAAGACAGCGTTTCAGCGTGAGATCCCTCTGAGGATCAGCGCAGCTGTCAGATCTGACGCTGTCCGACATCAGCTTGAATGTAAAGAAGCAGGGATCATAGCCTGCAGGAGATGAACACAACCTGTGTGTGCCCCTGCAGAGCCCTCACTGCCAAGTGAGGTGCCACCAATATTGGTCTTAGCCACACCCACCTGTCCACCCTCAGGCAGAAACCCTGGGGCAAAGGTTCTCACAACCTTTTAATCTCCAAGTTTTTTTAGACTCTTAAAAATTCTACATTATATCCCTCCATACTTTTGTAATGGAGACTAAACCTGATCAATGCTATATACATTAAAGTAAATGATAAAAAAATAAATGTTATAAATAACATACTTTAAAATTTGTATTTTCCAAAAGAAGGAAATGTTCATTTTTTTTGTGAGCCTAGGCTAGAGCAGCTGAGCTTCCTCTCCAGCCCAAAAGCAAACTTTAGTAAACACTAGAATGACTTTATATTTTTCCCAAACTTGGTATGATAAAATAGACTCCATATTTAATTTGCTGCAATATCAGATACTAATATCCTCAGGAGGGCTTCACTGTGTATTTTTAAAAGTATAAAAGAATAATAAAAGCATGCTTCTTCTTATGATAATCTTTATCCTATGATTCCCTAAAAGGATTTGGGAGTGGGAGAAAATTTTCCTGGTCACACTGGAAACTATCTTTAAAAGTTGGTACATTTGCTTATTAATAAGCATGCTTACATGCTTACATGCAAGTGTGCATGCACGCACACACATGTACACACACACACACACACACACACACACACACAAATATCTACTATAGTACTCTAGCAAAAATTTGCCAATATTTACCACAGAATTTATAGTGTTTATTTACAAGACACAATGCTATGGCGTAGCAGTTTAAACAGACTTCAGTTACATGTATCAATGAAACTTCTCAAACACTATTCTAAAAACAGGCTGAAGTATGATAATTTATGTAAAAGAAACTTTCCTAAGTGCACAATTCATATAAATGTGGAATATATTATAATAGTTCTATTTCTAACTAAGATATTTGCCTGGTATGCAAAACATGCAGTGTTAAGAAAACCTTACACCGGGGTTGGGGATTTAGCTCAGTGGTAGAGCGCTTGCCTAGCAACCGCAAGGCCCTGGGTTCGGTCCCCAGCTCCGGGGGGGGGGGGAGGGGGGGGGGACGAAGAAAACCTTACACCACAAAGCAACAAAAAGCCTAAAGGCACCAAAATGTAAGAGTTTGTTAGAGTAAGGGGATGAATTGTGTAAATGTTATTTAACATATTTATTTCTCTTAGTGTACTGGAGGTATTTCATAATCTAAAAAGAAAACCTTAAACCTTAATTTTCTCTTCTACCTCTTTCTTGCAAGTAAAAAAATCTCCCACTGTGCTCCAACTTGAGCTCCTCCAGGCTAGTTCATATAGTCTTGTCATAAAATACTTTTTTTTTTAAAGATTTATTTATTTTATGTATGTGAGTACACTGTCAATGTCTTCAGACACACCAGAAGAGGGCATCAGATCTCACTTCAGATGGTTGTAAGCCACCATGTGGTTGCTGGGATTTGAACTCAGGACCTCAGGAAGAGCAGTCAGTGCTCTTAACCGCTGAGCCATCTCTCCAGCCCATAAAATACTTTTTACAAGAGAGATTTTGTTAAAGTTCGGACCCTCAAGTATCTTTTGAATTAGTTTTACAGAATTATAAAGTACTGTAAAATTAGTAAGAACTGAAAGGCCTAATATTTACTAGTGTAACCTGTTGTTAGCACTCAACTTAGAAAACAAAGTTCTGGGGCTAGACAAATGACTCAACTGTAAAGGCTAGGCTAGGCTAGGCTCACCACAAAAGTATAAAAGTCAAACATCTGTGAACAACTGGGTCTATAAGCTAAGGTCCAGAAGCGCCCTCCATCTCCTACACCATACTAAGATATTAGCGAGTTATAGTTGTGTCAGTATAGAATTATAGGTTCTAATAGTAAACCACAAAAGAACGCTGACTTGGAGAGATGTAAATCTGTCCCTCAATGAGCTTACTTTTAGAAATACCACAATAGGAAGAAGTGGTAGCAATCTGTCACTGTAGCACAAAGGTTTTCCCAGTTACTGCTCATTTATATTGACTTATATATTAACGTATATACGCATTCCTGTCTCTACAATGAACACCTGTCTCATTGAAACAAAGTAGCATTTTAACTCTTCCTATCCACTGTGTCCTACTTTGTTTCAAAGTGACTTGTTAAGGTTAAGATATAAGTTTAGGATTATGAATCCTAATATTCTAATAACTTAGCCTGTTTCTCAGAGGAGAGGGTGGTATAAAAATGTTTTAGCTGGTGACTTTCTTACCGTTCTTTTGTTTTGTGGGGTTAGGGTGGAAAAACCATTATTCACCGTCACCCTGAATGTGAAATCGTTACAAGCAAGTCATGACTGGTGTCTGTGTTGTAGAGCAATCGAGGGTCAGGGTAAGACAACTTTGTTTTTAATATAATGAAATCTAAACCTATGAGAATGAGTATAGAATAAAGCTTTTATATTTCATGAAATTCTCTTTAACTGCTTTGATGTAAATAAGCATCTGCAGACTGGCTGGCATTAGGCATATTATTTACATGTATCAGAAGGTTTCTACCCTGTTGCATTTACATATATTTATATAGATATTTAATATCCAGCTTTTACTTGGTTTTAACTGAAAAAAAAATTGATCACTATCTTAAGGTTTCTATTCCTACACAAAACCTCATGACCAAGAAGCAAGTTGGGGAGGAAAGGGTTTATTCAGCTTACACTTCCACATTGCTGTTCATCACCAAAGGGAGTCAGGACTGGAACTCAAGCAAGTTAGGAAGCAGGAGCTGGTGCAGAGGCCATGAAGGGATATTACTTACTGGCTTGCTCAGCTTGCTCTCTTATAGAACCCAAGACTAGCAGCCCAGGATGACACCACCCACAGTGGGCCCTCCCACCCTTGATCATTAATTGAGGAAAATGCTTTACAGCTGGATCTCATGAAGGCATTTTCTCAAGGGAGGCTCCTTTCATGGTGATAACTCCAGCTTGTCAAGCTGACATACAAAACCAGCCAGTGAAATCGCCTACAACTGGCAAAGTGCAATAACACAGAGAAAAAACTCTCAGAAACAATGTTTCCCTGCCCTTCCTGCTGTTGGCAATCTGCAAAGCTCCCTGTGATTAAGGACAGGTGACACTATTAGCATCAACAAGGAAACCTGAAATGACTTCTAATTTTGCTCAAAAACATGGAGAAGGAAGCAGGCTCAGGACTTGGAGAGTGAAACAGGTTCAGGGCAGGGTGTCATTTCAGAACTCTTCTAAGAAACTGCATTTATTTTAAATTTATTTTGTCTTCCTTCCATTATCAACTGGCATTCTTACAATTACATGATCCTTAAGCATCTGTAACATGATATTCTCTCTGTCTCTCTCTCTGTCTCTCTCTCTCTCTCTGTCTCTCTCTCTCTCTCTCTTGCTTATAAAAGTAGTGCACTACAAGTTAGGTCATAGTTTAAGGTATATACAGAAAAACAGATTTACAAGACAGGCTTTATAGGTAAAGTGAACTATGTCTTTAGCATAAGACAAAATTTCCCACTGTATTCCACCAAACTTCTGGGCTAGTGCACACATGGCTAGATCCACGGCTCGCTGTGGGTCCTTTGTAGTCCAGATGCTTACACCAGAGTATACCACAGCTACCCTCTGCTAACAGAGTTCGCAGCTGCAGCATTTACAGCTGTGCTCCTCAAAGTGGGGTGTCTGCACCATGAAGCAGTACAGAAAGCAATCCTCTGAGGCAAAGGGAGAAATGAGAGCATGTCTACAAAGACTCCCTCCTTTCCGAATCATATACTGTAGGACACTTCACACACACACACACACACACACACACACACACACACACACACACAAATATATTGGTACACTTATAAAATCTATAAACACATCGGGAATATGCACCAAAATACACTTTGCTAGTTAAGGTATATAATACAGTGAGTTTTCCAAAATAGAATATTCTCATATATTTCTAAATGTCATATTTCCAAAATATTTTACTGAGCTTCTGAAGTTTATGAAGGACTTATCTGGGTGGAACAGATGGAGTACTTATACTGTAAAGGGGGAGAAATTGGTACAAGGCTGGGCTGTGTGTCTTCCAGGACAAGAGCAGGTAGCTCACTCTTGATCTGTTCTCCCAAGCCTGTCACTGCAGGGAGTGCTGGAAATGGACCCCAGGCACCGCCAGGCCGGGGCTGGCCTAGGACCACAGCCATCAGCCTCAAATCCTGACTCTACCTCTTCGAGGAAGATGAAGCAACATGTCTCTAACAGTCCTAGTTTAGCAAGGGGCTGCAAGGGACCCCAGACATTAAGAATAATTATTGGTAAGTGAACAGACACCGTTGAAGATTAGCCCTCTACAGTGAGATAACTGAGTCACAGGTAAGGTAACCTGACCGTTTGAAAAGAACGCTTCCAGGATCTACTGATATTTAACCAAATGAAAGCCTTTTTCCCTGAAAGAAAGATCCCTCAACGTCACTCCCATGGACTGTTCTGTCTTGGAACAGCTGACATAAACTAAACAATGTCAGACCCAACCCAAACAGACACAGGAATAACTGTACACAGTATATCTTCTTGGCTTCCCTTTCATGTGGGATGTGTGTTTCTATTTTGATCTTTTGTCTTTTTTTTTTCTAATTAAGAAACATTTTTTTAAATGGCAGCAACTGGAGTGACTTTTTCAAAGTTTCCAAACATATTAAATTGCACATGGTAGAGCCTACTGCTGGAACATTCATAAATGTCTCACCAACTGTGTTTACAGCTCATTTTTTTTTAAAAATTGGTTTGTTTTCATTTAAACCTTGACCTGAATTTTTTTAGCTTCAGTTATTTCTACAAATTATGTAATGGAACCATCTAAGTCATTCTAAATTTCTAACACACAAAAATTTGCTCTCGTTAAAAAAAAAACTGTAATAATGATCACATCATAGTGTGGCTTTACTATGGGGTTTTGTCACGACAACTAGACAGTACAGACAGGGCTGCAAAAGACTAGAACATGAGCAAGCCCAGCGATCTGACATGCTCCCCACTGCCTCGTAAGCAGCTCGTGGTCTATTATTAACCTAAATGGTAATGAAAAAATAGCAAACGAACCCTACACATCCTAAAGCAATTCCTCTTTAGTCCATGCTTTTAACTGTGCCTTGTGCCCTAAAGACAAAAAAGAATTCATGCTATAGGAGTTAATACAAATAGCACACAAACTGACACTTTTATGAACAAGGCTAAACCTACACGCCTGGACCAAATAGGGACTTCTGCCTCTCACCTAGAGCAAATGAATCACACGCATGCACTATGAACAGATTCTTACAAAGGGATTAGTTCATAGATCCAGAGTAAATGTAACAGAATTATCATGTCTCTTTTTTTAAAAGGGAAGAGAGAGATTAAGGAAAGGGGGAGGGGAGAAATGTAAGGAGGGAGGAAGGGAAGGAGGGAGGAAGGGAAAGGAGTTGGTTCTTAGTAAGCTTTGTGGCCGGAGTGCACAATCTTAGCCCTCTGCTTCCCACATCCAGACATTCCTTTCCTTAGCAGGTTGTTCCTTCTGGAGCTCTGGACACCTGACGGAGAGAGACCCTGCAGCCAATTTCCTCAATCTCCTGTGATCGGTCCCTCCCCTCCTCACTCTGGGATGACCCATCAATCGCCAGCCTCCACTGGGGGCCTTCTCTAATGCTACTACTGCTGATAAATGGCCTGTTTAAGGGATCATAAATAAACTCCTAATAGACAGATTCAGTGTTCTCCTGATGGTATTTGAAAGGCTGAAAAGGAAACACTTTTTTTTAAAGCAGCTATAAACAAAATCTTGACAGCTGGAAATTTACTGGAACCCACGGAGTGGGCTCTGTGACAGTAAATAACCATTCAGCATTTACTCCTCTCTCTGGCACCTGAGCATAGCACTGCTGTCCCAAGGGAGATCGGTTAACTGTCTCACAGAAAGCAAGCTTGATTTTAACACACGCAGGTCAGGAAGCCTCCGCCATCCTTCAAGGCCCTGCCTCAGTTTCTCACAAGCATGCCCCGCTTCTCTTATTTCTCCCTCTCTCAGCTCTCTTGGCTGTTTCTCTCTCACAACTCCCTTCTGCCAAAGCACAGTTGTAGGTGGATAGCAGAAGAGGGGACTACTTCAAGGCCACTGATGCCCCAAATCCAACCCCTAAAAGCAATCCACTTAATTCTTGCAACCAAAATGAATCCTGACTTTTAACTGTTCTACTCTGAGCATCGAAAATCTTCCGTAATACTAACTACTGGATTACACTCAGAACTAAAACAATGCCTTCAATATTTTAGCGCCTGGCATGAATGATGTAATCCACTTTAGGATTTAAAGCTATCAACGTGAGTAAATTTCTCACAGCTGAAGGCCACACAAGTCTCATTACCACAAAAAGCCTCTTAGCCACAAACTGTGGGCCGAAGGCTACTACAGTTATGACTGTGCAATGTAGCTTCATGTTAAATCCCAAAGGGGGCTAAGCACCTCAGCCTTCCAAAAAGTAAAAAGACCAGACTGGCTTCCAAATAGAACAATGACAACAAGTATGCAACTGTGCAGGACTTTCAGCTAAGTCATTCAACGAGTAATCAGTGATTGCTGTATACACTGCCCTAAGGATCTCACAAACACTGACACTTATCCTTTTAACAACCTCATGAGGTTGGGACCATCAGAGCTACAGCACATCAACTTGCTTATCGGCATGGTGCTTCTCTACAGATGCCCAGATTTAAAGTTACTACCAAGATATAGCCTTTATGAACGTTTTCAAACCGACTAAACATGTTTGAAAAATTCAAAATACATTAAGAGGCTCTTTCAGGAGGCTGGAGAGATGGCTCCATGCTTAAGTACACTTGGTGCTTCTACAGAGGACCTGGGTTCAGTTCCTAGCACTCACATGGTGGCCAGCGACAATCCGTACCTCCCGTTCTGGGAAACCTATGCCTTCTGACCTGGATGGCGCCAAACCTGCATGTGGTAACGGATAGGTAGATGTGGACAAACATTCGCATACCTCAAATAAAAATTAAACTAATATAATTGTAAAAGGCTCTTTTAATAATTTTACTCTCAGTTGTACAAAACAACTGGAGAGTCGAAAATAAATGCCTTTAGTCGTGTGTTGTTGGTGACACATCAGGAGGCAAAAGTCCACGACTGGCTGCTTTGTCTCCTGTCTCTGATGGCCATATGGCACCAGAGGTTCTGAATGAGGGGTGTAGTGAATGCCTGTAATCCCAGCACATGGGAGGCAGAGACAGGCTGAGCTAAGGTTCCAGGCCAGCCAGGGCCAGCCCGGTAGTCAGCGCACACAGGGATTCCCTAGAGTGACTGTGAACTCAACAGGTAAAAGGAGTCAGCTGAGAACGGTTCTGCATGGTCTTATGAAGCCAGCAGATGACTCTTTTCTGCTTTCACTATCTGGCTTACAGGAAATCGGAGGAACCATTTCAGACAGGCTTCCACGTCTAAGAGTGTTACAATGGAAGCTTCTTCGTCCTCACATGCATCAGAAGTAAAGAACGTTTGCTCAAAATTGCATGAGAGCATTTCTTCAGGAACATTGCCATTCTTTTTCCTCCTTTCTTTTAGGATAATCTTAACTCCCTGAATCCATACCATGAGCACAAGGTCTAACTTCCCAATATCACAAGTCCTTAAAGACATAAAAAGCACCCCCCTCCCCACTGCTCATCCAGTACTGAGAGAGGGGTGATGTTGTCTTTGGTTGTATACCCCCTGGGAACCTGATCGGGCTAAATGGACAGTTCTAACCAAGGTCCCCGCAGATGGCCCTGCTTAAGTGGAATGGGTTATAAAACAAAACCACAAGTGACAAATGTGGGAAAGAGACTGATGGGGGTGATGGGTGTGGGAGGGAGGTAAGAGAAGTGGGCGGGGTAATTAGAATGCATTATACATACCTATAAAACTAGTTTTAAAAAATCTAACTGTATCTTGTGTGTTCTCCATATCCCCTTAAGCT
Source organism: Rattus norvegicus (assembly GCF_021556685.1). NCBI lineage: Eukaryota > Metazoa > Chordata > Mammalia > Rodentia > Muridae > Rattus > Rattus norvegicus. Next base: position 54,904,567 of record NC_141539.1, read on the forward strand.
GTAAAAATCAAAGTGAGATAAGGTTTTCCAACAAAGACTTCACATGTTTAAGAGGAACAAGTTTCTACTGGGAAGCAAGTACATGCACAATATATTCTCTCTCTCTCTCTCTCTCTCTCTCTCTCTCTCTCTCTCTTTTCTCTCTCTCTCCCTCTCTCCCTCCCTCCCTCTCCCTCTCCCACATACACACACTCTCCCCACCCCTTTCTCTCACACACACACATACACACACACACACACACACACACACACCCTCTTCCCCCTCTCTCACACACAGACACCCTCTCCCCCCCACACACACTCTCTCTCTCTCTCTCTCTCTCTCTCTATATATATATATATATATATATATATATCTCACACAGACACATACACTCTCTCTCACACACACACAGACACACACTCTCTCTCTCATATACAGACACACACACACCCTCTACTCTCTCTCTCTCTCTCTCACACACACACCCTCTCCTCTCTTTATATATATATGATATATATATCATATATCACACACACACTCTCTCTCACACACACACACCGACAAACACACTCTCATACACAGACACACACACCCTCTCCCCCCTCTATCTCACACACACACACATACACAGACACACACTCTCTCTCACACACATACAGACACACATACACTCTCTCTCATACACAGACACACACACCCTCTCCCCCTTCTATCTCACACACACACACACATACATACACACACACTCTCTCACACACACACACACAGATGCACACACACACATGCAAGCGTGCATACATCTTTGACATTCTTGCTGTATAAGGCTCTCCATTTTTTGGCTTGTGTACCTATTGTAATTTTAGCTCTTTTCCCCCTGCAACGGAGAAGACTGGTTCTATATATTGCTTAAGTTTCATCCCACACTGTCTGCTCTGCAAGTGACCCTTTGTCATTTGTTCTTTATCACTTGTCAATCCATCAGGGTAACTTGAACTATTTTTACTTTGTTTTTAATCACTTGAGAAATTCTGAGCAACACAAGATCCAACCATGATGATTATCTAATTATCACTCATTTTACTTCAAGTTAATATTGATTCAATGATTCTGACCTACTGTAAATCCATTAGTAAATTCCAGCTTTAGGAATACTGCCCTTATATAGAAGGGATATGCCTCAACAGGATTCGGCAGGCAGAGTAAATGCCAAGCTGTCTCCATTCTAGCTTCTGGGAGTTTCCCTAGAGAGAATCACCATAAGCCACTAGCATTCTACCACATAAGGTTGCCTGAAAGGCAAGATCAGAACACATACACACACACACACACACACACACACACACACACTACATAAACATGTAAGATTAGAAGTCAGATTAGACAGGAACTCTATCAACAAATGAAAGAATCCATGGGAAAGGCAAGTAGAAGTAAAAGGCCACCGTTACTGATCTGACACCATCTGTGGCCACACCACTGTGGCAATGGATCAATAACTACAGGTACCTGGCTTTCTAATTAAACTACCACATTGTAGGAGGTCAAGATTGGCCTTTACAGGAATCTAACAAGTACCAGTTTTGTGGTCAAGAACTTGCCTTTTAACCTCAAGCTATTATAATACGATCACAAAAGTGACTCACAAGAGAAGACAAGAGCCAACCATGCAAAGCCATACCAATACTGGAAAAAACCTGGGACACCCAACCTGTGAGTCAACCCACAGAACAAATTTCATTTACAAACTTCCTGATGATCTGCACCTCAAGGTCACTCAGACAGATGTAAAAAAAACAAAACAAAACAAAAAACAAAAAAACCCAGTTTTGCTACTTTGGGTTCTGCATATAACCTTGAACAAGTTAATTTTCCAAAGCCTTAAAGAAAATACATTAAGAATCGAGGAAAGTTTGACGTAAGGAACCAGCACAGGTTAAGTTGGCCCAGCCTCTTCTGACCTAAAAGACAAGAGTACTGATGAAGTCAGGCCCGCCTGTGCCAACTCTGGTTCTGCAACACACTGGCTATGAAACTTTAAATGACAGTCTCATTAGAGCTCCCATTCAGCTGAGAGGATGAACCAAGGCTTCCCCGCACGACCTAGCATACCACAAATGTCAACAAATGGCAGCCCCTTCTCTAACCATTGATAAGACGAGAAATATTATGATCACCATGATCCATTGCCTAATGGCTTTCAAAGTATCAGGACTGTGGGTACCAGAAAAAACAGAGTTGTTTGTTGACACCCCCCCCCAAAGTATGTCTTACCTACTCATAAGAGCTCCTTATGAAGGGTACTAAATAATGTTATTTTCTGAATCAAACTTCAAGCTTTGTGTAAAATATGAAAGTCATTGATCCTGCTACCCTGGGCTGTGCCACAGGGACCGTTGTCATCCAACGCTTACTCTTTCTCTACTGTGCCAAGAGAACAGCCCAATGTCTGCTGGGTTTTCTTCAGCATTCTCCTGCATGTAGACAGAACCTTACTAGGTTTGTGGGTTTTGGGTCAATTCCACAAACTTTCCATAAATGGTGGATCTATCTTGATATATGTGTGTGTGTGTGTGTGTGTGTGTGTGTGTGTGTGTGTGTGTGTGTACATACATACACTTATATACAGATCATATATATTCTTCCCTATGACCAGGTTTGGATAAATCATGGCCTTGTACAAATTCAAGCTCCAGAGAGTGCACTTGTTTAAAGGGCTGTTTAAGAAAAAAGATCCAGATGATAAGTTGCCCACAAAGTCTGAAAGGCCATTCACAAAAACAGTCTGACAAGCATTTTGAAGCCTATGGTTCTTTCTAAAACTGATTCTCAACACAATTTACTTCTAACACAATGAAAGTGTTGGTTAGAAAAATATAAAGCTGCTCCAGTTGAGGTTATACCAAGGCCAAAGTTTCAGCTATGCACATGCACGTAGACATCTGCTGAATAAAGATCAAACTGTGTTACTGTCAAGAAGTTTTAGAACCCCTGGAGGTGGAAGTGTTTAAAGGCAATTGGTTAGGCATTGATTACAACTGACCTTGAGTAGTTTTTTTTTTTTATAGAAAAGATGAATATAAAATGTATTCGTATGGGAATATAAGCCTTCATGAAAATATCCCTACCGCTTACAAAAGCACTTCTTCCTTCCAATGTGCAAGATAGGCATTCTTATAAGGAGAGATTAAACCAACGCAAAGTGCTTCAAGAGAATTAGATATCATTGGGTTTGACTGTATTAACACTATCTTCTAAAGAGCACAGAGGCTCTTTACCACGTCCCCTCGCCTTGCTGCCTCCCAGCTAGGACACGAGTCCCCTTCCCTTTGTGCACTGCTTGACTAGATGTGCATCCCCGTGTCTCAGATACATAGCATGTGCACAAATACACATACAAGTATTAGACGTCACTGTCCTTTCTACTCTATCTGTATAACATGCTATTTAGTTCTCCTTCCTAGCAGGACAAGCATTTGATTTGGTGTGGGAACAATTAATACTACGGTTACCCTGGTCTCAAATCACCCGAATGCCCCAAATTAAAAATTTAAATAGCAATCTTTCACATTCACAGAGCACTACATCCATGGTTTATGTGTTTTAAACAAGCTAAGAATGCATTAATTTTATAACCCATTCAACATATAATTAATTCTACAAAGAAATGAAAATATTCCTAGGAAGGGGACCTAAGGGAATGAAGTGAATGGTACTTCAGTGTTTTCACTGTATGAAATGCATTGTGGACCCACAAATCACCAAGCAGTATCAACAAATAAAACCTGCATGCACGCTCGCCTTACACCACAAAGGAAAACACTTGCACATTTTGCACACCACGGCATTTCAGCCTGGGTTCCTGCAAAACATATGATTTGGTCATAATGTGTAAACATGCGTGTGTGTCTGGTGTGTCAGGGAGAGGTTGGTAAGCATAAGGGGTGGGACTCGCTAAAAACAGCTATTTAAGAAACCTTTCTCTCCCATTCATTCTTTCTAGCTTCAGTCTCTGGCGTGGTCTTTAGTTGCTCACTGGCTTTTTCATTAAGACAACCAACAAAGCTCTTAGAACTTCCCATGGTGCTATTTTTCCCACACACACTATAAAAAAAAAATCAAAATCATTCAATATATATTTTGTATCTTCTTTAAAGGAAATTGGCTTATTTCCTCATTCCAAAGACCCCCTAGGTATCAGGCTAAATATGATCCTTTGTTACATGTCCAAAAATATCTCCACCACATGGTATTGGAAAAACTGGAAAATAAATTATTCGTATTCCAAGAATGTCACAGCTATTATCGTTAATTTGTATTACCTCGGCGAGTCCGATTTCACACTCTTCTCACTGATTCCTACATGGTTCGCCTTTTCTCCCTGAACACTCCATTAACAAATCTAAGGGCTGAAAGGAGGACACCAGGCGCCCTTCATGCACAATGGTACTCTCCAAGCCTTTGACATCTTCAACCACGGGAAAGTTAACCTTCTAGCAAGATGCCCACCCCAAATCGCCCCGGGGAGAAAGGTGACAGAGGGGCAGCGGGAGCGCAACCTCTTATTTCTCCACCTCCAGAGAAAGGGAGAGCATGACAAGAGAGCTGAGTAGGAAGGTGGGCGAGTGGGAGCGACCGAAATGGGTGCTGAGGAGGTGGGCGGAATGGGAAGGTGGAGAGCACCGGGAAGGTAGGGAGCTCAGCACAGGGTTCAAGAGCAAGGCGGGGTTCGAGAGTGAGACGGACGTGGCGGCCAGGGCTCAGGGTGCGAGGGGTCCGGTCCTCACCGTTGAACGCCCCTGCTTCCGCGGCCTCCTCCTCTTCGCCGTTCTCGGAATCGGAGCGCATGGGCTCCTCGGCGAAGTTGACACCCTTACTGGGGGTTCCGCCCCCGGCGGCTGCGCCCGCGTCCCCCCAGGTCCTGCCCTCATGGCCGAAGCGCGCGGCGCCCTTGCGCTCGTTCTCCTGCTGCAGCCGCGTGAAGTGCTGCAGCGCGAACTCCAGCAGGTCGGCGGGCTGGTGCCTCAGCACCTCCACCGTGAAGCCCTGCAGCAGCTCCGTGAGCCCCGCGGGGATCTCGATGCTCATCCTGCCTGTGCACGCCGAGGCGCCTGGACGCCGCCCTCGCCTCCTATCCGCGGTCGGGTCTTGGGCTGCGCGGCCCCCGAGCGAGCGCCCCGGGCGCTACGGGCTGCGAGCGCGGCGCACTGGGCCCCCGGCGAGGCTGCTCCGTGCGGCGGCGGCGGCAGAGCGAGCACAACCCGGGGAGGGTTGGCAGCATCTCCAGCTCCTCCCGCTCCCGCTCCCGCCGCCGCTGCACCGCCCCCCCCCCCGCCCGGCGCCCCGCCCCCGCCCGCGCGCCCACGTGATCCCCGGAAACCATGGCAACCCGGCGGGCGGGAGCGCTGCCGCCTCTCAAGTGGCCTAAGGGTGGAGGCAGCGGGCGCCTGGGGCGTGGGGCCGAGGCCGCGCGCTCCACCTGAGCTCCTTGGGCAAATCCCACGCTTCTTTCTGCCCAGCCCACTCAAAGCTGGTGCCGCGCCATTCGTTCTGAAACTTCAGCCTCCACATTGGTGGCTTTTTCTTTTCCTTGAATCCAGCGGCAAGAGAAATGCGCGTGGTGTCTTTTGTTAGTCACACAGCCTTACCTATATCCTCTTCTGGATATAAGATACTGCCACTTGTTTGTTACATGTTCTTTCACTAGGTTTTAGTCCGCCTTTTAGCCTCGGAACTGTGGTGATAGTTTGCCTTACTGATGCTCTGCCTTGCGGGCTTGGTGCATTTCCTACTGGTTACTGAGACAAAGGCCTGCATTTACTGTGAAGCACTTACCGAAGTTAGTTGATACCTTTCAGACAGGATACCGGGAAGTCAGGGCAGATAGTCAGACAACAAAGGGTGTGTTGCCTGATTAGCCTCTTGTTGCTTATTTTTAAAACCTTTCCTGACATTTTGAGTCATTTCAATTAAATCTCCAAGATTCGAATATAGCAGCATAAAGAAAAGGAGAACTACACACTTGTGCTTTTTAAAGAAAGCCCTTGTCTTTAAAACGAGCCTATTCTGAGAATTTGGAAACAGAAAAAAATATTATCTTTTGCCAAATCAAATGCTGTTTAAATACACATACTTCACTTTCTACGATGCTCGTTTCATTGTTAAAGCCGTCCAAGTGCAAACTCACTTAGCTATTCTCTCTTGAGTTTTATTTTATTCCCTTAGTTATTCTCAATTTCCTTTCTGTCCACACAAAATAAAAAATGTGTGACTCACAAAGCCCAGAAGCTAGAAATAAGAAAATACCATTTCGGGGCTGGGGATTTAGCTCAGTGGTAGAGCCCTTACCTAGGAAGCGCAAGGCCCTGGGTTCGGTCTCCGAAAAAAAGAACCAAAAAAAAAAATACCATTTACCATTTCACTTTATTTTTTAAATGCATCTTACCCATTTGTTTACAGCGTTTATCTTGTACTTTTTCAGTGCATTTCTCAAGTTCAGTTTCTTAACCTCATGATAATAATGCCATTAAAAAAATAACATACTTCTAAATCGTAATTGTGGAGTGTGTAAGAAATAAACTCAGACAATGTGGTGATTGTCACAGGACGCCATAGGGAACATACTATTAGTCAAGCTCCCAACCATAATGTTTTACAGATCCAATAATCTAGGATGTATTTCTATCATTTATAACGATGTTTACATTATGATGACCATTGCTCAGATGCAGCAGAAAATGCAAATCAGACTAGTTTTAAGATTTTATTTCTCTGACTCGTAAAGTGAGCTATGGAAGGCCTTTGTGCTACTCAATGGCAATTAAGGATCCACACTCATTCAGGCTCACTGCTGTGTGATTCTGACTTTATGGCTGTTCCACCACCAGTCACTAACAGGAAAGTGGGAAGGAGACGGGAGCATCCCTCCCACAGCAAACACTCCTCATCTTTTGGCTAGAACTTTTGGCCACACAAATTTTATATTTTCTGAAAGTGAGTAATGGTGACTTCCAGCCCCTGGGCTCTTCCATAAAACAACTTTGCAATTCCTAAGCCCGGAGTGGAGCATGAGTGGGATTGTGACTGCCTTGACCAGTGGTGATGTTAGAACACTCTAGCCCTCTGATGGGTGCCCGGCCAAAGTTCTGATCCATGGAGTTGGTGAGCACTTAAAAAAAGGAGGAGGGGAGTTGGGGATTTAGCTCAGTGGTAGAGCACTTGCCTAGCAAGCGCAAGGCCCTGGGTTCGGTCCAAGTCCTGTAAAAAAAAAGGAGGAGGTATATGTTAGCCTTGAAATTTTGGGGTAGTTCATTGCACAGCAATAGCAATTGCACACCACAGTGGGGAGATTGGGGGAAGACATTCTTTATTTTGAGCAGTTAGGTGCAAGCAAATGCTTAGAGATGGAGGAAAACCAAGTCTGGGGACAATTATTAGTCTCTGCCACGATGGTTGACACCTTTCCCAAGGCGGGAGGAAAGAAGGAACTCTTCTTCCATACATTAGCAAGAGTGGCATTTTCAGTATCATCCTCCAACATGGGTTTTTAGCTTCATAGATTTCTTATAAGAGGCATATTAGATGGCCTGCTTCCATTAGTCACAATGCCGGGAGCTCCTGTAGCTTTCGAGCTGTAGAAGTGACTCGGGCATGAAATTAGTAATTGGATTAAATGACCTGTTGTCGGTCTCGCATTCTGGGAGGTTTCCAAGAGTATAATACTAAGAGCAGATACGTTGGGTTTAAACCGTCTTTGCCATCAGCGCTCTAATAGTTTTTGTTTGTATCAAGTCTTAAGATAATAGCCATGACCTGAAAAAGAAAAGGCTTCTTTCCCATGTTCTCATTATGCTACTCAAGAACTGTTCTCAGAACAAATTTTCACTTCTCAAATCCTGTCCGGGCTTTTAATCACCACCACATAATCTTTGAGACAATGTTTTATGATTTCCTTCATTTTAAAGATGCTTGCTTTTGAATGTTGGCGAGCAATGACGGCGTCTTTTAGGGACGACTCATCTTGAATTCTTTAAAAGAACATCATTGCTATTGATTCTTTGGTTGTTGATTTACAAAGCAATTTGCACTCGTTTCTCAGAGGATCAGACTAGAAGCAGTTGCAAAAGAATTTAAATGCTCAGCACCAAAATGCAATAAAAATGCTACCAAGTCTATTTCCGCATGGAAAAATTGGACAGAGATGCCAAGTCGCTTAAATACAACTGCTAAGACAAGGCAGTACCAAGGACAAGCCAATAGTTTGGACAGGCTTTACATTGCAGAATAATGGCTCTGGCCAACTAATCACTTAGCATTTCTTATCAATAGTTATGTGTGTTTTGATCAAACAATTCTTGTATGAGAAATAAATATGCACTCGTAGAAAAAGGAAAATGGAAAGAGAGAAAAGTATGCATACAGGAACTGTGCTTGCCCAAGGCCTTGGTTTTTATACCTTCAGCATTTCATCAATGACTCTGGTTTTGTTATATCTATCAAAGTTTTCAAGACATCAAGTCCAACTAGATGGTCTTGACTATCCTGTAGATGACCTGACCTTGACTGTAGTGGTCCAGTAAGTGCAGCCACTGCGATGGAGGATAAAGATGCAACAATATCCATACTTGACAAGACCTGCCTTGTCTACTGAAAACAGTCTTGACCATTTGGATTATAAATGTTATAGACAACTCACAACCCGTTTGCCAAAAGATAGTGACCTCACAGTCTGGAAATCCTAGAGTTTGGACCAATCAACGTAAAATGTTGAATCTCTAGATACAGTTTTGCAGGGTTATTTCTAGAAGACTAGGAGGTTCTCAAGTCCCAGAAGAATCTGATTTTCTAGAGGGCTGATTGAAATAGTGGTACACAAGACACGCCCCACTTTCAGATTCAATAGAAGTAAGGTGGAGCTTAAGAATTTATGTGTTGTGGCAGGTGTGGTGGTGGTGGTGGTGGAGGCATGGTGCTGTCCTGGTACAGGACTTTGGGAGGCAGAGGCAGGCAGATCTCTGAGTTCAAGGCCAGAGTGGTCTACAATTCGGTATCAAAAAAAAAAACAAAAAACAAAAAAACAAACAAACAAACAAAAAAACCAGCAAAACAACACAAATAAAAAGACTCTTACTTTGGTCAGATTAAATGTAAACTCCTTCTGTAATTCTATTGTTCAATGGATCCTAAAAAGTTAAGGTGATTTTTGAAAAGCATCCAAGAGTCTGTCCTTAGACATCACATTTCACAAATAAATGTGAGTTTCCTTTTGAAGAACAGATTGGGCATACATTTATCTCTGCTTTTTAAAACCCCCACCAAAAAAAATAGTTAAAGGGGTTATAGGGGGAATAGTTATAGGGGGAATCTCATAAGCAGAAAAATAAGAGAATCCCAATAAAATTAAAGTAATTGCTTTTAATTTACTGTCTTAAAAGGAAAAAAAACTCTGGCACGTGCTCGAAGATGTTATACTACGTTGAATAAGCCAATCCTAAGAAAATAATACTGTTTGAGTCTACAAATACAAGGCAAGTAAAAATCATCAAAATTTGTAGAAACAGAAAGAAGGGCAGGTTGCCAGGGGCTGGGGACAGCAGAAGGCAGACTTCTTGTTTTAGTGGGTAAAAAGCTTCGGTTTTACAAGAAGAAAGGGTTTTGAAACTGGTTGTATAACAATGTGAATATATTTAACTTCTGGGTTGTAGTCTTAAAATGGATAAAGTAGCAATTTTGCATACTATGTTTATTTTGTCAGTGAATTAAAAAACATATTCTATTAATTCTTTAACAGTGTCAGAAAATGTACTTTGAATTTTGATCATATGTACTCTCAATTCCTCCCTTTACTACTCTCAGCTCTCCCCCAACATGGCTACATCTCCCCTTTCCTCACGGTTAATTTTTGATGGAAAATTTAATACGAAAAAGACAGCAGAGAAGAGACAAGAGCAAATGAGAATTGTCTACTGGGATTCTGAACATACTTAACCAAACTAGAGAGTGCAGAGGTGTGGCAATGGCTGGGGGATCAGCAAGAGGGAGCCAACAGGGAGGACCACCTTTGTCTCACTGAGCAAAGCACTGAAGCGTTGGTACCTACTTAGAGGATAGAGGTGCCAGGATGGGCAAAAGCAACAAGGTGCTCATGCCACTGCCAGTCTCCAGCCTCTGAGTATTCTAGTAGGTCAGTGACTCTCCCTCCTCCTCTGACCCACCAAACATTATTATTCCTGCAATTGGCACCTCTCTTCGACAATTTCCTTGCTGACTAAACCATTCTAAGGCAAGCTGACTGGGATGTCCTCTGCTTCTTGCCTCCTGCTAGTCAAGCCCTGAATAATCCTCTCTCCTGCGTGGGAGTGCTCCTTGCTTCTAACCAATAGAGTGTAACAAAGGGGATGAATTAAAGTCTCAAAGCAGTTGGTTTTCAATTAATCAAAAGGGAGATTATCTTGGACCTGACTTAATCAGGGGAGAGCAATTAAGAAGGAGCAGGTTCTGTTGTGTTAGCTTAATGTTGGAGACAGTCTTGCCAAGGGAGCCCACAGAAACCCTTCTTCCCCTTAACTCACAGAGCATCACCTTTTCTCTGGTCTTTCACTCAACCCAAAACTGATATTTCCATCCCTTACCCTCCTGCCCTCTAAATAATGAAGCACCCAGACATCTTTGTCTGCACTCCCTGAGTGATTCTATAAAAACCCAGCAGTTCTGACTGCCATCTCTATTCAGATGACTCTTGGGGTGGCAGTGGAGAAGGACCACTGTAGCTGCTACTTGGCAGGTCTAGGTATCGTAAGGGTTCAATGCAGGAATAAAGGACACATCGCAGGAAGTCGTGAAGGAGAAAGAAAACACGAGATCATGTGTTTGGTCATGTCCATCTCTGAAACAGTCTGGGGGACAAATAAGCAACAGAGCCGGGGGAAACTAGACAATTGAAAACAGTGCGATCCACTCTGGAGAAAACAGTTATCATAGAATACTTCATAGCTTAGCCATATGTAGCATTCCTATAATCATAAGGTAAAAATATGAGTCTGAAAACCAGCAAAAAGAATAGTATGACATTCTCTCTTTCTCTCCCTTCCTCCCTCTCTCCCTCTCTTCCCCTCTCTTCCCTTTCTCAACACACACACACACACACACACACACACGCACACACACAGTGTGTGTATGATAGTGTACGATTTTGAACTAAAAACAACAAATCCTGATATTCTGTAATGTGTAGTCAATGAGAATTCCAAACTGGAGAATTAAGAACAGCATACAGTCTTCAAAACCATGTCACTTAAACAGCAAGAGAAATAGCTTATAGAAATAGCTTGTGAGGCCTTGGGAGAAGTAGGAATGGTATGCTGTTTGACCAAATCAATTTCTACAGTAAGGATGAGGTTACGAGGACCCCTTCATGGCCAGGTTTATAGAACCATAAAACAGAGATATTGCAGTTTCTATAGTGAGGGGATTGAAGTGTTTGTTGAGTGGGAAATCCCCAGTTGCATTTTCAAGGTTAAGGACTCACTTTTAGCAGGCCAGGGCCCGTATGGTACTCTCTGAACACCCTTCTGCTTTTCTCACTCAGTCGAACATTTATGAAGCACTCCTTTGTTTCATAACACCACATTCTATTTCAGTAGTTTCCTCCTTTGCTCAGCGCTGCTAACAGAAGTGCCTCCATTGCCCTGGAGAAACTCAAGATTCCCGGGTGTAGAATTCGCTTCCTAATCTGTATCCCCGTGGGGGTAGAATGTGCCTTGTTTTGTGTGCTTGGCCTTCTTAGAGTAAATGTGTGCTTTGTTTGGAAAACAGTTTGCCATTTACCCTACTTCAAGGTCATAGTATCTTTTGTTTGTTGAACTGTGTGGTCCACTAAACTCTGTTTAGTCTTTCTCATGGGTATATATCAGAACACAAGGGATCCTTGGGGGGGGGGGTGTCTAAATCATGTCGTATTTACCATTTTGAAGATAAACTTACCTTTTCCAGGGTTTTTCAGTAAGGAAGTTCTAGAGTCATAAAAAACCTGTAAGCCGTGTCTGCACAGCACACAGAAATAGCTACCTTCTCTTACTGGAACATAGCATCTTCTGTCAGCTGCACGGTATACCCTAATGATTTTGTTCATGCATGGTAGTCTGTGGTGGCATACTTTGGCAGATGGCTGCAAAGTACATAGGATTTATGTTCAGCTTTCAACCACAAAACCCTTACCTCTAACTGCTGGAAGTTTATGGATGGCTCTGTTACCTACACCTGAAATTCCACAACCCATTTGTTTGAAATGAACATCAAGCTTTGTCCCTTAGAATGATTCCCCCACCCCCTCTTTTATTCTCTGGCTCTGTAAAAGGCACCATGACATCCTGACACTGCCCTAGACTCTCAAAGCCATTGTTGACTTTTGTGGACCACACTGCTGAGTGGATTAGCTGTCATGTCCTGTTGAGTCTATGCCCTGTGTCCCTAATGTCATTTCCCATCTTAGTGAGCTCGTGCTGATGTAACAAACACCATACATGGGGCGGCTTCGACCTCAAAAATGTATTTCCTTATCATTTGGGGGGATAGAAGTTCAACGGTAGGGTGCCTGCCTGAGCGGATTCTGGTGGGGTTCTCTGCTGACTTGCAATATGTTTGCCTGTCTCTTTCATGTTATATGTACATGGAGGGAGCGGTCTAGTTTCTCCTCCTCTTCGCAGGCTACCAGTACTGTTGGCTAGGCCCTTATCCTTGTGGCCTTGTTTAACCCACCTCCACACTAAAAGCCCAGTTCCAAATAGGACCACGAAGAAGAGAAAGGTTTCAGTGTGTGAATTTGGAGGCTGTGGGAATTGACACAATTTGGTTCAAGACATGTCCTTCAACAGGTCTTTGTCACTTTCCTACAAGTCTGCGATCTCCTAATTAGCCCTCTTATTTCCAAGTCTCTTTTATTGCTACTTATGCATTACTTGAGAAACCTTTTCTAAGTTAGTTACTTTTGTTTACAACATTTTCTGCTTAAACAGAGAGAGAGAGAGAGAGAGAGAGAGAGAGAGAGAGAGAGAATGTGCCACAGAAAGAAAACCTCCTATGGCTTTCTATTACATGGAGGATAAAAGCGATCTCACAATTATGAACCATAAACTGATTATGTCTGATTTCCCAGCTGTAGCTCAAACTCCCCTTACTTCATTTATACCGCCAACACACAGGAGCACTTTCACTTCTCTGACCAGTGCTTCTCAATTTCCTACATCTGAAATGTACCATGTCTGTCCACTTGGAAATTTCATCTGCCTTGCCCATTCATAAATCTGACCTATGGTCCAATGCGACAATACAGACAGCCTCATGATTACTTCTGACCAAAAGCAATCATTTCCTATTCTGAGCATTCACTTCTGTTTTTTTTTTTTTTTTATTTTACTTGTGGAAAAATTTAGTCTGTCTCTGGAAACTAACTAATCGAAAGAAAAGAGCTATTGCCTGGCTTGTTCATGGTTGCAGGAGGATTCTCTTTCTTTCTCTCTTTCTTTCTTTCTTTCTTTCTTTCTTTCTTTCTTTCTTTCTTTCCTTCCTTCCTTCCTTCCTTCTTTCTTTCTTTAATAAACGTATTTGTATTTAATTTTATTATTGGTTATTTTACTTATTTACATTTCAAATGTTATCCCCCTTCCAAGTTTCCCCTCTGCAAACCTCCTATCCCATCCCCCATCTTCCCTGCTTCTATGAGGGTGCTCCCCTACCCACCTATCCACTCCTGCCTCACTACCCTAGCTTTCTCCTCTGCTGGGACATCCAGCTTCCACAGGATCAAGGGCTTCTCCTCCCATTGATGCCAGAGAAGTCCATCTTCTGCTACATCTGCAGCTGGAGCCATGGGTTCCTCCATGTGTACCCTTTGGTTGGTGGTTTAGTCCCTGGGAGCTTTGGGGGGAATGTGGTTGGTTGATATTGTTGTTCTTCCTATGGGTTGCAAACCCCTTCAGCTCTGCAGGAGGATTCTTACAGGACTTTTACAAAGTAGATAGAGAGGGAACCATAACTTGAGAATGGGGATTAGTATATTTCATACTCAAATGGACACAAAACAATCTTTTAAATTTCAAGGTAAGTTAATTGAAATTACCTTCTCTTTCAAGCACTTGGTCATTTTATTTGTCTCAGATTTTGTCATAATACCTTATTGGAGAAGGGTTTTTGTTGCTAAGTATTTAAAACTATTGGTTTTATTCAACATCTTCATTTTGAACACGAGAAAAAAATAAGGACAAACAGAGATTCAAATTGGCCTTCCCAAGGATTTCCAGTCACTTAGTGGTAGAATCAGGATCAGTAGAACATATGCACACCTCATCAACTACCAGTCTACTTAGTAACCATACCCTCTTCCAAGATGCTACCTTGCTAAAAGTGAAGAGAACCACTTTGAGGAATCCTAACAACTCAAGGAACACCTAGGGTTCCATCTTGGTGAATCTTTTTCTGTAGACACTGCTGGCACAAAGTCACAGCTGTTGGAAGAATTTTGTTTTGTCAGGAAATATGTTATTCGCCATAGACTCTATCAGAATAAGGGTGCTTTAGAAAGATAGATACTTTTTAAAAAAACACATGAAGTTTATAAAATATAAACAGATACCGAAAGAGGATTTGAACAAATAGTGTTGTTTGGGATTTCTCGGTGACTGTGAGCGAGATATTTAGAATACCAACAACTTTATCTTCTACTTGTGTGCACTGGCGTGCACGATAAAGTTAAAAAAAAATTGAGGTGTCAGAAACTGAATCTAGAGCTTCACAATGCTAGCCAGGCATTCCTTTCATTGGAACTGTCCCACCCGCCCCCAATCCCTCTTTTTTTACTTTTTATTTTGAGATATAAGGTCTCCTTGAGCTGCCTAGAATGGCCTTAAACTCACTCAGTAGCACACACCGGGCTTGAATTTAAGATTCTCATACCTTTGACTCTGAGGAGCTAGGATTAGAGACCTCTACTGTCAGACCTGGCTCTAAAGTCAATGTTATACTAGTATTTCTAACTGTTGCTACTCTTTGATTTGTTCTCTTGGAGGTTTCGCTTAAACCATGTCTTACATTCACAAGGTCTCCCCCAAATGTGGAAGGGTTGAAGGAGTGTTGGGTGCTGGCAAAAGTTTTGTTTGTACTGCAAAGCTACTTCACAGGAGCAGTTCAGTCTCCATAACCACACAGCCTGCCAGGACTCCTCTATGCATTTAAATAGAACCTGTCACTTTTAAAGAGAGCCGTGGAAACACCTTGGGGGACACACAATAATCCAGAAAGGATGCAAAACTTTCAGGTAGGTCGTCGGGGCTTGAGTTTGTCCTCAATGAGGACGACAGTACTGTTCCGTGGATACTATTTAATGGACCAAGTTATGTGCTTAGATTATATTTCCCAGTTTTGTTGCCTATCCTAATGCATCAGAAATATTAATGCTGAGAGCTGCATCGAGAAAATAAATAAGAATAGCCTTGGAATGCAACCATTTCCCAGGATTAAACAATATGGAGACTTAGATGTTTGGCATAGATTAAGTATTTCTTGTGATAGATGTATGTAGTGGCTCTCTAAATGAGAGTACACCGTGGGTTCAATGTTATTTATAGTACTTTCTCTGTTCTAGGTGTCATACTAGGTAGGGGCTTATCATTAGGATAAAGCAAAAATGCTCCTGTCTTTATAGTCAGGTCGGGAAAATAGGCATAAAGCGAGTGAGTAGGAAATAAATTACTAAGTTATGAGGGAAAACAGGGTATTATAAGAGAATACCCTGGAAGACTTCCCCGGGGAAAGGTGATTGGAAATGGTCCCTCTGTTGATTGCTGGTGTAAGGCTTGGCCCGCCATTGTTCCCCATTAGGTAGAACAGTAGGGCAGCTTTGGTGAGAGCAGATGATACCATTATGCAGCGCTGGCTGGGATCCATCATCCCCACCCACCCAAAGCAGTTAGCAAAACATAGCCATTTTCCATAGGGCTGCCACTTCTAAAGCTCCTCCAGCTCCACACGGCTTGCGGGGTTGGTTGGTCATCCCAGATGGCTTAATTGCATAATTGTGAGAGCCTCTAATGCTAACGGGAAATGGAACACGTGTCAGCATGACTCATGAAAAACTATAGTTGACAGTATTATTTTTTTTTTACTCTTAAGCTAACAATGCTTTACTTGTAAGTCTTATACATGTTTCCTTTTAAAAGATTCAGGAGTTTGTTTATTAGAAAGGGAGAGGAGGCAAAACATTCTTTATCAAATGTCAATTTTTCATCGTCGACATGTATCAATGTGTATCTTAAATGAGATTCTCCTTGTTTACAACCATGCTTATCAACAAACATAACCTAAACATGAATATCTCTACCTATTCACTTTAATATTTTTGTAATGAACTCTTTACTCATTAGAGAGAGGTTTTCTCCCCAAAGCTTAGTTGCACTAGTATGGGGGAGGGGGGGTTCCTTAACGTTCTAAGTGATTTCTGTGTTCTTCCGTGATGCTCACTGCCACACCTGTAAACTGCACCGATCCATTTTCCATCTCTAACTTTTTATTTATAAATAACAGTTCTCTGAACGGAAGAACTCTGCTCTTCATTCAAAACAGAAAACTGTAGTGTTTGGCTTTCCATTAAGAAAAAATGAACTGTTTCTAAGCCTATCCATCTTCCTACAAACTTGGACCGTGAACATCTGGTTTTGAGCTATTTTCCTACTGAGGCATGATTATAGAGAATCATTGCTTTTATTGCTGTGGTAAACAGCATAGCCAAAATCAACCTGGTAAGGAAAAGGTTTATTTCATTTTACAACTCGCAGGTCACACTTGATCAATCGGAGAAATCAGAAACTCAAGGCAGGAACTGATGCAGAGGCCGCAGAGGAGTGCTGCTCTCTTACACAGCAGAGGACCACCTGCCAGCGGTGGCGCCATTCACAGTTGGCCGGGCCGCAGACTTGCGTTCAGACCAGTCCGCCTGAGGCATTTTCTTAATTGAGGTGCTTTCTCCGAGAAGACCCTCGCTTGTTTCAAGTTGACAAAAAACTATCCCGCACAGGAATCATAGAGTTATAGACCTTCACCTTGTAGAAAAAGCCAGCACTAAGAGAAGCCAAGGGTCTTTCTTCTAAAACAACAACGAAAACAATTGTGTTTCTTTCTACAAACTTGATCTCCAAACACCGGAAGTGTCTGTTTCACTAACTACCAACTTCCGAGAGCAGTGACGTCACACTCCGTCTATTCTATCCCTGCAGTAAAATGTGTCTCAGTTGGTCCATCTCACAACTTCTAAGTGGTGTTTGAGTCTGCCACTGTCAATCCACTCGTGTCACCCCACCACTGCCAATATTCTCTAACTTACACTAATGTATTCCTTCAGTAATTTAAGCCTTTTCAGCCTTAGAAAGCTTGACTATGCCCGGTGATTTGTCATGCCGGCACAGCCTAGGCCTAATGAGTGTTTCTTCTTTGAGGCTTCAGAGGAAAGCCCATGAAGCCCGTAGGTAGCAGGAGCTGCGCAAAAGCCAGCGAGGAAGAGAATAACTCCACTTCAAGCTTATTCTCAGATCTCTTTGCCTCTCTTAGTAGAATTGGATACTAGATCACCTCTAAGGTTCCTTATAGGTGCAGGCTTGCGGTTTTACTTGCGTCTGAGTAGAAACACCTCGGAACCATGGTAATTCAAAACTCCAGAGCAAGAAAACTGCTGTCTCAATAGTCTCTTTATTCAGTGGCTCTTCAAGTTGCACTTGTTGTTTTAATTTTTAAAAAGGGGGAATGCCAACACAACTCTCACTGCCACAAATTTTGTGGTTGAGTTTCCCACTCGGGGAAACCACAGGTCAGCACACCTGGAGTGCCTTGTCCTAGGGAAGCCACCTTTCCGCTCACGGTCTCTCTCCTGCCAGGTAAGTATGGCCTTGTTTGACTGAGAAATCATACTTTCGTGATTCTAATGAATTTTTCTTTTCTTTCCTCATTTTATTTTCGTATTTTTATCCTTCACTGCCTCAATCTCTCTATAGTTGTTTATACTGACTCGAGACCTACATATTTGTCACCAAAATGAAAACAGAATCCATCTGTTCCTGTCATCCTTACAATAATATTATTTTTGTAGGCTACAACTTGCATATGCGCGTTCCCTTATTTATACACAATACTGGCCTTAAACCTGAAATACAGTTTATAAAAGGGGTGTCTTAAGACAGTAATACAGTTGATTATAGGTATTTCAAAAACAAGAAAGCATAAAGAAAAACTAGAATCTCACAGATTTCTAATATTGAGAGGTAGTAAACTGCTATTTTTTTTTAAAAAAAAAACAAGGAATTTTGGAACATATTTCGTTTTTTTTTTTTTCTCTCTCCTTCCTGGGGTTTTCCTAAAATAAAGCGAGCCACCTTGAACATTTCTAATTCTGCCTCTTTGTATTTATAAACCGTTGCTCTTCCATAAACATTAGATCTCTGCTCTCTGATTCCTTCTCTGATTCTGCACAGAGAATTTTTTTGCTTATTAATGTTTCATTAGCATTTTCCCAGGCATATATTTCCAGCGTTTCTATTGTTATGCATATTACAGCGGGTTACATGAATATGCGTGCCTTATTTCAAGCTTTCTCCGTAGGGCATGGGAATTCTAATCACATTTTGCCTAGCAATTTTTTTTTTTTTTTTGGTACATTTCACAGTTAGAAGGCAGCCATAGACTGGCTCTATTTTTAGGAGGTTTATACCTCATTTATTGATGATTATCTCTTAATACAAAGCACACATTCCGCTCTTTTTAGGCGTCCTCTTATTGGCTTTGTAAGAGTCAAAGTTGAGTTTCTTCCTAGCATGACTTCAGGCCTGGGGGATCTCCTGACCCTGACTACAACTAATATTTGCAATAAGATTACTAAGGGGAAGTTGATCTAAATTCAAAGCCTCTGAGTACCTCTGATTACTGCAATGCTGTTAGCTTCTTGACTGAGATGGGAAAAATCACCATTTTCCCCAGAATCAAATCCAATGTGTCTGCCAAAGCCTTCCTCAACAGGAGGGGGCATATTGCAAATGGAGAGATAACCAGCCTCTTCCAGGAACTCAGTTTTCAACTTTATTACGGTCTCTAATGCTCAGACGTTGCCTTTGCCACTTAAACTCCAGCCTTCCCTTAGGAAAACAAACAACACAAGCTTGAAGCATCACAAGGAGTTTCAATTTCATCCCAGTTTCTTTCATAACCAAGAGTCAGACTGGGTGGCAGTGGTTGTTGCCTCGCCCCTCCCCCATCCCCCGTTTATTCTTGCCTTTTCTTTTAAACTCTCCTACTGTGTCCAGATTTTATTTTCATCCCTTCTGTTAGTCATATTGCATCACTGACAAAATACGTGAGGAGGGGAAAACCTCTTCAAGAAAGGAAAGGCGCATTTAGGCTTGAGGTCTCCGAGGTCTCAGGGTCAGCTGGTTTTATTGCCATGGGCCTGCAGTGAGGCAGGAGAGCATCAGGGTGACGAGAGCTTGGAGAGAAGAAGCTGCTGGTTGGGAACAGAGAGAGACAGAGTGCAGAAAGGCCAAAGATAAGTCATACCCTTCGAAGGTCTTTCTTAGGGACTTGCTTCCTCCAATCAGTTCCCACCTTCCAGGATTGCTACCACTCCCTAATGGTCCGTCCTGTAGCTCAACCCATTGATTACAGTGTCCTCAGGGATCTGTTCAAGTCTCCCAGAACCTTATCCCTCAACACTGCATTAGGTACCAACGCCTACCCCCATGAGGGAGCCTCGGGTGGGAGGGGCTATGTCCTCTCCAAGCCATAACACTGGCGTTCTGTCTACCCACAGTACCTCTGAGTGAAGTCTTTCTTGTGCTGGTGCTGTTATTTTAAGCTTTCACAATCATGCCTCCCTTTCTTCTTCCATTTCAATGATCCGGTCTCCCTGTTGCATCCTGGCTCTCTGGCTGCCTCTTGGGTGCCACACAGAATTCTGCTCCCCCATTTCCGTTCCCCTCCTCGCTTTCCCTGTTTTATCTGACCTCTCACCAAATTTACTCCTGGATTTCTACAGACCATGGTTTACCCAGAGTGCCATTTGGAAACGTTTTCAATTGTAAAATATTTTCTTCCTGTGTTCTTCCAGAAGCCATGACATTCTGGGCTCCAAATCTGTCTCTTTGGCAATTTATCAGGTGTGTGTGTTAGTTATCCTTGGAGTGAATTTTACTGGTGCTATGTAAGAACGTTTCACAGACCGTATGATTTTTTTCCCCCTGAAGACTTTCTCTACCTTGCTGTGCCCCACCTCCTGCCCCCCTTATTCTGGTTTAGGAGCTTAAGAGCAGTTTGCAGCATGGTTCTAGTTCTGCAAAGTCAGGCTATTGCTGGCATGTTATTTATTTGCAGGCTGGAAGTCTGGTTGGAAGACAGGTTGGTTGTCCAGCTCTTTTCCTGTGATCTTAGCACAGGGCAGCTCCCTTCCTAGTGTATGTCTGAAAGAAAGCAAGGGGCGAGTCACGTGTTCCATTTCATCACCGAGTTTGGGAGCGACACACCATCCCTTTCATTGTGCAATTCCAAGAACTGAGCCTGTCCTTAAGGAAAGAGCATAGTTTGTCCTCTTGCGAAAAGAAAGAAATTCTATTTAAAAAAAAATCACCATGCCAACCTCCATCTCCCTCCTTTTATGGCAATTCTGTTTTGTTATTGTTTGCTACTTTGTTTCTATTTGTTTGCTTGCTTGCTTGTGTTTTGAGACAGGATTTCCTGGTGTAGTCCTGACTGTTCTGGAACTCTATAGACAAGCTCTTAGCCTCAGACTTGTAGATCTGCCTGAGTGCTGGGATTCAAGGTGTGGGCCACCACTACCTGGCTTATTTCTACTTACTGTGCTGGAGTCTCCCGTAGGGCAGGCTAGCTTTCATCTTCTGTTCCTCCCATCTCTGCTCTCCTGAGGCTGGGGTTATAGGCTTGGGCTGTCACACCTAGCTCTTTCCTATCAATTCTTATTGGATGAAAGAAAACTATAAGGCGCCACCAGTATTGATTTATACTACCAGGCCTCAGTAACCCCCCCAATAGGAACAGAGTAGCAGAAGCCCAAGAACCAGGTAGGGTTCCTAGTGCTGTGATGAACACCATGGCCAAAGCAAGTTGGGGAGGAAAGGGTTTATTTGGCTTGGAGGAGCCAGGGCAGAGACTCAAAAAGGCAGGGACTGGAGGCAGGTGCTGAGGCAGAGGCCATGGAGAAGTACTGCTTACTGGCTTGCTTTCCATGCCTTGCTCAATCTGCTTTTTTTACAAAACTAAGGAGCATCAGCTCTGGCACAATGGGCCGGGTCCTCACATGTCAATGACCAATTAAGAAAGTGCCCTACAGGCTTGCTCACAGCCCAATCTTATGAAGGTAGTTTTTCAACTAACATTCCCTCCTCTCTGGTGATTCTAGCTTCTGTTAGGTAGAACCAGCCAGCACACAGTCTTACTCCAGTTCACCACTGATCACCTCTGTGAGGCCCTGTCAGTCACAGACCTTACTTGCCCTGGTTTCATGTGTAAGACTTAGTTAGGTATTCTTTAACATTCCTTTCTCAGTACAAAATTTGATTTTTATTTCTATAGTCATCTTATAGGAAGTTACTCTTGTTGAAGTAAAAAAAAAAGAAATTTCTAGACTTTTGGGATCTCAGTCACTATGAAACACAGTTAGCCACATACACTGATGATGACAAACAACTGTTAAAAAGCCAGCGTCCTGACATATCAGCTGAATAACTAGGGGAGGGGTCTTTAATAAAATCACGGTTTCTGATGCTATAGACAGGCTTTAAGGAGATCTACACAGGCAATGCAGTATTTTGATTCAATTCTCTTTATCCCCCTCCCCTTTCTCTTATTCCGTAGACCAGGCCATCCTGGAATTCACTTGTACCTCTGCCTTTCAAGCTTGGTGATTAAAAGTGTGCAACACTGGGGGTTGGAGAGATGACTCAGTGGTTAAGAGCTCCGACTGCTCTTCCAGAGGTCCTGAGTTCAATTCCCAGCAACCACATGGTGGCTCACAACCATCTGTAATGGGATCCGAAACCTTCTTCTGGTGTGTCTGAAGACAGCTACAGTGTACTCACATACGTAAAATAAATAAAAATCTTTTTTAAAAAAGTGTGCAACACACACACAGAGCACAGGGGGCTGGGCTCTCAGGCTGATTTTGAACTGGCTGTGTTTTAGTATGGGTTGACCTTGAACTCTTGCTTTTCCAAGAGTTTCTATTAAAGGTAATTGCCATCCTGCCTGGCTTTCTTGGTCTAAGTCTTGAGGGCGGTGCAGACCAAGGAACTGTTACCACTTTGATGCCAAAAAAGGACAAGAGAGATTAACTGTTCAACAAATTCTACCACAGAGAGGCCCCCCTCAGCAGTTAACTAGTGATCCCTTGTAGAGGGACTGTAGAGCTAAACTTCAGTCTCTTTCTCCTCCTTCCAAATTGGCCAAAGTCAATCACACTCACTATAGTCTAGATCTGATGAATGAAAATAAGCAATACACTCCCAGAACGAGCTAATACTACACCTCACACATGAACCTAGACATTATTAAACTATGACATTGTGTGTAACATAACAAGAAATGATATGATATACATAACACATGTGTGTTTATGCACATATACATGATAAAATCTGACCCTAACAGTTTTCGAGTACCATATATAATTCAACAATACCCACATGACCTTGGAAGAGGAGAAGACTGAGATGTGATTCTGCCTAAGAAAAAGTCTATCCGGTGAGCTATAGACAGAAGTGGGAGAGTGTAAGGGGATACTGAGAACTTCACCACAGCTCCACTCCTGAACACAGACCTTTCCTCGGAGGGCATATAATGGTGGTGGTGGTAGTGGTGGGGGGGGGGGAACACAGGAGCACACGGGGCTCTTGGCACTTTGTGATGTGAGCCTCGGGATTGTCTTCATTACCTCTCAGTGTGACCCTGACCCTGAGCAATCCTCTGAAAGTAGTCTGCACCCTCCTCTAGCAGGAAGGAGTACACCAATTACTGCGTTCAAATACCCAGATCTTTCATACTCATTTTTCTTACTACAAATTAACAGTTAAGTGTTCCCACATTTTGTTAGCTTGGCTGAGGTATTTAAATCCATAATAGGAGAGTATGGAGCTGGGAACAGACTCAGGAGAAGGCTCTGGGCTTAGAAGGGACAATAAACACGGGGCAATGGTGGTCCTTGGACCCAACAGATGCCTCCCAGCCTGCACTTGTCCAGTCTTGGAACATCACAGTCCTTGTAACTGCTTGCTCAGCCGTATGACTCCACAGGGAGACAGTAGCTTTGTAAGGACTGGGACTCTCTGGCTTCTTAACCGTTTGTAGAAACGAATGAATGGAAGGACGCATCAAACGTGTCTGTGGACACATTCTCCAAGTCATCTTCCCACCATGCTGCTGTTTCCTGTCAACCAGCACCCTACTGAAGGACTCCCCCGGAACCCCTGTTCTCAGTCCTCAACTGCTGTTTCTTCTCATTGTTTCTGGGGTCTACAGCTGAGTCCTAACCCCCCAAGTGCTCCTAAATTCCTGCTTGCCTTTCCCATCATGGTCTTAGCTGGCCTTCTCTGGTCTGTTGTTTTGTTTATTTTGTAAGTGTGTGTGCCAAAGTTCTGTTTTGTATTATTTTTCCCTCTCTGGTTCTCATTTCTGTTCCCTTAGATTTCCTCTATCACTGCCTCGCCCCTCAAGGGGCAGATGGAACTCTGAGTTGAAGGCCAGCCTGGTCTACAGATTTCCAGGACAGTTAGAGCTCTATAAGACCCTGTTTCAAACAAACGAACAAAACAAATATGTCCACCGCCATACTCAGCCCTCAGCAGAGCTTCTCACTCAGTTGATTTATATTACATGCTCTGGTATCATTTTTATATAATACTGATTTTACAAAGAAATCTTTTTGTTTCTGAGTAATATTGTCGCTCCTATAGTGTGAGATGTTTGTCATGTGCTACAAGGTCAGTACCCAGTGTGATGGTCCCACAGCAGAGGACTCTTCAGACCTAGTGGAAAACAATTAGGTAAAGGGGCTACTGCTCATGAAAGATAGCAATGACCCTTTCTCCCAAGTGAATTCTTGCTTTGGCAGGTCACCTGTGATCCCCTCTCACAAGTGAGTCCCCCAATCAGCTACACAGAGAAAAACTGTCTCGACCCCCTCTGTCCCTCAAAAAGAGTTGCTGTGGACATGACGCCTCTTCTCGGCAATAGATGACCAAGAAGAAGCACGAGGACCTAAGTTTAGATCCCCAGTATCCATACAAAAACACAGGTATGACAGCGTATGCATACACTCGCTGGGCTGCTGCCTCAGCATCCTCATCAGGTAGCTCAGGACCACAGGTAACTCCAGCCCCAGAGATTCTGACACCCTTTGCTGATCTCTGCAGGCCCCTGCCCTCATGAGCACATACCACCTTTTGAGGCTCCAATGAGAATGGCTCCCACGGGCACATGTGGAGTGGCTTGTGTTCTCATGCTAATTATGTGCCCCAAAACCTGTTTGCAGTGTCCCACACATGGGACTAAAGGAAGCCTGTCCCCAGTTGACTTTTGACTGGTCAATAAAGTTACCAGTGGCCTATGGTTGGGAGACAGAGAGGACTTTTAGGATTCCTGGGAAAGGACAGAGGAAGGAGGAAGAGGGCATTCTGTCATAACAAAGGCATAGGAGACAAACCACACCAGAAAGGTGCAGGAGGAAAAGACAGTGGCCCCAAGGAGAGACATGTGGGTACAGGAGGAAAGCAGTCCCAGGAGGGCTGCCCAGCAGGGTCCCGGGCGGCAAAAATAAAATCAGTTTTAGTAAGTATTAATTCAGGAATATCAGAGGGAAGTATGTTAGCCACGTGGAGTTAGGGAGTGGCCCAACCATAGAGCTGCTTAGGGCAATCTTAAAAATAGTGCTGTGGGAAGATTTAGGAGTCGTGTCCTTGTTGGAAGAAGTGGAGGAAGTGTGTCACTAGGGGGTCGGGTTCCGATGTTTCAAAATTCTTGAGCAGTTCCCTGCATTCTCTCTCTCTTTGCCTCAGTGTGGATCACAATGTGAGCTCTCAGGTATTCCTTTGCATCGTGGACTCCAACCCTCTGAAACCTTAAGCCAGATTAAACACTTTCTTTTATAAGGTGCTTCAGTCACGGCGTTTCATCATGGCGATAGGAGAGTAACTAAAGCATCCCACGCAGAGACACGTAAGTCTGGCTGAGTGTAGTGGTGCACGCCTTTAAATCAAACACTCAGGAGGTAGAGCTCGGCCAGTCTCTGTAGTTGTCAAGTAGAAGCATTCAGGTGTACTGAAGAAGGTTGCACTGACACAACACTATGCACACACACAGCTTATTCATACAGAAGTAGGTCAGATAGTGAAATGTGTGCACACAGACCACAGGTTCGCAGAGCCCATTCTGGTGACTGAACACCAGGGTGGCTGTGTGCTCTCTGGTGTCCCTCGCACCTACTTACCTTTGAACTAGCCAGGAACTTTTACTAGACTCTTTAGACAAAAGCAGCTTTAATTCATTAAAATCTTCAGTGTCATCAAGCATAGCATAGACATAGCATAGAATGTTAGCATAGACAAACAGTAGAGTGGTTAGAGCAGAGGCCTCCTTCTGGTATGGGGTGAGCATAACCCCAGAATTTGGCCTTGTAGCACTCCTGTGTAGCTTTTATGGGTATTGTGTTTGGGGCGGGGGAAGGTTGGGGGAGGGAGTGAGAGAAGTAGATTTTTAGTACTCAGGATTTTGGTCCTTTATGGTTGTAATTTTCAGGATTTTGAACTTGATGGGCTTTTATCTTTGGACATTTCAGGAGTGCGGCATTTGGAGTGTGTTTGGGGACAGTGACTGCTTTAAGGGTGCACAAATGAAGCAGACCAGGCCTCATAACTTCAAATTACTCCAGCCATGCCATATGATCAAGGTCTTACTCAGCTGATGGCAATCCAAGGCCTTGAAAGTCTTGTGCCACCGGACAAGTTCTTTTTCCATAGCACTGGAGAGGATCTTATTGAGAACAGGGTGCCTTCTCAGAGAACCTTGTACCAAAAACCAGAGAGATGCAGACTCCTAATTGTGCAAGTTAATGCCTGGATCAAACCGTGTTTGACATCCTCTGCCCAGGATAATCTTCAGGTGATAAGTAGTCTATAGAACAGAATTGTGATCCTCCCTGCCCAAGGGGATTGTAGATCCATGAGGGTCGAGGGGGCAGAGACAACAGTGGGGGGGTGTGCTGGGGAGGTGCCGTCGGGGGGAGAGTTTGAAAGTCCTGTGAGTAAAATGACAACACCAGGACCAGCTACAGGAAGGCAGATCAACTTTACTTGGAATAATTAAAGGCTTATATAATTTGGGGGATGGGAATCAGAATATCCAGGATGGGCAAAGGTCATTGGCTGAAGGCTTACAGTATCAAAATGCCTCATTTGCATGGGGAAACATTTCAGGAATCTCAGGTGCTTGTGAATGGGTTCTTATCCAGAGAAATGAAGTTGAACCTGTAATCTAACTAAGGCTATATATGACATTCTGAAAGAAGATGTGTGGGGGACTTTAGGGCTCCCCAGGCAAGGTTAGAGAACGAGAGACCGTGCTAGTGAAGGGAGTCCTCCAACTTATGCTGAGTACAGAAGGCTACTGGGACAATGGGACAATGGTAGACTTGGACCTTAAGTAGCAGGGCAACACACACCCTCCTCTGAAATGCAGACGGAGCGTTGGCTTGTGTGTCTGTGCAGGAGGAAAATAAAAGAGCAAGCATTTTCAAGCCTAAGCTGGCCTGAGGGGTTTCTTGAGAACTATTCTAAGAATAGTGTTGTGTTTGTTTGTCTATGGAATTTCAAACGAAACTTTTGCCCCTAACAGAAGTGAAACCAACAATTCTGTGGACCTCACTGACAAAATACTTACGTTCGTCCAGAGACTGGGATCCTTCTAGTCTCTGAATCTCTGTCCTTTCTTGGATATATTTACACTCCTAAGGATACGGTCATTTAATGGTGCTTCCCAAACTTCTTTCTTCTTTCTCGAGAATGTCAGTCAGTTCATGCGTTCAACAAAAGTCAGATTCAGTAGCTATTTATTGAACAACAAGTAGTGCCGTGACCTAGCTTACAGCACTTAGGAAGTCTTCTGGCCCCAGAGGAGACAGCTACTTATATTTTTACTGGATGTGATCATCACAAAGTTCAGAGGGCAAGTTGGTTCCAGAGCCAGAAACTCAACCTCTAGCAGACACGGTTTTCTCCTAAAGAGCACAAGAATTTGAGCAGATTAGTCAACTTTTCCGCAGTTTTATTTTATACAGGTAAAATGTTAATGGCCTTCCTTCTGGTACCTCATGTGGTTATGATAAATGAGTTATTAGACACACTAGCACAAATTAACTTGGGATGTTTCCTTCTCCTTTTTCAGGAAACACCTGATCCTATTAACCACGATACTTTCATGTAAAAGAGGCCTATACTCCACATTAGCTCTCTTCCAGTACATACGTATGTGTGTGCATATAAACAAATAATGTTTTTTCAGTGTTGGGGATAGAACTCAGGTCCTCAGCCATGCCAGGCCTGAGCTAAATCCCCAGCTCCAAGCATTGATGTGTGTGTGTGTGTCTGTGTGTGTCTGTGCGTGTCTGTGTGTGTCTGTGTGTATGTGTGTGTTGTGTACTCATCCCTATTTTAGAAAAATCACAGTATTTAGTCATCTCATTATGAGTGGGCAGAAGAGAGCAAAGGTCAGTTACTATGAATTCTTGGATGTAGAGAAGAGTTAATCCAAATCATTGTGTTCAGCTTACAAAGACGGAGGGGAGAGGTGGAGACAGCTTGTATCATTTCACCAGCCATCTGAATACCATGGTCATTCACTGAGTCAAGTATATATACCAGGCGTTGTTCCAGGGGCTAGAGATCTGGTGTGAGCAAGATGCCCCAAGTTTGGGAGAGGACCAGCAAATTGATGGCTCCCTTCTTCCCTCCAGCTCTGCTGCCCACTGTGGCACTTAGCTGTGGTGTAATAGTTCAGAGCAGCATGCATCAAATCATGTTTCTGAGCACCTAAGCTATGAGTGACTTTGTATTCTGGAAGAGGTCATTTTGTAGCCTGCAAAACCTGGAATGTTTCCCATTTGACCCTTTGCAGAACGTGTGCAGACTTCTGGTCCAGAGATCTGCTTTTTTCCTCATGGCCCAAATAAACAGTTGAATCCTCTGGCTGTTAGGTTTTTTCTCCTATCAATCCTTTGCTATTTGTGTTAAGCAAAATTGAGTATTATTTCCTATAACACGAGCAAGACTGGGCAGATACACTGTTTACATTAATTTCATGGAATAATAATTCTGCTTTTTAAAGCCTTTGACTGCTTGTTACTTTGTTTTCCTACCCTACAACCTCTACATAAAATGCTTCTATTCTCCGGTCGGTTCTTTTTCCATTTCTCTTTTTGCTTAAACCTAAGTGGTCATCAGAAAGGGACATGTGCAAGCGACCCACATGGAAAGAAGAGAAGCAACTTGGCTGTTACTGCCTTCGTCAGTTACTCCTTCAAAATCCCTTAACCTTCCCACTGTGTGTCCTACTGTGAGCTCTTCATGGGGTCACATTCGTTAGGCTAAAGCAGTTCTACTGTGTGTTCCTCATGGAGTCTACTTGTTAGTATGCTCCTAAGAGGGCTAAATAGTTCCCATCCCCTTTCCCTGAGTACTGTACTCTTTTGCCTCCTTTTCTTCTGACTGACTCAGACTTCTGCTTGCTCAGTGAGTCTCTGGCAAGGGAATCTTCTCAGTGGTGACTTCCACTCCTAACATTAATTTTCAGCTGTGGAACTAAGTCCTCTTTCTTTCCTACAGAGCTTTCCAGGTAGCCATGTCACCAGTGCCCACTTTGAGCTTGTGCATGATGACCTGGTGTCTCCCTAGTAGAGAATCCCTGCCCAGCCACACTCATACTGAAAACATCTGCCAACTGTTCCAGCCCCAGCTAACAGTGGCGTGGCCTGGACTCTGCCCAGCTCTTCTACATGAGGTTCATCATCAGATCTGAGCCAGCCGCTTTGCTTCCAATGCCTGCATCTCCATATCTGCAACACAAAGACAATCCAGCCTTTTCTTTCAGCTTCTGAGACTAGAGCTAAACTGTGTATGAACATCATACTGGTGTTCCCATGGCAACAGTCTTGCCAGGTGTCTAGTATGCCATGGGGCTTATACAACAGTAAGCACATGAAGAGTCTTCTGCTAGGAGATGCTACAGGAAACCTGGAGGATAGACCTCCCCATTCATTTGTGTTCTTCACCTCCGGAGACTCCATCATGCTGCTCTAAACTCTCTGGTTCCCCGTTTGCAGAATAAGACCAATTAGCATGCCTTGGAGCTCTTGACTCTACAAGCAACATGGATGCAGCTATAGTTAGAATAAAGAGGAAGAAACTGGCTTCCTACTGAAACCACAGAGGAGTCCCCGGGAGTGGCTGATGGGGGTGGAAAGGGTTCCAACTCTGAACCATCTCAAGGGAAGAGGACTTTAAGTTCTACAAAGCGACTTGGTTGTGATGTTATTATCATTATGGCTACATGTGGACCATGTAAATCTTCAAAAGGACAAATTCTAATAATAATTCACCATCACTTACAGATAGACAATATTAGCATTTTGATATCAATCCTTCCCATCTTTTTTCTAGACTTCCAAATACTCTAAGGCTACTTTCTCATTTGCGGCTGTTTTTACAAGTCATTATGCATTACAGGAAGTAACGGTGAGTGTCTCATCAGAAGGATATAATTTATGTAACCAATTCACAATTACTCAACATTTAGGTTGTGCCCTGAGTTAACTGTTAATTAAAATCAATTCATGCATTGACTTAAGGTCTTATATTAATTTAGCTGACACTTTGCCGATCCACAAATATGTTTGCCCATCCATATCACTTCTACTGTAGCAGTTCTTCCTTACGAAGTTCTCTCTGTCGGCGAACAGGCAAACACACTCAAATTCCTCCTCAACACATTCCCGAAATACTCTCATGAGTTAAAGGCGGGGATCTGAATTTTATTTTCCCATATTCTCTGGTCTCATAGGTGAGTCTTTTGCCTAAAATGTCATCCTCCCTTCCCACATTTATTAAAAACATTTTTTTCTTTCTGATTCTTTCTTCCTTTAGCTGAGAAACCGCTCTCTTCATTTTAATACCAAACCTGTTTCTATCTTTGATGCCAGCTATGCTCTATTTTCTCTTTCTTTTTTTTTTTTTTTTTTTTGGTTCTTTTTTTCGGAGCTGGGGACCGAACCCAGGGCCTTGCGCTTCCTAGGTAAGCGCTCTACCACTGAGCTAAATCCCCAGCCCCTATTTTCTCTTTCAGTGAAGGTTTATTCCTTTAGCACAACTCATCTCACAATCTTTAGTGTCAAAGTCCCTTTAAAAATTCTGAGGATGGCTGGGGATTTAGCTCAGTGGTAGAGCGCTTACCTAGGAAGCGCAAGGCCCTGGGTTCGGTCCCCAGCTCCGGAAAAAAAAAAAGAACCAAAAAAAAAAAAATTCTGAGGATGCCAAAGAGCCTCTGTCTGAGTTGTATTTGCTGCTGTTTATTGCACTAGAGTGAGAATGGAGGAAATGTAGCACGTTTTACTTAGCATATCACTTTAAGGCTATAGCATGACACCTGCTACGTGTTAACGAAAACACCAAACTTATGAAAGGTAGGGTATATTTGCAAAGTAAAAGCATGTCTATTGAATATAGAATGACATTGTTCTACATTCTTAAGCAACACCCTTTGATAGCTAAGGGAAAGCATCAGGATCCCCCACAGACAATGTGGCTGTATACAGCGATGGTGGACTCCCCCGGAAGGAAGATCAGCTGCACACAGCTGTGTGGTAGAAGGGAGGCTCTGGCAGCTGTCCTGAGCAGTCTTGGGGATACCCAGGCACCCTCTGTCTGCAAGTGAGAAGTGCAGCCTTAAATCTACTCTGTTTGCTCAGCATCAATTCATGTGACTTTTTTTTTTTTAAAACAAGAAATGAGGACAATGGTATTTGCACATTACATGAAAATGCTTCAGTTACAGACAGTCATTTATATTTGTATGGAAAATGGGAAAATACTTCCTTTGGGCTATTTGGGAGATGAGATGCTGTCTGAAGCAATGTGCAGTTATTAAAGAACATTGTTCTTTCAATAGCTACTTTCAATAGATCCTTAAATTTCATACTTAAACACTGAGACTCAAAACTAGCAATTTTCTAAATGAAACAAAATTTTTCTTTCTGTGATGCTTGGCCAACCTCCATTTTGAATTCTGGCTCAGTTTCAAAACAGGGCTCTGTCCCTCTGAAGTCCACTCCCTAGTCAGGTGACTCGCCATCCTTTGCCTGTGAAATGGAAGCTCTCAGGCTCTGCTGCTTCCTAATGTTGAATGTGTCTTGTTTTCACTTAGTGAACCTGGAGGTGGAACTGATCTTCACAGGACATTTAAAAGTAAGAGTGTCAAGTTTGCTGTGGTAGACCTCACCGTGGCTTGTCCATCCGGTGTCTAATACAACATGAGACCCAAGGATTGTCATGTAGTGTATTCTGCCATGGTTTGACTATGTACCCTGTGGTGAATGAGGGAACCCCTGAGTGACTGTGTATTGTTTGACATGGGCACAACACGTCAAAGACCCCAATGCCTCAGACCCATGGGAATGGCAAAGCCTTCTGCTGATCTTGACTGTTGATAGTATGTACAGAAAATTTCCCCTGCAGCCTCCTGCTCCAGGATGTCTATGGCCTTAGACTCCCCTTCAGAGACCCCTACTGATTAGTTAAAGCTGTTTCCTTGTTCAGCTGTATCCAATAACCCTACCTTTTCTTTCAGATGTATAAAATATTCAGATATGTACCATGTGCTGAATCTCTAGGCTGCTGCAAGGCCTACCTGATCCCAGCTTCCCCATAGATGTGTCTTCTATTTCCTTATTCCCTGTCACCCCAATTAGATCCCCAAAGTCATGCAAGGTGATGGCCAGTGCACTGTCATGGGTCTTTATCCACTAGACCTATGTCACAACAATGCACATTCTGCTTAATCTAGGACAGGGACACAGCCCGTGAAGGAATTCAGGGACAGGAAGGCACTTGTGGTCACAAAGAATCTTGTCTTGTTTTGTTCTTTGGAACAGTGTCTCACGTCAGCACAATATGGCCTGGAACTCACTATGGAGTCCTGATTGGCCTCAGGCTCCCAGTGATGACTCTTGCCTGAGCCTTTTTATGTGCTGGAATTACAAACATCAGCTGCAGTGGCTGGCCCTGGAATTCTGTCCCTCGTCTCCACCCAGAAGCTCAGTAGATTGTTGGCTCTTGTAAGAGCTTTCCTTTGGAAGCAGCCCTATTGGGCCATGGTGAGATAGGACAAAACTGTCTTTCTCTGATCATCAGGTTCTGAGTTGTGCCTCAGTGTGGCATCTTGTGGTGCTGATAAGGCGCTTTTCAGCCTGAGTTCCAGAGACCGGTTTGTTACTAAACATAACAGTCCCTGGGCCAAGAGGGGAAAACAAGAATGGATAAGAAAATGCATTGGAAACACTTTAAGCAAAAGAAATTGTTATTGTTTTTAAGTACCTAATCCTCCTTAATAGAGGTATTTCATTTAAATACTGCCACATAAGACCTGAAGATAGCCTTTTGTTTACTGCTAGAAGGTCAAGAGAAAGGACAGGCTTCATAGATCCTGTGATGAGTCTTCCTAGATCATCACACGGTGATGTCCAGGCATTCTGGACAGTGGCTAGAAAGATGGTGGCTGAGGCCTGCTCCTCCCTCAGAGTGCCACTGTACACTTTTATCTCCTGCATAACAAGGTGACTGGCTCTGCCACACCAAGTTGATTTTAGCTTCACCATCAACAGCTTTATTTTTCAAGTCCCTTGTACTTTGACATGTAAGAGTAGGCATGAAAATCATGAAAGAATCCTTTATGAGAATGTATCCAGAGCTTAGATGGGTATATACAATATGTAAACAATGGTTTGCCAATTTGTTCTCAATTGAAAGTAAGCAGGATCTTGTCACTAAAATAATTGTTGAACTTAGAAATTGGCTCTTAAGTGAAACCCCAACATTTTTGGGTTAAATTAGGCTTCCATTGCTCCATTTAAAAAGGTCATCTAATTTTGGAAAAGGCAACTGATTCTAATTGTGACAAGCTAATAATTACTGAATTGTTTTAGAAAGATTCAAGTTACTTTTTCATATTTATCCATACTTCACAATTATAACATTGATATGTGAGTACACACACACACACACACACACACACACACACAAACACACACACACACACACACACACACACTCTGGTCATCAAGAAATAAAGCAATGTCTTTTATGGATTAGACTTTGCTTTCTGTCTTGGTTTTATCAGCATGGGGCATGCAAACATTTTAGGCAATGTTCTTCTGGTTTTCTTAGCTCCAGGAGTGGGGCTGTGTTTCCCCTGGGTCTATTAGAGGTCTTGCAGGTTGAACAAGAAAATGACTCTACACCACAGAGGCTCCAGAGATAGCAAGGTTCTACATTACAATGACTTCATTTCTAGAGAGCTGCATAATTGGTAAGGGACAGGGGGGTGACAGGAGTTAAAGGTGGCACAACCTGAAAGAACTCGGAGGAACCCAGGCTGCATGTGTATACCTTGTTTCCCATGGCATTATAGAGCGGGGACGTAACATACCTTTCATATTCTTCTGTGGTTCTCATGGAGAACAGAAGCCAGTTCTGAAATAAACTGAGAACTAAAATCGGGTTCCAGGTCTATAGGTTCCTACTACACTGCTGTAAGCTCTGGGTGGAACACACTATCAGGCCCTGCCCAGAGAATATTGGATCCATTGATGAAAACCAAAAACACACACACAAAGCTCCATTTCAACCTGCCTTATTGGCTCAATTGCTGGGTGCTTCTAATCTCGGGGGTCTAGTGTGCCCTTCCCAATACTCTCAGCTCAGCACTAAATCTGCCCTCAACTTCAGTTTCTCAGTTACCTTAGTCCCAGCTCAACACCCTAAATCTGCCCTCAGACTAGTTATTTTTCTAACCTCCCACCTGGGGAAGTGGCCTATGGTCACTCCACCCCGAGAACTCACATGCTTGGTCACTTTCTATCCCTCTGAAGCATGGTGAAAATCCCTCTTTCTCTTCCTGCAACTCTTAGCTTACCTGCAGGGACCCCAAAGTCCTACTCTTTCCTTCTACCCAGCAATTGGCTCCTGGCATCTTTATTGATTGATCAAGAACCAACTGGGGAACAGGACCTTAGCATCAGAACCACCTCCTACACAGACTTCCTGTGAATTGTGCCAACTTCACTTAAATACAATATTGGAAAAGTGACAAAAGTATTTCTGCTAAGGATTATCATTCAGAACACCCCACATAGACTGCTCTTCAGAAAGAAAATGCCTTACTATTTTTGCACCCCTGATAAAGTGTGAGGGCCAGCGGCCTTCTAAGGAGTAGCTATCACCTTATTTTTGTGGCCTTTCTTCTACATCTTCATGGGTATTTTGGACACCATGAATCACTACCACGCTTCTTCCCAGGTGCTCAAAATACAATTGAATGGGCTTTGTAGTAAAATATCTGCCTACCTTGTCATGTTCCCTCAGGCACCTCTGAAAGAAAAGGAGAAATTGTGTCTGAATTTAGAAGTAGGGAAAGAGGGACAGAGACAGAAGGACACTTCAAAGCTCCTAGTATTATAAGTGCTGTAGCAATTGCCCTGATAAAGCCAGGCAGACGGAAGCTAGCCTGACCTCCAGTCTCGATGCCCTTGATGGACAAGCAGGAAAGGAAGACAGCAGCTAGGAAGGACTTATCACCCTGTCTCAACAGTTGAGTGTTGTCACAGAAGATGAGCTGGTTCTGTTCTCCAGTGTTTCCGGGGAGAAAGAAAGTTTGTGCTCTTATTTTAGATAGAGTGGCCACAGTGAACATTTGAAAGATCTCAGTGGCTTCCTAAGCCCCCTAGGAAATGACTCATGGCAGTGGAATTCAGAGAGAAAGCCAAGTCACTTATCGTGACTTGCATGGCGTTCCATTTCTACAGCCATGGGCACACTAGTTCCTTTAAAGGGCTGGTTTAAGGGGCTCTTTGCTCTTTGTTTTTTTTTGATGTTTACTTGGGTGATTTTGGTTTTATGAAACAAGGTTTATCACTGTAGCCCTGGCTGCCCTGAAACTTGTTCTGTAGACTAGGCAGGCCCAAACTCAAGAGATCCTCTGCTTCCCAAGTGCTGGAATTGGAGGTGTGCCTGGCCTTTTGTCTTCTTCTTCTTTTCTTCTTCTTCTTCTTCTTCTTCTTCTTCTTCTTCTTCTTCTTCTTCTTCTTCTTCTTCTTCTTCTTCTTCTTCTTCTTCTTCTTCTTCTCCTTCTCCTTCTCCTCCTCCTCCTCCTCCTCCTCCTCCTCCTTCTTCTTCTTCTTCTTCTCCTCCTCCTCCTCCTCCTCCTCCTCCTCCTTCTTCTTCTTCTTCTTCTTCTTCCTCCTCTTCTTCCTCCTCTTCTTCCTCCTCCTCTCCCTTCTCTTCCTCCTCCTCCTCTTCCTCCTCCTCCTCTCCCTTCTCCCCACTCCTCCTTTTCTTGCTCCTCCTCTTCCTTCTTCTTTTTCTTCCTCCTCCTTCCCCTCCTCCTCCTCTTCCTCCCCCCTTCTTCCTCTTCTTTATGGGGATACTAAAGAGTCTAGGATGGTAAACATCAGTAAGCCTGGTGGAGAGGGATTTCGAGGAGTGAGGAGAATGATTTCCCCAGCTGGCTCTGCCTCCAAGGAAGGCTGATCCTGGTGTGTTCCCAATAACCTGGTAGATGCCTCCCTCATGATTCTTTTGGAAATCACACTTGGATGTCTGTCCTGTATGTCACAATAAATGACTGAGAGGAGGAGAAATTACCTAATGTCCAGTCTGACTCTGTAGCAAAGGTGGGGTCTAATATGACTTGACAGGACATAGAAATCTAGCAGATGTTTATCCTGGATGGGAACCAGACACTGTATCTTCGGGAAGGCTGGTTTCTGAGGAGGGTCTCTGTCTCTCTCTAGAAGGATATTATAAAGAAACAAAACAGAATTTTTATTATGTAAGTTGTGGCAGAAACAACAAAGCCTATTAAGTGAAAACTGCTTTTATTTACTCCGTGTGCTTCCAAATACACAACTCTTGCTGGAGTAGCACCACCTCTTACATACCACAGACTTCTTTGTCTTAACTTTGCATGAACCAATGGAGGAAGCACTCACTCCTGTAATCCTTACCCCCCCCCCAAAAAAAACCCAAAACACTCCAATTTGAGACACCTGATTTCTCTAGCAGCAGCATCCTACTGTGGAGGTGACGGGCTGTGTATTTTAGGTTGAAAAATTAAAAGGCACATTATTTCTGAAGGAGCATTGCTTATAGAAAGTGCCATCAGAAGCATTTGAGAAAAATGTTTTGAAATGGAAAAACGGATATGATCAGTTATAACTAGGGAAGGAAACTGTATTGATGGTAACAAGAATAACAGCACCTCTGTTTACCCAACTACTCGCTTAGGTCCCAAATATAGCAGTGCCTCGCTGTGAGATGGAAATGGCCTGGATTAAGTGGGAGAGAATTGTGTGAGGAGAGGGTTCTGCGGCAGCATCACCGTTGATAGTGTGACACACCCCGTACTAATTTAGTAGTGGTCCTTCGTAGAGCGAGCCTATATCACGTATTTCAAGAAAATCTCAAACTAGAACCTGTACACAGGAGCGCTAACCTATCTCCCGATTAAACCTCAATGTGCCGCAATAAAGAGCTGCTATGAGGATTGATATTGTCAGCATGTTCTCAGTGTTGGTTGTGCGTGTCGAAATACATTTCACAAGCATATTTGGAGGCGAATTTAGGCTTTTTGAAATACTGCACATTTTTAGTGATTTCAGATGGGAAAGAGTTCAAGAAAGCTTGATTACACTCTGACATATTCATCTAAGTTCAGCACACAGAAAATCTCTCCCTCTGAGAACACTGTGCTAGAGGACAGTCAAAGATGTTAAACAACAGACATCTGCCCTCAAGGCCTTTCCAACCTGGAGGGAAGGGGGCAGGATGGGGGTGAGAGAGAGGCAGAGGGAGAGCGAGAGGGAGAGGGGGAAGAGGAGAGGGAGAGGGAGAGAGAAGCCTGAGTGAACAGGGGATATAGACTGGTTTGTTTGAAGCTCTGCTATCCTGGAAACTCACAGAGATCTGCCTGCCTGTGCCTCCTGCAGAGGTATTAAAGGCCACGTATCCAGCTAGAAGACATAGATTCTTTTTTTTTTTTTTTTTTTATTAACTTGAGTATTTCTTATATACATTTCAAGTGTTATTCCCTTTCCCGGTTTCCGGGCAAACATCCCCCTCCCCCCTCCCCTTCCTTATGGGTGTTCCCCTCCCAACCCTCCCCCCATTGCCGCCCTCCCCCCATAGTCTAGTTCACTGGGGGTTCAGTCTTAGCAGGACCCAGGGCTTCCCCTTCCACTGGTGCTCTTACTAGGATATTCATTGCTACCTATGGGGTCAGAGTCCAGGGTCAGTCCATATATAGTCTTTAGGTAGTGGCTTAGTCCCTGGAAGCTCTGGTTGCTTGACATTGTTGTACTTTTGGGGTCTCGAGCCCCTTCAAGCTCTTCCAGTTCTTTCTCTGATTCCTTCAACGGGGGACCTATTCTCAGCTCAGTGGTTTGCTGCTGGCATTCGCCTCTGTATTTGCTGTATTCTGGCTGTGTCTCTCAGGAGCGATCTACATCCGGCTCCTGTCGGTCTGCACTTCTTTGCTTCATCCATCTTGTCCAATTGGGTGGCTGTATATGTATGGGCCACCTGTGGGGCAGGCTCTGAATGGGTGTTCCTTCAGTCTCTGTTTTAATCTTTGCCTCTCCCTTCCCAGCCAAGGGTATTCTTTTCCTCATTTAAAGAAGGAGTGAAGCATTCACATTTTGATCATCCGTCTTGAGTTTCGTTTGTTCTAGGGATCTAGGGTAATTCAAGCATTTGGGCTAATAGCCACTTATCAATGAGTGCATACCATGTATGTCTTTCTGTGATTGGGTTAGCTCACTCAGGATGATATTTTCCAGTTCCAACCATTTGCCTACGAATTTCATAGACTCGTTGTTTTTGATAGCTGAGTAATATTCCATTGTGTAGATGTACCACATTTTCTGTATCCATTCCTCTGTTGAAGGGCATCTCGGTTCTTTCCATTTTCTGGCTATTATAAATAAGGCTGCGATGAACATAGTGGAGCACGTGTCTCTTTTATATGTTGAGGCATCTTTTGGGTATATGCCCAAGAGAGGTATAGCTGGATCCTCAGGCAGTTCAATGTCCAATTTTCTGAGGAACCTCCAGACTGATTTCCAGAATGGTTTTACCAGTCTGCAATCCCACCAACAATGGAGGAGTGTTCCTCTTTCTCCACATCCTCGCCAGCATCTGCTGTCACCTGAGTTTTTGATCTTAGCCATTCTCACTGGTGTGAGGTGAAATCTCAGGGTTGTTTTGATTTGCATTTCCCTTATGACTAAAGATGTTGAACATTTCTTTAGGTGTTTCTCAGCCATTCGGCATTCCTCAGCTGTGAATTCTTTGTTTAGCTCTGAACCCCATTTTTTAATAGGGTTATTTGTTTCCCTGCGGTCTAACTTCTTGAGTTCTTTGTATATTTTGGATATAAGGCCTCTATCTGTTGTAGGATTGGTAAAGATCTTTTCCCAATCTGTTGGTTGCCGTTTTGTCCTAACCACCGTGTCCTTTGCCTTACAGAAGCTTTGCAGTTTTATGAGATCCCATTTGTCGATTCTTGATCTTAGAGCATAAGCCATAGGTGTTTTGTTCAGGAAATTTTTTCCAGTGCCCATGTGTCCCAGATGCTTCCCTAGTTTTTCTTCTATTAGTTTGAGTGTGTCTGGTTTGATGTGGAGGTCCTTGATCCACTTGGACTTAAGCTTTGTACAGGGTGATAAGCATGGATCGATCTGCATTCTTCTACATGTTGCCCTCCAGTTGAACCAGCACCATTTGCTGAAAATGCTATCTTTTTTCCATTGGATGGTTTTGGCTCCTTTGTCAAAAATCAAGTGACCATAGGTGTGTGGGTTCATTTCTGGGTCTTCAATTCTATTCCATTGGTCTATCTGTCTGTCTCTGTACCAATACCATGCAGTTTTTATCACTATTGCTCTGTAATACTGCTTGAGTTCAGGGATAGTGATTCCCCCTGAAGTCCTTTTATTGTTGAGGATAGCTTTAGCTATCCTGGGTTTTTTGTTATTCCAGATGAATTTGCAAATTGTTCTGTCTAACTCTTTGAAGAATTGGATTGGTATTTTGATGGGGATTGCATTGAATCTGTAGATTGCTTTTGGTAAAATGGCCATTTTTACTATATTAATCCTGCCAATCCATGAGCATGGGAGATCTTTCCATCTTCTGAGGTCTTCTTCAATTTCTTTCCTCAGTGTCTTGAAGTTCTTATTGTACAGATCTTTTACTTGCTTGGTTAAAGTCACACCGAGGTACTTTATATTATTTGGGTCTATTATGAAGGGTGTCGTTTCCCTAATTTCTTTCTCGGCTTGTTTCTCTTTTGTATAGAGGAAGGCAACTGATTTATTTGAGTTGATTTTATACCCAGCCACTTTGCTGAAGTTGTTTATCAGCTTTAGTAGTTCTCTGGTGGAACTTTTGGGATCACTTAAATATACTATCATGTCATCTGCAAATAGTGATATTTTGACTTCTTCTTTTCCGATCTGTATCCCCTTGATCTCCTTTTGTTGTCTGATTGCTCTGGCTAGAACTTCAAGAACTATATTGAATAAGTAGGGAGAGAGTGGGCAGCCTTGTCTAGTCCCTGATTTTAGTGGGATTGCTTCGAGTTTCTCTCCATTTAGTTTAATGTTAGCAACTGGTTTGCTGTATATGGCTTTTACTATGTTTAGGTATGGGCCTTGAATTCCTATTCTTTCCAGGACTTTTATCATGAAGGGGTGTTGAATTTTGTCAAATGCTTTCTCAGCATCTAATGAAATGATCATGTGGTTTTGTTCTTTCAGTTTGTTTATATGATGGATCACGTTGATGGTTTTCCGTATATTAAACCATCCCTGCATGCCTGGGATGAAGCCTACTTGATCATGGTGGATGATTGTTTTGATGTGCTCTTGAATTCGGTTTGCCAGAATTTTATTGAGTATTTTTGTGTCGATATTCATAAGGGAAATTGGTCTGAAGTTCTCTTTCTTTGTTGTGTCTTTGTGTGGTTTAGGTATAAGAGTAATTGTGGCTTCGTAGAAGGAATTCGGTAGTGCTCCATCTGTTTCAATTTTGTGGAATAGTTTGGATAATATTGGTATGAGGTCTTCTATGAAGGTTTGATAGAATTCTGCACTAAACCCGTCTGGACCTGGGCTCTTTTTGGTTGGAAGACCTTTAATGGCTGCTTCTATTTCCTTAGGAGTTATGGGGTTGTTTAACTGGTTTATCTGTTCCTGATTTAACTTCGATACCTGGTATCTGTCTAGGAAATTGTCCATTTCCTGAAGATTTTCAAATTTTGTTGAATATAGGTTTTTATAGTAAGATCTGATGATTTTTTGAATTTCCTCTGAATCTGTAGTTATGTCTCCCTTTTCATTTCTAATTTTGTTAATTTGGACACACTCTCTGTGTCCTCTCGTTAGTCTGGCTAAGGGTTTATCTATCTTGTTGATTTTCTCAAAGAACCAACTTTTGGTTCTGTTGATTCTTTCTATGGTCCTTTTTGTTTCTACTTGGTTGATTTCAGCTCTGAGTTTGATTATTTCCTGCCTTCTACTCCTCCTGGGTGTATTTGCTTCTTTTTGTTCTAGAGCTTTTAGGTGTGCTGTCAAGCTGCTGACATATGCTCTTTCCTGTTTCTTTCTGCAGGCACTCAGCGCTATGAGTTTTCCTCTTAGCACAGCTTTCATTGTGTCCCATAAGTTTGGGTATGTTGTATCTTCATTTTCATTAAATTCTAAAAAGTTTTTAATTTCTTTCTTTATTTCTTCCTTGACCAGGTTATCATTGAGTAGAGCATTGTTCAATTTCCACGTATATGTGGGCATTCTTCCCTTATTGTTATTGAAGACCAGTTTTAGGCCGTGGTGGTCCGATAGCACGCATGGGATTATCTCTATCTTTCTGTACCTGTTGAGGCCCGTTTTTTGACCAATTATATGGTCAATTTTGGAGAAAGTACCATGAGGAGCTGAGAAGAAGGTATATCCTTTTGCTTTAGGATAGAATGTTCTATAAATATCCGTTAAGTCCATTTGGCTCATGACTTCTCTTAGTCTGTCGACATCACTGTTTAATTTCTGTTTCCATGATCTGTCCATTGATGAGAGTGGGGTGTTGAAGTCTCCCACTATTATTGTGTGAGGTGCAATGTGTGTTTTGAGCTTTAGTAAGGTTTCTTTTACGTATGTAGGTGCCCTTGTATTTGGGGCATAGATATTTAGGATTGAGAGTTCATCTTGGTGGATTTTTCCTTTGATGAATATGAAGTGTCCTTCCTTATCTTTTTTGATGACTTTTAGTTGGAAATTGATTTTATTTGATATTAGAATGGCTACTCCAGCTTGCTTCTTCTGACCATTTGCTTGGAAAGTTGTTTTCCAGCCTTTCACTCTGAGGTAGTGTCTGTCTTTGTCTCTGAGGTGTGTTTCCTGTAGGCAGCAGAATGCAGGGTCCTCATTGCGTATCCAGTTTGTTAATCTATGTCTTTTTATTGGGGAGTTGAGGCCATTGATATTGAGAGATATTAAGGAATAGTGATTATTGCTTCCCTTTATATTCATATTTGGATGTGAGGTTATGTTTGTGTGCTTTCATTCTCTTTGTTTTGTTGCCAAGACGATTAGTTTCTTGCTTCTTCTAGGGTATAGCTTGCCTCCTTATGTTGGGCTTTACCATTTATTATCCTTTGTAGTGCTGGATTTGTAGAAAGATATTGTGTAAATTTGGTTTTGTCATGGAATATCTTGGTTTCTCCATCAATGTTAATTGAGAGTTTTGCTGGATACAGTAACCTGGGCTGGCATTTGTGTTCTCTTAGGGTCTGTATGACATCAGTCCAGGATCTTCTGGCCTTCATAGTTTCTGGCGAGAAGTCTGGTGTGATTCTGATAGGTCTCCCTTTATATGTTACTTGACCTTTTTCCCTTACTGCTTTTAATATTCTTTCTTTATTTTGTGCGTTTGGTGTTTTGACAATTATGTGACGGGAGGTGTTTCTTTTCTGGTCCAATCTATTTGGAGTTCTGTAGGCTTCTTGTATGTCTATGGGTATCTCTTTTTTTAGGTTAGGGAAGTTTTCTTCTATGATTTTGTTGAAGATATTTACTGGTCCTTTGAGCTGGGAGTCTTCACTCTCTTCTATACCTATTATCCTTAGGTTTGATCTTCTCATTGAGTCCTGGATTTCCTGTATGTTTTGGACCAGTAGCTTTTTCCGCTTTACATTATCTTTGACAGTTGAGTCAATGATTTCTATGGAATCTTCTGCTCCTGAGATTCTCTCTTCCATCTCTTGAATTCTGTTGGTGAGGCTTGTATCTACAGCTCCTTGTCTCTTCTTTTGGTTTTCTATATCCAGGGTTGTTTCCATGTGTTCTTTCTTGATTGCTTCTATTTCCATTTTTAATTCCTTCAACTGTTTGATTGTGTTTTCCTGGAATTCTTTCAGGGATTTTTTCGATTCCTCTCTGTAGGCTTTTACTTGTTTATTAATGTTTTCCTGTGCTTCCCTAAGTTTGTTCATGTCTTTCTTGAAGTCCTCCAGCATCATGATCAAATATGATTTTGTAACTAGATCTTGCTTTTCTGGTGTGTTTGGATATTCCATGTTTGTTTTGGTGGGAGAATTGGGCTCCGATGATGGCATGTAGTCTTGGTTTCTGTTGCTTGGGTTCCTGCGCTTGCCTCTCGCCATCAGATTATCTCTAGTGTTACTTTGTTCTGCTATTTCTGACAGTGGCTAGACTGTCCTATAAGCCTGTGTGACAGGAGTGCTGTAGACCTGTTTTCCTCTCTTTCAGTCAGTTATGGGGACAGAGTGTTCTGCTTTCTGGCGTGTAGTTTTTCCTCTCTACAGGTCTTCAGCTGTTCCTGTGGGCCTGTGTCTTGAGTTCACCAGGCAGCTTTCTTGCAGCAGAAAATTTGGTCTTACCTGTGGTCCCGAGGCTCAGGTTCGCTCGTGGGGTGCTGCCCACGGGCTCTCTGCAGCGGCAGCAACCAGGAAGACCTGTGCCGCCCCTTCCGGGAACTTCAGTGCACCAGGGTTCCAGATGGTCTTTGGCTTTTTCCTCTGGCGGAAGACATAGATTCTTAACCAGAATGCTAGTGCTGAGATGGATTCACAGTGCTGGATTGGCATGGAGAGAGTACAGAGCAGTGTGGAGATCAGAGGAGGTGATTATGCTGACGGCAATAGTGTCAGGAGCAGGTGAGCTGTTTCAGAATCTATTACAGTATAGACACTTTTAAAAAATGCCCTTTGGTCCACTTCATGCAATGGCCTGAATGTCCGTGTTGCCTCAGATCTATATATTGAACCCTCTCTTCTCAGCATGTTGATATTGGGTGAGTTGTTGGAAGGGGAGCTGTGAGGACGGAGCCCTCTAGAGTGATTGATTAGTGGCGCTCTGACCTGTCTCCATTCTGGGAACATAAAACAAGATGGCAGATTTGGAGGATCAGACTTACAGTCTCCCTGCACCTTGAACTTGGACTTTCAAGCTAAGAGAAATAAATATTCATTATTTAAACTAACTGGTCTATGGTATTTGTTATAGGATCCTAAGACTACGCACCCCCCC
Organism: Rattus norvegicus; assembly: GCF_021556685.1. NCBI lineage: Eukaryota > Metazoa > Chordata > Mammalia > Rodentia > Muridae > Rattus > Rattus norvegicus. The sequence goes on from NC_141539.1 coordinate 54,948,501, forward strand.
CCCCCCCAGACACAAATCTAAGAACATATCCTGAGATAGAACATGGTTTAGTTAAGGTAATACAGGTAGAAAAATGTATACCCAAGATTCCGAGTTTGGTCTGCCTATATCAGAATCCATGTTCTTTCTGCTGTCGAATGCACAGTGCCACTCTGAAAACAACCCAGCGGTCGGTGCAGAAGCAGCTGTGCCATCTATAGGGACAGCACCTTTCCAGTACCAGCTATGAGTCTGTGGCATCTATGTAATTTTTATTGCTTTTACAAAATTTTCGAATACTAAAATCAGGGAAAAAATCCTTTGTTCAGGATAATTGTCTTTGAACAATTTGAGAATGTAGTCATTTTAAATATAGAAAGGATTCCAGAACACATGGGCACTGGAAAAAATTTCCTGAACAAAACACCAATGGCTTACGCTCTAAGATCAAGAATCGACAAATGGGATCTCATAAAACTGCAAAGCTTCTGTAAGGCAAAGGACACTGTGGTTAGGACAAAACGGCAACCAACAGATTGGGAAAAGATCTTTACCAATCCTACAACAGATAGAGGCCTTATATCCAAAACATACAAAGAACTCAAGAAGTTAGACTGCAGGGAGACAAATAACCCTATTAAAAATGGGGTTCAGAGCTAAACAAAGAATTCACAGCTGAGGAATGCCGAATGGCTGAGAAACACCTAAAGAAATGTTCAACATCTTTAGTCATAAGGGAAATGCAAATCAAAACAACCCTGAGATTTCACCTCACACCAGTGAGAATGGCTAAGATCAAAAACTCAGGTGACAGCAGATGCTGGCGACGATGCGGAGAAAGAGGAACACTCCTCCATTGTTGGTGGGATTGCAGACTGGTACAACTATTCTGGAAATCAGTCTGGAGGTTCCTCAGAAAATTGGACATTGAACTGCCTGAGGATCCAGCTATACCTCTCTTGGGCATATACCCACAAGATGCCCCAACATATAAAAGAGACACGTGCTCCACTATGTTCATCGCAGCCTTATTTATAATAGCCAGAAGCTGGAAAGAACCCAGATGCCCTTCAACGGAGGAATGGATACAGAAAATGTGGTACATCTACACAATGGAATATTACTCAGCTATCAAAAACAACGAGTCTATGAAATTCGTAGGCAAATGGTTGGAACTGGAAAATATCATCCTGAGTGAGCTAACCCAATCACAGAAAGACATACATGGTATGCACTCATTGATAAGTGGCTATTAGCCCAAATGCTTGAATTACCCTAGATGGCTAGAACAAATGAAACTCAAGACAGATGATCAAAATGTGAATGCTTCACTCCTTCTTTAAAAGGGGAACAAGAATACCCTTGGCAGGGAAGAGAGAGGCAAAGATTAAAACAGAGACTGAAGGAACACCCATTCAGAGCCTGCCCCACATGTGGTCCATACAGATACAGCCACCCAATTAGACAAGATGGATGAAGCAAGGAAGTGCAGACCGACAGGAGCCGGATGTAGATCACTCCTGAGAGACACAGCCAGAATACAGCAAATACAGAGGCGAATGCCAGCAGCAAACCACTGAACTGAGAATAGGACCCCCGTTGAAGGAATCAGAGAAAGAACTGGAAGAGCTTGAAGGGGCTCGAGACCCCATATGTACAACAATGCCAAGCAACCAGAGCTTCCAGGGACTAAGCCACTACCTAAAGACTATACATGGACTGACCCTGGACTCTGACCTCATAGGTAGCAATGAATATCCCAGTAAGAGCACCAGTGGAAGGGGAAGCCCTGGGTCCTGCTAAGACTGAACCCCCAGTGAACTAGACTGTTGGGGGGAGGGCGGCAATGGGGGGAGGGTTGGGAGGGGAACACCCGTAAGGAAGGGGAGGGAGGAGGGGGATGTTTGCCCGGAAACCGGGAAAGGGAATAATACTCGAAATGTATATAAGAAATACTCAAGTTAATAAAAAAAAAAAAGTAAGGTTTCAAATGTGATAGATATTTTAAATTGTGACCTTACTAAAATAGATTTTTTTAAAATAAAATATATCCTGATTACAAAAAAAAATGAAAGAAAAAAAGGTATATACAACTGGAAATCATTTGTCGATATGCTGTTTTTATAGTACACAAAGGCAATTTAAAAAATCTCACAACAGTCGTTTTCATCCCTTTGTGAAAAAGTTTAAAGAGTAATATATTCTGATCATATTCTTATTTTAGGATTTAATAGCAAGAAATGCTTTTCAATTAATGTTCTGGGGATATTAATACAGAAACACACAAAACCCCCACAATATCCATTTTAAAGATAATTCATGTGTGATCATCAGAATACCTAACTGGTATCCGGGCAGGCTCCTTTCAATGCTTTAAATTAACAAAATACAAAAGAAACCACTTTTGATCTTTGTCTGAACTTGTTGGCTGCAGAGTTCAGGTTCCTATCTGAAGTCACAGGCACCAGGATATTTCCAAAATGGCTACCATGGTTCAAAGGATGATAAATGGCTCTATTCTGTGACTGTGCTTTAAACCTTTAGTCTTTCCAATGGAATTCAAGCTGTGCCAGCCATCTTCTATTAGTCAGACCCTGGGGGATTTTATTGTTGTTTTGAACCAGATCTATTTTTGTTTAATTCTATGGGAACTACACATAGTTTGTAGTTTTGCCAGAAATTATTTTCCAATGACTATTACTCAACACTAAGCACATTCTTCATTTTTTACACTGAGGGATGTGGTAGGGGTGAGTTCAGTTAAAATTACATTTTATGTGACATGATGTAGCCTGGACTTTTGTATTCTGCTAACTAAAGTAAATTAGGTTTTCCTTTTTTTTCGGAATGGTTTATTTTAAATAAGAAAACTTTAACATTGATTAATTTGGGGTGTGTGTGTGTGTGTGTGTGTGTGTGTGTGTGTGTGTGTGTCTCATAGGACAACGAGATTCAGTTTCTTCCTTCTGCAATGTAGCTTCTGGGGATGGGATTCTGGTTGTCAGGACTTGGGAGAAAGTCCATTTACCTGCTTTGTCATTTTGCCAGTTCTGTTTTTAAAAAGTCATTGAGACATGGGATTGGTGAGTCCCTGTCATTTGGCACTCAGCAGTTTGAGATAGAAGGAGCACACGTTTGAGAACACCCTGAGCTCAGAACAAATGCCCCAAACCAAAATGATACTTTTGTCCCAAAGTCAATTCTGTTCATACACACAGAAAATTTGTCTGTAACATCAGCTCTCATAACCAGACGATTAATATCACTTGTTCTTTTACCTAATGTAAAAACAAAATAAATCAGACAAACGCAGACATTTTGTCTTCTGGCTCTCAAGCATGATCTTGATCTTCTGAGTCTGTTTGTAGAGGTGGTTAAGACCTGTTCTACAGCTCTCGAGCTAACTTGGTCATTTGAGTAGCAAAGCTTTACTGGGGTAACTGGGAGAAAAATATCTTGTTATAAGAAATTTCCTCTGAGTGTCTCAAGCCCTCAAAGGATCATGGATGTATATTTTACTTGGCAAACCAGACTCTTTGGGTAAAACACTCCAAGAAGAATCTTTCAAACGTGATTAATCTTGGGAATAAAAATAAAATCACAAAGCTATTACAAAGGTGATTTTCAGAGCAAAAAAGAAAGAAAGGAAGGAAGGAAGGAAGGGAGAAAGAAAGAAAGAAAGAAGGAAAGAAAGAAAGAAAGAAAGAAAGAAAGAAAGAAAGAAAGAAAGAACTCCCCCACACCCTCAAACAGGGTTTTTCTGTGTAGTCCTGGCTGTCCTGGAACTTGCTCTGTAGACCAGGCTATCCTCGAACTCAGAGATGCACCTCGCCACTGTCCAGCTGCTTTTTTTTTTTTTTAGTTGTTGTTGTTTTTGTTTTAAAGAAAATGTCATTATGCCTTCTTGCCAAAACCCAATAAAACACCGCTGGGGGAAGAAGCAGGCCTTCTCCTACACACTTGTAATCTTTTTTTTTTTTTCCTTCTTTCTTTTTTTTTTTTATTTTTTATTAACTTGAGTATTTCTTATATACATTTCGAGTGTTATTCCCTTTCCCGGTTTCCGGGCAAACATCCCCCTCCCCCCTCCCCTTCCTTATGGGTGTTCCCCTCCCAACCCTCCCCCCATTGCCGCCCTCCCCCCATAGACTAGTTCACTGGGGGTTCAGTCTTAGCAGGACCAAGGGCTTCCCCTTCCACTGGTGCTCTTACTAGGATATTCATTGCTACCTATGGGGTCAGAGTCCAGGGTCAGTCCATGTTTAGTCTTTAGGTAGTGGCTTAGTCCCTGGAAGCTCTGGTTGCTTGGCATTGTTGTACTTTTGGGGTCTCGAGCCCCTTCAAGCTCTTCCAGTTCTTTCTCTGATTCCTTCAACAGGGGACCTATTCTCAGTTCAGTGGTTTGCTGCTGGCATTCGCCTCTGTATTTGCTGTATTCTGGCTGTGTCTCTCAGGAGCGATCTACATCCGGCTCCTGTCGGTCTGCACTTCTTTGCTTCATCCATCTTGTCTAATTGGGTGGCTGTATATGTATGGGCCACATGTGGGGCAGGCTCTGAATGGGTGTTCCTTCAGTCTCTGTTTTAATCTTTGCCTCTCCCTTCCCTGCCAAGGGTATTCTTTTTCCTCATTTAAAGAAGGAGTGAAGCATTCACATTTTGATCATCCGTCTTGAGTTTCGTTTGTTCTAGGGATCTAGGGTAATTCAAGCATTTGGGCTAATAGCCACTTATCAATGAGTGCATACCATGTATGTCTTTCTGTGATTGGGTTAGCTCACTCAGGATGATATTTTCCAGTTCCAACCATTTGCCTACGAATTTCATAAACACACTTGTAATCTAAGTGCAACTTGGTCTTCATGTGAGTCCCTTAACAAGTGGAGCAGGACCTGTTTTGGTCTCTCTTCCCTGACATTGGATCCCTGTCCCCTACCTGGATTGCTTGGTTGGGCCTCAGTGGGAGAGGATATGCCTATTCCTGCTGGCACATTATCTTGAGGATAATGGAGGGAGGGATTTGTAAGAGTGGGACTGGGAGGAGGGGTGAGGGTTCTGATAGGGATGTAAAGTGAATAAAAAAATAAATTATTGGGAAAAAGCATATTTTGTTTTTATAGAATATAAGAAAAAAGACAAGTAAAATCGTAGTAGCTCACAGCCCATTTGCAGGTATACTCAACTTTTCACAGCCCTGTGTTATCATTGGCAAAGTTACAAAACCAGACAAACAAACCCTGGTAAAAACAACCCCTTGCATACAACGTCTCAAAATGTTGTGCTTATTTATGGTTTCATGTTAGATCTTGTGCAGCCTGCAGGCCATGTGCTGGAGAGGCCTCTCGGTAACTCTGTTTACATTTAAATAGTTTCAAAGTAATAGAATTACCTATTTTTATAAAAACACCAATAATATGGAGAGTTTCAAAGCTAGATGAATACCTCCACTTTCTTTATCCCTAAACATCAGTCTCTTTCTCCAGGGGAGAAACTGTTAGCAATTGCTTGTTTGTTCTTCCATAAAATGGGCTGCATCCCCCAGATAGTAGCATAGGTACCTGTTTGTGTGTGTGAATTCAAGTATATAATTACATTTCTTCAATTGTATCAAACATTTTTTTGAAATGAATCAATATATATAGTTTCTCATATCAGCACACCTGAACCTACCACTTTCTGTTAAGCCTGAGATTCACTGGAGAAAAAAAAAACAATTCCAACATTTTGAGCCAAATTTGAAGCAAGCTTTATTAAATATTAAGTACTGACAAAGACATGGACTTTGATCAGGACAATTCCCTGGAACTTCCCAACAGAGACTAGCCTCAAGCCTCATGTTGCAAGGGTTTATAAGGACAAACCTACAGACACCATACTTTCCCATGAGGCTTTGTTATTTTTCAAGAACTACAACTCCCAGCATTCCAGGAAGTTACCTGGCCCTTGAAGAGGTAGAGTTAACAGGTTAATTTTTGGCTTTACACTTTTTTTTTCCAAGATTCTATAGCTTATTCTGTTAAGATTTATTTTATCTATCTATTTATCTATCTATCTATGTACATATATATTATTTTTTTCTCCTTTGCTCCCTCCTCCCTCCCTCCCTCCTTCCTTGTCTCTGTTTCTGTGTCTCCTCTGTCTCTCTCTGTCACTGTCTCTGTAACTCTGTCTGCCCAATGGCCGCTGCCCCAACATGTGAACCTCCGGTGGAAATGAAAAGAATGTCTTAGATCCCATGGAGCTGGAGTTACAGGCCACTTGAGTGCCATCTAACATGAGTACCGAGAATGGACGAGTCCTCTCCAAGAGTAGCATGTGCTCCTAATGGCTAGGCCATCTCTCTAGTCCCTTGCTTGTTCTTTTTAGTAGCTATAAGGTATTTCATTACATAGAATACCACATATCTGTGATCAAGCCTCTATATTAATGAATGATCAATTTGTTTCTAACTTTTTGAGTGCATTTGTAAAGACTTCAAAGTTGAATAGTTGTCAAGAAAAGTCTATACTTTAAATTTTGAAAGGTTATTGTATAATTTGCTTATGAATTTACTTCTCACCAGCGATATCTGAGGGCAACTGTGGTCATGTATCTCTAGCAGAGTGGAACTTTGTGAAACAATTGGGTTTTTGAAACCATCTGCCTATGCTGGGAGTTGAACTAGCACCTCACAGAAGCTAGACAAGCCCCCTACCACTAAGCCACAGCACCAGGCCTTTTATTAGTGCTATTAATTATTATTATTATTATTATTATTATTATTATTATTATTATTATTTTGAGGATCTCCTTCAGTTTCCCAGGCTGACTTTGAGCTTGCAATCCTGCTGCATCAGCTTTCCAAAGTAACTGGGATTATAGGTCCGCATTGTTGTTCTAAGATTTTAAAGAAATGCACTAAAGTAATAACGTTCCTGTTTTGCAGAACTGCAGATGGGGGTAAAAGGGATGGGGAATTTAGTGGGTGTGTAGCTCCAGTATAACAAGCAGGCTGAGAAGAGTAACGGTGCCTGCAGGTATGAATATGCTAATGTATACATTGCTGCCCATACTCTTAATGGTTGGTGTGCCGCGCAGGTGAGTGACAGGCCACTTGAAAAACAAAAACAAAATAGAGCATGATAAGATGATTTTTTTATGGGACTGGAGAGATGGCTCAGTATGTGTACGTACGTGCGTGCGTGCGTGCGCTTGTGAAATGCCTGTGGAGGTGAGAAGAGGTTCCTCTTCACAAGCACTGGCTGATTTTCGAGAGGATGGGGGTTCTGCAGTGGGCTGTGAAAGGTACCCTGATTTCTGGTGGAGATAGGTGGGATCCCCAGGGGACCCTAAGAGACAGCAGGCGCATTCCCAGTCTCCCAGGAGATCAGACCCTTCTCACATACCTGCAGTCCCCACAGCACCCTGTAGAGAGGTTTGAGACAGATCAGTCATGTAGGGCAACACCTCAAGCCCCTCCTCCTCAGGTGAGGACATGATTATATGTCACATAGGCTCAAGACAGATCAATCATAGAAGCCGGAACACGCCCCCAAATATGTAGATGAGGTCTTCACAAGCTCTCAGGCCAAACCAATAGGAAGTACCTGCTGCCAGACCCTGACCCATCCCAAAATTGTATTTAAGAATCCTGTTCAGAAGGATTAAAGGTGTGCAGGAATTATTCTATCGTATGAGAAATTCTGTTATAAGAGCCATAACAGCGCCGCTAGGGGAAGAGAGAGATCTGCTCTCGAAATCACCAGCAGAAGCTCCCCTGCACCCCTTGGTGGCTAGCAGTCTCTGTCTGACTCAGCCCGGCCCGAGCAACCGAGCAACCGAAGCAGCAGCAGCAGAGGCAGTAGTAGCAGTCCCCACTCCCTGCCTGAGTTCTCTCCCCTTCACCTGAACCCACGCACATAGCCAGGCCAGCCTTCTCCAGGGAAAGCTCCCAGCGCAATGCCCCGCAGGCCTCAATTCCCAGCACCCACATGGCAGCTCACAACTGTCTGTAACTCTGGTTCCAGAGGATGACAGACAGACATAAGTGAAGCAATGCAAATAAAACACCAGTGCAAGTAAAATAAACACTAATAAACCATTTTAAAATTAAAATGTTTATTCATACCCTGATACAAAGATGATACACAAAATTATCCATCTATAGAAAGAGCGAGAAGGCATGTACCTACTAAATTTCCAAGTGAAGAAGAACCTCTGTCAGAAACCTAGTCAAATACTTCAGGGGCCACTCACCATCACAACACAGACAATCATTTTTAGGCTCAGAATTCAGAGATCCTAAATCCTGGGCTTAAGCCTAAACTAAAGTGCAAACAACTTTTATGAACCCCAGTAATCTTCCACTCTGCTATGGACCAGTTACCTGCTTCAGCAGCAGCTGCCAGGACTACTCCCTACCTCTCCTCTGGGGCCCACTAGGAGGCTCTCAAGATAAATTTACAGCCACCGCTTTGAATCTCAAATCCCAGGTTTGTACCTTGAATGCATGTGGCAAAACCGAAGATCACAGTGAGGGAGGAAGAGGCCAGGTCAATCTCCGACACACCAATTTTATGTTTCATCCCTTACAACCACCTGGGGAGAGAGGGAGGGCAGACACCAGAACCCTGGGAAAACACAGCACTTTGGGTGCCATGACTTAGGCATACAGAAACTGAGATGTAGGCAAGAGAAGTCTCTGCTACAAAAAGTGAAATACATTTATCTTGCAAAGGTGACTTGCAAAGAGTGTTGGAGAAATCAATTAGTGTTTCCCCAAACCGAGCCTATTTCTCAGCTATGAGAGATGTTAGATAGCTGCTGGCTGGAACGTCTTATACCAGCACAGACTCATAGACACAGAAGATCATCTGTTAGATAGGAATTGTTTTTTTTTTTTAACTGCCCTGGGGTTATCTCAGAGAGATCAGATTCTACTAGGTGTCTGTCTCAGTGATTCCCATACTCGCTCCAGTTTCTGTGTGCACAGTTTTTGGTGAGGCTTGCCTTGCCCAGCTCCAAAGAAATTTTGTCTAGTAGGGCTTAATACATGGTAGGCAAACACATTACCCCTGAACTGTATCCCCAGCCAGGCTGGTCTTGAACTTGCACACTCTCGTCTCACTATTCCATATGGTAGGGTTACAAGTATTTGTCTCCAGACCTGTCTCCAACTCTCCATATTGTGCTTGAATCTCAGCTGATGCTGACACACGCACATCTCTGGCGACTACTGTATAATGCTTACACCTCCGTAGTACTTACATCTCCAGTGTTTTACTCTTTCCACTCACTTCTGATTCTCAACAACCCTACTTTCCTGGGCCTTGTCCTTGTCCTCAGAAGGCCCTCACTTGCCACTTCTGAGGAATGGCTCCAGCATAGCCAATGAAGTCCAGACTGTAACTGTATGGTACAAGGACTGTATCAGGACATCTCCACCTCATACCTTTGGCCACAAATCCTGAAGCCATGCTTCAAAGAGCAAGAGCACCAAAAACAACACTGTCACCAACATTAAAGTGTAGGACCGGGATTACTTTGTAGAGTCACGGTTAACTCTTTTGCCTACCACCTCAGTATTTTTCCAGCAACACCTAAAGATAAATTAGCTCTCTAAACTCTGCGTTGGCACCTTTCTGTTTAAAAGCCTGTCCTTATTGTTTTGCCAGCTGTGTTTTCTTTTAAAACCACTGCTCAGGCTCGTGTCACTGACAGATGGTAAGTACATGTGTTCTACGATTTGAGCTGTTAAGAGAAGTGTTAAGTGTGCTCGTGTCCAACTCAAGTTCCACCCCCTCATACTTGGCGATGTCTCCACGCTCACCTGGAACTCTGGATGCTTACGTCAATGATCGTAGCTTCGTGCAGGTGGTAAAAGTGAGCAGGGTTTGGGGTGAGTGAACCTCATTCAGACTCTGGCTGTGCTTCTTATCAGCTGGGCAGTAGCTTAGTCCTCCGGAGTCTCAGTTTTTTGTTTGGTCTGTTTTCCTTCAGAAAGTGAAATTATGATACCTCCCTCCAAAAAACGTCTTTGGCAATGATGAAGTGAAGCAGAAAAGCGTTTATCCCACCCCACTGGAAAGCATTCGGTAAACTTTGCTTCCCACTTTTCATTTAATAGATAATTTGAACATCAGGAGGGTGAATGTGAACATTTTTTTAAGACTTAGCTACAAGAAAGTATGAGAAAGAAAGGAAAGAGACTAGTGAGTGTTTTTCTAACCCCAAGAAGGTCACTTAAGGGTGACTGGGTTACATGGAATCAGCTACACAGTTATCAGGAGAGGTTAGGTATGGGGCACCCTGAGTTCTGGGGAGGAGCCAGGCAGGAGAGCTAAGGTAAAGTCCAAGGCCAGGGAAAAGGCCCAGGGTGAAGCCAAGGAGATGAGAAAGAGCCAAGGAGGGGTGTATGCCAGTGTTCTGACGTCAGCCCTGAGCAATAGCAGGAGTCCTCTGGCTGTCTGGAGGGCGATAAGAGGAGGCCAAGGGTGAGCATGGGGTGGAGGAGAAGAGAGGGAGAATAAGGCTTCATTGGGAGGGTGATGGATCCTGGCAAGAGCTCTCGGGAGCCAGACCCCAGGCCCACATGGTCATGAGACAGACACCAAGTGCTGGTGTGTTCTCGTACTCATTTAGATATTAGTCTAGGAAGAGTGGGATAAATTAACTCTGAAATCTCAATTGTTTAACACAACAAAAGCATCTTGTAAGCTCATATCAAGGTCCACTGTAAGTCTGAGATGATGCATGGGAGGGGAAGGGCTCTACTTCAGGTCATCAGGGGCCAGGTTCCTCTTATCACATGACTCTGCCATCCCCAAATGGGGGTTCTTAATTTGGCTTCTGTTTTCTTGAGATTGAGGTCTCATTATGCCATTCAGTGTAACCTGAACTCACTTTGTAGCCCAGGATAACTTAGTGGTAATTCTCCTACCTCAGTTTCCTAAATTCTGAGATTACTGGTGTGAGCCACTGTCTCTGGCCTCCTCCTCTCTCTCTCTCTCTCTCTCTCTCTCTCTCTCTCTCTCTCTCTCTCAGTCTCTCTCCCTCCTTCCCTCCCTCTCTCGCTCTCCCCCCCCCTCGCCATTCTTCCCCTTTGGCCATGCACTCTTTGTCATTCAGGGAAGTTCCATAGGTGTTCCTCAGCAGAACAGCTTCAGTCCAGCAGTAAAACACACCATTAAGAAGAACAGTTAGTGTTTTTATACTATTAAAATGATAAAATACAAATTATCCTTTTTTTATTAGGATGCCAGACAGATGTGATTGGGAGTATGCAAGTGGCCACTGAGAAACAGGAGGGGACGTGTTAACATAGCAGGTAGAATATAGAAGGAGTTGAGTTCTGACAGAGTCCTCAGACTGACATTGGGCAGTCACTTTAGGCTTCTTTCAATTGAGAGAGAAGTAACCATGTTCTCTAACTCTGAGCCATTGTTACCTGAGGAGCTTTGTCTTTCTTACTGCTGAACCTAATACTAAATCATCCATGGATTTGGAACTTTGAATAGGAACCAAGTCTGGACAGGTTAAACTAATTGGCAGGGAGTCAGTAACAAATCGGAGCTTCCTTTGATCAGCTAATGGCAGATGGAAACAACGCAGTCATTCTCTTTAAAACATGGTGAGGCCCGTGTTTGTTTTGTATATATGAATAGGCCTGACCTGGGACAGCTTGTAAACTGTCCCCTTCCCATGCTTTCTAGGGTTTTTTTTTTCAGGTTAGAGTGTTGGAGCTGCCTATAAACACAGCCTTGACCTTGGAGAGGCAGCAGCAACCAGGACCCAGCCTACTCCATGACAGGGAAGTCGAAGCCATAGGGGAATGTCAATGTCTAGGACATTTAGCCTCAAATCACCACAGTCACTTGATGTTCTTAGTGGGGCTCATGAGAAGTGAATCGCCCAAAAGTAAACACGACACCTGGTCATGTGTGAGAAATCAGAGGGAATTCCTTTTTCCAAGTGTCTGGTCGTGTTAAACATGGGGGGAGGGCTCTGAAAAATGTCAGCTAACAAAAGTTCTTATGTTTTCAGTGCCAGCTCTTTCCAGATTTGAAGGCTTAGGCAAGAGAATTTCCCTGGTCAAGTCTAGGTTCTACAATTGGCTTAAACTTCTGTGTATGGCAAAAAGTAACTAACAGACTAACGAAAGAAAGAAAGAAAGAAAGAAAGAAAGAAAGAAAGAAAGAAAGAAAGAAAGGAAGAAAGAAAGAAAATCAATAATCAGACCATGTGATAGAAAGTTCTAGAAAGGGGTTCTTCAGATTCCTCACAAATCCTACCGAGTCCAGCATCTTGAGGACAGGAAGTGGACAGATGACTTTGCCAGCCATCCTCTTCATACATGAAAGACTCTAGTTAGAATTTCGTCTCCCAGAAGGTAATAGCCCTAAAATCATAGGCTGTTCTGGGCATTCAAATTTTATAGCCCAATAGGCATAGGGAGACTAGATGACGTTCTGCCAGGAGACATACAAGTTGGTTTTGTAGCTCCTAAGGTTTGCAGAATTCTTTACTTGGTGCTTTTCTATGGCGAAAAGGCTGCTAATACTTGACATGCTAAGGATTCCAATTTCCTTTTCCAACGGCCACTGCTGCTATGGCTGCGTGTGTGGTATGAGGGCTATAGCCAAGCATGTCTGCCCTAGACTTTAAAATGAGAGCTGAGGACATAAGAGAAGGAGACCAGAAAGACAGCCTATCAGACGGGAAGTAGAGATCAAAGCTCCAGTAGCAGCTGAAGGTGCCGAGAGCCAGAGGCGCTCACAGTACAGATGTTCAGAGTTGGATGCTCATTCAGGGGTGTCATCCACAGACTGGCCTTATAGTGTGCTTTGAACGGTTTCTTCTAGAGAACCCCGATCATCCTGGTGGGCCTGTGATACCCAAAGTTACTTCAACTGTTTTCTCTTGAATAAACCACAGTAGGTTTCACTTGGTGGCACTGATATGTCCTTTAGTGTCATCTCATGATTAGCTGAGTTGGAGGCCAGTCTGGATGATATTAAGATCCAATCTCAAAAAATAAAAACCTTGAGGGCTGGAGAGATGGTTAAGAGAACTGACTGTTCTTCCAGGGGTCCTGAGTTCAATTCCCAGCACCACGTGGCGGCTCACAACCATCTGTAATGGAGTCCAGTGTGTCTGAAGACAGCTACAGCATATTTATATAAATAAAATAAATAAATCTTTTTTAAAAGATAAGATTCACATATAGAGCAGAAGATGCACTTGTCGTATAAGCTTGGTTTTCAGTGAGATGAACTTTTATTTTAGGGTCAAGATGCAGTCGAGAAGTAGAAATGCCAGTATGGTTAGGGAGAGCTCATTCTATGAGGTTATTGAAGAATCCAAGTCTATTCTATCTCATCATCTACAATAGAACATTGTCCTTACCTCTGTGCTCCAGCATGGCATATAGTAACACCCACATTCCAAGCAGGAGGATAGAAGATGCAGGACTGCTGGGCTTGCATATATGTCAAGATTCCTCCCAGAGGTGGCTATTTCACTTCCTATCACATGCAGTTGGCCAACTCTCAGTGACATGGCTCTAAGGAAGGCCTGAGGATGCAATATTTATACTGAACCCTCATGCTATGTGTGCTAATTAGAGGTTCTCCCATTAGAAAGTGGGAGGGGCTAAGACTTTGAAGGGCAGCGCATCCTCCGTCCTTGCTTTGATAGACAGCAGACAGAAATGAGCTTAGAGGCATAGATGAGAGCATGATAAATTCTCTGTGAGATTGTAATCTTGGTTAGTACATGGATAGGAGAATTTTCTCTTCAGAGTTGCTGGGGACAGTCATTCTGCATGGGGGGAACTGACTAAAAAAGATGGGATTGCTCTGCCTTTCAGATCGACATTGGTGGAGAAAAGGAATGCTTTGTGCTCAGTTACAATGTTAACATCTGCATTCTCAAATAAAAAAGGGAAAAGGACAGGACAGAGGGAAAGTTTAAAGGTCTTTCTCAGGGCAGATTGCCCCAGCCAGAGCGGTGTGTCTGGCAGAAAGTAGCCTGCCTACCCGGTTAGTCCTCTGGGTTTTTGTAGAAAACGCAATGGCCTGCAAGGAGGTCAGAGAAGCCTTGAGGCTAAAGAAGATAGGGAAAAGATCAAGGGAATTTTACAGATGACAAGTTCAAGGGCAGAGTGGGTACAAGTTCAAAGCTGAAGAAATAGCTGGCGAGACAGAGGACATCTGTATATGTGCTATCTTGCAACATGCTACCAGGGGCATAGAGTAACCGGGCTCCGAGCCACTGGTGGCAAAGGCAAGAGGCTCACATCCAGGGGACTAGCAGCCAGGTCAGCGTCTCCTGGGGACATCATTGCCCAGCTGCCGGGCAGACTCTTCCATAATGCACTTTCTAAAGCAAATAGTCCTCAGGCAGCAGATTTCCTAGGAGAACCTTAGTGCTTGGCCCAGCCCCATGACAGGCGCATCTGCAAAACCTTGTCATGGCATTCTCTTGTCTTGTCTTCTCAGGTGTATTCTGATGATAACTATGTTGCCCAAGCGTGTGTGTGTGTTTGTGTGTGTTTCCATTCTGGAGCTCTTGCTTTAGAATAAGTTTAAAGTGAGACAACTCCAGGGAAACATCTTCCAGAAAAAGAGCACAGGCTTGTTTATTGCTATGCTGGGTGCAGTAGTCTGTCTTAGATTCTTCCCCGAACAATTGCAAACCAATGTTCTCACTGGAGATCTCTGGGGACACAGTGGACCAGCCTTCTCAAGTGATCCTTTTTTTTTTTCTTCTTTTCCAGAAACATCCTCTGGCTTGACTAAGCAGTGTCTCCAACCGTATACATCCTACGTGCCTGGCCCCCACATTGTGGTCACTTTATATATAGTTTTTAAGGTTTTTGTGTTTTGTTTTTAGGGTGGTGAGGATTGAACCCACAGGTTTGCACATGATTGGCAAGTACTCTACCAGGGATCTACACCCCCATGCCCAGCCTTCTTTTTACTTTTCTGGAGAAGATGCATTAGAAGGATGGATTGGTTCTGACTTACAATTTGAGGATATAGTCTATCAGGACAGGCAAGTGACAGTGGCAAGAGCGAGCGTCAGGTAGCTGGTTACATTGTGTATACACCATTCAGGATCCCAGTTCTGAAAAAAGCTCTTTTAAAAAATTGAGACAGGGCCTCACTCAATTATTTAGGCTGGACTGGAATTTACTTTGCAGCCCAGGCAAGCTTTGAACTTGGGATCCTGCCTCAGGTTCCTCAGTGGTTGAGATTACAGATGTGTACCATCAGGCCAGTTCCTTGATGGCATTTAACAGCCCTGCCCCCATACACACATACTTTATTTTTATTTCTCACAGGTCTCCCTCTCTAAGGCTCTGTGTCAGCTGCTAAGGGTGCTTGCTGGCCCTCTATTATGACTGCCTAGCTTAAGATCTCCCCTGCTTTCCCCTTTTTCTGTGTGCTGTTGAACAAAGACCTCACCTCCTGTGCCTGCTGCTTCCTGTCTACAGTCGTGACAGTAACAGTGTAATGATCCTGTGAACTTTCAGTGACTCAAGATTCATAAAAGACTTTGGACCCTGCTCGCCACACAGAGCTCCAAGCATTGTGTGAGTGCAAGCTACTCACTGTTCCTTCCAGAGACACTTTGTTGGAGTCTCCTACAAATTGAGATCTCGTGAGGATCTTCTGTTGTCTGCAAGCCTGCCTTCTCTTAGACTGGTAATGGCATGTCTCTCTATTCTGGGAGCTTCTATTATAAGTGGCTCCATTAATTTTGATTGTACACAAATACCAGGGCATGGAAGAGCATTTGACCCAGGCCTGCCTAATCACAATACTTCATCTCTGCAGAGACTCACTGGTTCAACCTGTGGGGCTGGGATTCCAAAAGGGCCAGTTGGAGTACTTCTCAGGGTGACGAGCACTTGTGAGCATACAACAGTCACTCTGTAGCAGCTGCTGAGCTCAGGTAACGAAAACTATGCCATCCTGCCTGTCTGCACAGGGGAAGCAATTGGGAAATGGAACAACTGAGGCTGATACCCAAAGAGGAAAGGTCTGAGAGGAGAGAGAGAGAGAGAGAGAGAGAGAGAGAGAGAGAGAGAGAGAGAGAGAGAGAATGAGCTCATAATTCAGAGTTTGTGGGTCTGGCATTCCTAAGGCCCTTCTTACCCAGACTTTCCCCCACTGGAAGCCTTTTGGGCTTACAGTAGTTTGAGTGCTGTTGGCATGTGGGAAGAAGAATCATAGCTATCATGTCCTTTCTGTTGAATTGAAAGGACATGCTTGACCTGCTCTCCTTCCTTCAATGCCCTTTTCTCTAGAGTCAAGGAGTGAGTGAGGAGGGCTGGACACTGATTCTCTTCTTGTCTGGCTTCAGTTTGCCTTCTGCCTGTTTCTCCTTGATCTTGCTTTCACAGCCACCTAAAGCCCTCAAGTTCTCATTTCTCCCTAAGCCTCAGCTCCCATCCCCTGTGCTCTCCCCTCCCCTCCCTGATCTCCCTTATGCAGAAGCATTGACCCCAGTGTTCCCTTTCGACTTCCATTTTACGTCTTTGCAGCTGAGACTTTTGGCCTTCCTTCTCCTCAGATCTCGATCTCGGGTCATTTTGCAAAATAAATTACCATTTTACACGGCCGTTACAGACTAACACTCTTGCGAGTGCCAGCTGTGTTTTTTGTTTTTTTGTTTTTTTTTTTGTTTGTTTGTTTTTAAAGTACAAAAGACACCGGTCTGTTATGTTTTGTATCCTAACCATTTCCTGGAGACATATTTTGCTCCAATGGTTTATTGATCTTTCAGTACTGGCTGATCCATCTATCAAGTCAACGAATCAGTCGAAAAATGAAAAGCACTGCAAGTCTTTAATTTACCTTCCTCGTGCCAGCAAGTCTCTCTCACTTATCTCTTCGTCCAAGCATCAAGCATTGAGCCAGGTCCTTTATCTGGGCCTGTTACATTTTCCCAGCCATTTAAAGGGAAGTTGTAACACTCTCCCTTACATTACAATTCTGGGTTAGTAAATGTAGGAGTGAAGAATACAGAACAGCCAGCATCAGGCGAACGCTATAATAATAATTATTGCAGGTGAGAGCTCATTGGATGCTAACTTAGCTGAAAAATATGCTAAACCAGAACTGAGAGGAATGCTAGAATTGTTGGATGAATTATAACAAGAAATATA
This sequence comes from Rattus norvegicus, assembly GCF_021556685.1. Taxonomy (NCBI): domain Eukaryota; kingdom Metazoa; phylum Chordata; class Mammalia; order Rodentia; family Muridae; genus Rattus; species Rattus norvegicus. The sequence goes on from NC_141539.1 coordinate 54,965,631, forward strand.
CACATATATCATCTCTCTCTCTCTCTCTCTCTCTCTCTCTCTCTCTCTCTCTCTCATTCTCTTCTGTGATTTCAGAGACTCTCCCCAAGATTTTTACCCATTGCAAAGGGAGAAAATGGATAACTTTGCGGTATGGGAACCCAGAGAATATCTCCTTACCCTAGCAACAAAGGTTAACAACTTCACTACTAATAACCTTAGCACTAGGTTATCATAATCCGATTCACCCAGGAGTATAGTTTCCCTTACTTGGCAAAACTGTACTGCTTCCATCCAGTCATGAAAAGACCATCATGTAAACTCAGATTGAAGGGTCTCCCTCAATCCCTCGATGACATTGACCTTGACGAGTGCTCTTCACAAGTGCCCAGGTCAGGAGAGTTAGGAAAGGCCTAGGAAATGCTGCAGACTGGAGATGTTAAGGAGACAGGATCCAGGAGAGTGTGACCCTGGACACAAAAAGACAATAGAGGGCAGTTGGTGAAATTTGGAAAGAGTATGTCATTGAGGTTTGCTTTCAAACTTAGATTATTGCACTGGGCTTGCTGTCTAGGGTATGACCTAAGCTTCAGGGTTTTTAAAGAATGATGCTTCCTAATGTGTGAGATTTAAGAGAAGACATAACTACATAGTACAGGAGGGAAGATCCATCTATAAATGGTGGGAGTAGCCTTAGCCATGGGAGTAGCCTCAGCTTGTCTCACTAGCTTTCTGTATTAAATCTTTACACACATTGCAACTAACCACTGCCATGGGAGGTACCTGCATTGGCCTGAGCTTCCAAGATGTGAGGCAAGCAGATAAGAGAAGGGCCAGATGTAGACTGTGCTCTGCCCACCTCCTTCCCCCAGCCCCATGTCTGCTGTACTGACCTGTTTCCTTCAGGCTTTGATGGGCTCTGTATCCAAGCAACCAAATATGTGTTATGAACTCCACTTGCTGCCCTCAGGCCCTGCTGCTGTTGAGACAAGGGATGCCTGTAGGAATCAGTTGTGTGGCTGTACACAGCCTAGAGTTAGAGTTGTGCACGTTCCTCAGCTTAGCCCCTTAGCAAGCAGCTCAGGGAGGCTTTGGCCATCTCTTCAGAAGTCCTGGCAGCAGGTGGTACCAGCTATGTTTGACAATACCAGCTGAGTTACATGCAACCTTGTTTTTTCCCTCCTTCCTTTCTTCTTTCACTTGCCATGTCCTTCCACTCCTGGAATCACATTCACGAAGATAAATTACTTGCTCGCTATTCCTTCAACTCATTTAAAAAGAACTCAGGCTAAGATGCCTTTAGTGAGAGAAAAACAACAAAACAGAACACACACACACACACACACACACACACACACACACACACACACACACGAGAGAGAGAGAGAGAGAGAGAGAGAGGAGATAGGACTAGCAAGGAAATCTAGAGAATTTCCTTTTGAGAGAAGACTCTGCAGATCTTTGGTTTCTGTCTATGTTCGCCACCTTTCTACAGTTATAACAAAACACCAAAGGCTTCTGTTAGCTTATAGCTTGTAGGTTCTGGTACAGGACCAGTCATCCCTGTCCTGTTAGGTCCATGGAGAGGGAGTAAATCATGATGGGAACTCAGAGGTGAGCAAAACTGGTCACTTCATAGTTAGGGAGCAAAACAGAGGAAAGAGGAGTCCACAGTCTCTCTAACCTGTTAAGGAATGACTCCAGCCATCAAAGACCTCCCATGAGGTTCTAACATAGATATGTACCGGCACCATCTCCCCTTTCTTTTATTTTATTAACTCAATCTTATTTATTTAAAAAAGATGAGATATATAGGGTTTAATTATGTAGTCCAGACCAATCTCAAACTCTTGATCCTCCTCCTCTTCTTTTCTTTCTTCTCCTCCTCTTTTTTGACCTGTGCTCCCTTACTCATCACCCTCCTTCCACTTTCTTTACCCTTCAGTGGTTCCATTTACCACAAGGGCTCACTCTAATTGGCACCTTGGCTGAAGTCAGAAGAAAACAGTGCTGTTTGGACAGTCTTCCTGCTCTGCTTAAACCAATGACCACTGGGCAGTGATGTCGGCTCTTACCAAATCCCGCAGCCTTAGCCTTCTGACCTAGCTGTACCTGCTGCCCAGTCTCCTGTCTGTCTTCCTTGCTTGCACCTCTCCTTCCTCCCAACCTCACCACGCATTGATCAGCCTCTTTCAGGGCAGCCACTTGTTGTGTGTGCTCTTTAGAATGAAGCAGCATTATTGCGAAGCAGAAGGGTGACAGGTCAGTGAAACAGTCCCAGAGGGCTCCCTGGCTTGTTCAAGATGACAAGGATCCAGCTGTTCGTTTGGTAAACATTTACTGTGTGCCATCACAAGCTACACATCTTCTAGGTGCTGGGGAAGTGCCAGCGAATGAAATAGAGGTGGACTTCCTGCCCACACGCAGCTTATAGTCCAGGGAAAGGCAATTTAGTAATAGAAGCTGGACCCAACTACTACATCTCTTCTAATATATAGGTTAAGGAGGTCAGCGTTTACAAGCACTGGCTGCACTTGCAGAAGACCAGGGTTCAACTCCCAGCACTCACATGGTGCACACAACAATCTGTAACTCCAGTCCCAGAGGGGTTTTGGCGCCTTCTTCTGGCCCCTGGATACTTCATGTACTCGGTCTACAAAAATACATTCATGTAAAACACTGAACTAGGTGTCCTCAGCTGGGAGTATGAAGTCCAAACACTGAAAATCTGTACGTCTTTGATCACTGGCCTGACACTATACACTGAAAGTTTTCTTACTTGATTTCATGTGGCCACAGTCAAAATACAGGTGCACAAACATTATTCTAGAAAATTACTTTCAGGCCATGTGTGTACATGTATATGAGTTACAAATGAATTGCATGTTTAGACGTGGGCTGTATCCCCAAGATTTCTCATTATGCATATGCAAATCCAAAACAAACTTTCCATTCAAAATACTTCTGCCCCCAAGCCTTTTGGGTAAGGGCTACTGGCTGCAATGTTCCCCTGAACCCTGTTTACTTATCCTCACTAATAACCTTTCTTGTTAATTTCTGGTTCATGATTAAAGTTTATTTTTGAGACTCACATGTACACCTGTGGTCCTAGCTTTAAGGAGGCTGAGGAAGGGGAACACTCAAGTCAAGGCCAATGCAGGCTGCATAGGAAGACCCTGTCTCAAAAAAAAAAAAAGAAAGAAAGAAAGAAAAGAAAAGGAAAGAAAAGAAAGGACTGAGAGGTGGCTCAGTGGTGGTTAAGAGCACATGCTGCTCTCTTAGGGGACCTATGTCCAGTTCTTCTATCCACATCAGACAGGTCCTAGGAATCCAAAGTTCTTTCTCATCTCTGTAGGCACCTACATACATGCATGTAAATACACACAGATATACACAGAAATGCAAATATCTTATAAAAGATCAAATGAGTAAGTGTAATAAATAAGTAAATTGTGTCTCTGGCCCATTTCCCTCTCTTGAGGGACTCTTGAATACTCTGTTGGTTTATCTTTGACAGGATTTGGAATCACCTAGGAGATGTTCCTCTGGATTTATCTGAGAAGGAAACATTTCTTCTGAATGTCACTGGCACCATCCCATGCTCTGGGTCCTGGACTGAATAAAGAAGAAATCCAGTAGCGTACTAGCATTCCTCGACGGTCAGATGCAGCGTGTCCAGCCCATCAAGCTCCCATGGCCACACCTAGAGCTGCTCTCATTGCCTTGCTTCCTCTGTCCTGAGGGCTTCCTCCTTCAGACTGTGGAAACCTTTCCTTCCTTAACCACTGTTGTCAGGTGTCTCATGGGAGAAACAAGAAAAGTGACTGACTGATAGAGACATATACATAGTCCTCCATTTAGGACTGCCCTTTTCTATCTTGGCTGAAACTGTGCAACCTGAAGGGCAGGAGTAGCCCCTGGAACATGTATTCACTCTGAGCTATGACTTGGAGCCATTGACAGCAGAGTATGACAGAATCTTCCTTACTTCCCCTCATACCTTAAAAAGGAAATGAAAGATAACGACTTTTTTTTTTTAGTCTGACATGCACTTCCTTTGAATTTACCATTTTAAAGAATGAAGGCATTTATATCGGGGTATTTGGGTGGATCTCTGACCATCTCAGATCAACAGAAGTGTAAGCCAGGACATCTCCATTTTTTTTTTGTTGTTGTTTGAGACAGGGTCTTGCTGTGTAGTACTGACTGACTTCAAACTTACTGTTTACAAGCCTGGCCTAGAACTTGGGGCCATTCTCCTGCTGCTACCTCCCGAGTACTGGGATTATTTATGGGAACAAACCATTATGTCTGACTTGCATTTGTTGTGCTCCCATGGTAGAGAGCTGACTTACATGTTACCAAGGTTCCTCACAACCCTTCTTTTCTTTCTTTCTTTCTATGATACACTTACCAGCTACCAAAGCGGATCTGAGGACTCTAAGAGCTGTTCCATTGGGAAGTCAGGGTCCTCAAAAAGTTGCCTCTAGGGAATCATTTGCTTGGGAAGAAAACATGGCTTCCTTCTTTCCCTTTTGGTGTCAGGGACTGACTCCAAGGCCCAGAAGTGCTAACGGAGGATACGTTCTACCCCTGGGGCTGAACATCCAGTCTTTACCTCTGGACAACTTTTAAAAAATGTGATTGTTTTCTGGAGGAGATGCTGCTTAACTTTAAACATTAGTGGTTTTTAATCACATCTGTCTCCTCTATCAGAAAGAAGTGGGCAGAAAGAACCTTAAACTTCTCCCTTGTAAAAGGGGAGGCTGATAAGGGGGACATGCAGTTGAAGTCAGTGTGATAATCTCAAGGATCAGCAAGGGCTGGGTGACTTTTTGTGACCGCTGATGACGTCATTAGGGCAACAGTGTGGGGTGAAGGGAGTCTCCTAAGGCTTGAGTTTTCTGTCCCAGAGGTTTTGTTGTACTTCCTGTGGTGACAGGTTCACAATGTATTTTCTGGATGTCCCTTTGACTGCTACGTCCTCAGGTAAAACAGTGTCCCTCAGAGTTCCTCACTGGGAGCTAGACATAGGCAGATGCTCATTTGGCACGAGGCAAGGCAGGGACAGTACGGCTTAGACAGGACTAATTTTTATTTTGGTTTCCCCCTAAATCAGAGAAGAAAAGCACAAGCAAAGAAAATAAGATCTATTTGCTGGATGGTGGGAGGGCTCCCTGGTGCCTCCTGTTGTCTGACTTATAGAGGCCTTTCCAGAGCTCAATGCTGTTACCAGCCTGCAGAGAGGCCTTGGGTGGTGCAAATCAGAAAAACAAACAAAACAAAACCAAGCAAGCAAACAAACAAGAAAACAAAGCCAACAGCTTACATGCACAAGTGAGGCGTAAACTTCATTTCCTGGGGAGCTCCTTCTCCTGGTTTCACAGCCTTGAAATTCGTATTGCATCAGCCCAGGGACACATTGCTTATCTACACTTCTGTTTCTGGGCCGTTTTCTACTGATGTCTGCCAAGGACAATGCTCCCAGAATGTGCCTGACCTTTGAGGGGTGGGCTGCACTTCTGTCAGCAGTAGTGGCCCATTCCTGTGGGGACTTGACCTAACAGAAGAGAAGACAAGAACATCTGTTGGCCTTTTGGAGCAGGCAGCATTTCAAACACTCTCCAAGAGAGACAGGGCTCCAGGCGGTGTCCCTTTTAAAATGCATTTTTTTCAATGTTAAAAGCAAATAACAAATGTACAACTTAGATCATTTGATATGGCTTAGATTAGTCTCCAATTTCCACAAGACAAAGATGCCAGTGAGGAGTCCTGTGATTTATTCTCTTTCATTTTATGTATCATCATTTGAAGTGCCTGGATGGAATGCCTGAGGAATATAGATTGCCTTTAAAATTGGAGTGTTCAGGGTTGCTTTTCCTGTTGATAAGCTTTTAAAAATGCTGGCAGAAGCCTAAACTGTCCCCTCTGTGCTGAGGCACGGTTATAAATTCCCTTCTTTCTGTAGAAACCCTCCCCTGTCTTTTAGGACTGGGCGATGGCTGTAGGTGGTATCTTCCGATGCGATTGCTTTGTCTCTTCGAGATTTTCTTTTCTTTTCTTTTCTTTTTTTTTAAAGATTTATTTATTATATATAAGTACACTGTAGCTGTCTTCAGACACACCAGAAGAGGGCATCAGATCTCATTACAGATGGTGGTGAGCCACCATGTGGTTGCTGGGATTTGAACTCAGGACCTCTGGAAGAGCAGTCAGTGCTCTTAACCACTGAGCCATCTCTCCAGCCCTCTTCGATATTTTCAACCGAAGTTTTTCTGTTGTTATTGCTGAAATGCAGTTTTGCTAAATCTGCGATGGGAGTTCTTGAGGTAGAAAAGAACTCTGGTCTGCTGTCTTGGTCCAGCGGCTCACAGTCTTTGACACTCACACCCCATTGGAAGCTTTCCAGTGTACCATTTATCTTGTGGTACGGACCTGATGATTTGGTGGATAGAGTTGAGCCTGGAGGATCCGTAGAATGTATAAACTTTGTCTGAGATCCACACTTTGAGGAATGTCTTCATCTAGGAGCAGGGATTGTCCGTACAGTTGCCATTTTGGTCAGCTGAGTACTTATGGCCTTTCTCAGCATAGTAGAACATTCCTGGCCTCTCTCTATGAGATATCAGAAGCATTGCCACATTTGTGACAACCAAAGATGTCCCCAGATTCTGGTAGATGTCTTTAGCTATGGTAGATTTGAAATCTACTGTGTTAAAACATTCTTAATGCCAGCATTCTGGGTACCTGAACATTCCTTGGGTGATGGATTTATGTGTGGCTTTTTCATCTCAAACACAATTTTCTTAAGTTTTTGTATAATGATATCAGGTTTTTTGCTTGTTTGTTTTTGTTTTTGTCATGAAGGATTCAAACTAAAGGCCTATGATTATTTTTAAAGCCAGACGATTTTTATCTAACCCAAACAGTTTTAAAAGACTAAAAGAAAAAAATTATGTGTATGTACATGTATCTTTGTGTGTGCTACATGTGTATGAGAGTTTTAGGGGGCCCAGAAACTACACATTTCAAAAGGGATTCATACACTGCTTATCACTCTAAAGGCACCGGAACCTGGGAGAATGGAGCCTAGAAACAAGGCAGACTAAAGTCTCATGCAGTAGCCAACTTTATTCAGAACATCAGAGAATTTATACTCTGAGAGTTAAGAAGAGTCACCTGAGTAAAGTACGCATCACAAGGACAAGCCACATGTGTCGAAAACACGCTTTTTCATAGGGGCACATAAACAAATATCGATTACGATGAATGATCTAAAGCAAATTTGCTCCTCTCTGCTACACCAGGGAAAACAGGAAAGTACCCTCCAAGAACAATTCCACGTTTTGAAGAGTCACAAGATTCATGTCTTAGCCCTCCTTAGGATAGAATTTTCCTTCCACAGCTCTATTCTGGGACCATGGTCTCACAATGCTCTGAACAAAGTGTTGGTTGATAAAAGGCAACGAGTGATTGGCAGTCACCCAAAGTTCATACATGCAGCATGCGAACAGCTGAAATTGTCATGTAGTGTTTAGATATAAAGTGCCTCGTGCTGTTTACTAAATGCGAGAGCCAGACCATTGCTTAGCTGGAGGAATAGGAAGGCTCTGGACGCCACATGGGAACCGTGCTGCCTACTCAGGAAGATGGCGGAGCAATGGCACGCAGAACTGACGTCCAGGCTGTGTGGTAAGTGTGTTTTCTCTTTGTGTCTGATGTGAACTCCTCAGCAGCAGTCGCTTAACAAACACTGACTTAGACTCTGTGTCATCACAACCGAAGGTCTTCTTTGCCTTCAAGGAAAATGAATACATTCTATTACATGAAAAATTATCCACCTAGCTTACATGCTTAACATCGTGCTTCCGGCTCAGAGAAGTTGATCTTCTTTGTTTTGAGAAGCTCCTGGTATTCACCATATCAAAGTTAGGTAGACAGTTCTGTATTCCTGGGCCCGAAGTTAAGAAAGCTAAGTTGGCCTTACCTTAAAAACAGGCCCGAGAAATATTTTTAAAAAATAAACCAAGTATAATGCTCCAGTTTTCATTTTTACAAACTCCTGAGTTAGTGGTTGTCTAGCCACACCTGTCTCTTATGCCATAAACTTCAGCCGTGCCCGCCAGCCCTTGGTCTCTGAAGAGACACTGGTGCCTGTGTCGTTCTGTCTTATGGCCTCCTCTCCCTCTGGCCCTCCTTTTCCCAACTCCCCTTTTAACCCATCAAGATTGTCAGATTGAATTCCATCCTGTTCCCACACTCAAATCTCCCTCACAAGCCACAGATGCAACCTTAGTGTTCCTAGGCCTATGCAAATGCTGACCTAGTTATACAGGAGAGATGTTTTTATTTCTTTCCCTTCAGGTCAAATGGCTTCTTCATTTCTTTTTTCCCCTGCGGCTTGTTTGTATTTTATTTGATAGATTAAAATAATAATAGATAAAAATAGATAAAAGAATCATTGCATGGCATCATGAATGCACTTGTTAATACATCCATTTTCTGTTACTTTTTTATTAGTAGCATAAATTATTTGTACAAAATAATGGGCTTCAATGTGACATTTTCATGCAGGCTCACACAGTGAACTTCAATCACATTTGACCCCTCTTTTACCTTCTCTGGTCCCTTTCCTTCTCCCCTGATTCCTTCTTCCCAAATAATAACCTTTTATGCCTAAAAAAAAATCTAGATTTTGCATATAAGAGAAAAAACATTGTTTGGATCTGACTTATTTTATTAGTTACAACAGTACCCTCTTACATCTGTTTTCTTGCAAATGATACAATTTTGTTCTTTGTGACTAATACTCTGTTGTATATGAATGACCCATGTTACTTAACCCTTCCTTTGTGGCGGTCTTAAAATCATTATACATTTGAGCTTTTTTTTTTTGTACATTTTCATTGTTCACTTGCTGAATGGCTCTTCCCTCCTTGCTTTTTTCCTTAAAGCCCTGACATCAGCCAATGCTTTCTCTCATAATGGCCCTCACATGATACCCTCTTGAACACCAAGATCACCATGCCAACTGGAGCTGTTCTCACCTAATTTTCCTCCCTTCTGGAGACCTCCATCTTCCTGTCCCCACAGCAACAGTGTATTTTCTATGCCTGCATGATGGCCGTCATTCTGGGAATAGAGTTTCCTTTCGCTGTGTTTTTTTTCCTCCCTGCATCTGTTTGTTCAATTCCAGATCTTCCCTTTTGCTTGATTGCCTTTCTGATTTTGCTGAGAGAGAGAGAGAGCCACAAACCTGCAAGTGATAAGATGCTAAGATTTGAATGCTTCAGAATACCCCAGTATTTCTGACACTTTTGATAGCCTGTCAGGGAAAAGAATTACTCAGAGTGTAATTTTCAAACTGGTTCTACCCAGCCTTGTCTTGATCAGAAGGAAAAGAGCTTTTTCCCCCCAAAGATTTATTTATTTATTATATATAAGCACACTTTAGCTGCCTTGAGACACACCAGAAGAGGGCATCAGATCTCATTACAAACGGTTGTGAGCCACCATGTGGTTGCTGGGATTTGAACTCAGGACCTCTGGAAGAGCAGTCAGTGCTCTTAGCCTCTGGAAAAAAGCTTTGTGTTCATGTCACTAACATCCCACCAAATGTCTCAGATGCCCACCCTTATGCAGTAGATTCCCGTCAAACAAATGATTCCTTTAAAGCAGACACATGGTCATCCACCACTCAGCCAGAAGGCAGACAGAAGTCCTCACTGGAGATTGGGACCAGTATGATGGACTGAGCAGGGACAGTTTCCGGGTGACCAGGAGTGCCTGTGACGAGAGGCTTTCCCTCTTGAAACCCCGTCCCCCTTACATTCGGAGTTTTCTTCATCCCTGTCTAAAGCAATCAGCCCCTGCCTTTCTCCCTCAGTTCATGGGGACTGGCTCTGCAAGCAAGGAAGCATAACTTTTCTTTTTCTTTTTCTTTTTTGTTTTGGAGCTGGGGACTGAACCCAGGGCCTTGCGCTTCCTAAAGGAAGCATGACTTAACTTCTCATCCATTTCCTCCGTGACAGCTTCATCCTTTTCATTTTATAGTTTTTGTCGATGCCTCCAAATGGGTGAGTCACATCCATCTGAGTAGGACTGAGGGAGTTCACTGAGGGAAGCAGGAAAGAGTCACACAGGAAACTGACAGGTCAGTCCTTCAAGACATAATCCCATTGCAGAGGCTGAATAGTTTTTCCCTGAGACGACTGACAGTACTGCTCAGCTCTCCTGGCATTTGTGGTTTCTGGGAGGCAATCGGATGGTGCCCTCGATAGTTCTTTTATATTGATGGTTTCCTTTCCTGGAGGGTTGTAAACTGTAGTCTTTAGGTTTGGTGTTTGGAAATTTCAACAACTAAGCACTAAGGAACAGGCGCTTTACAATTCTTGAGTTGTCCAATTGGGACACACTTGTGACCTCACAGCTTTGATGGCTCCATTTGGTCTTTGCTAATTTTATCTTCTTTATTGTATTTGTCTCTGTCGCAGTTTAATTTGTTGAAAAACAAGCTTGATAGACTAGTCTTGCCCCCCCCCCCTTTTTTTTAAAGAAGTGTGGCCTCAAACTAATGGTTCTCCTGCTTCAGCCTCCCTTGTATTGGGATTATAGGCACATACCACTGCTCAGGCTTGTTTCTTAATTTTAAAACAGTATGACAAATCATGCAAAGCATTAAATTGTTGTCATTCTTATCTCATTCCCTAGTCTCTTTGTCTTTTTAACGTTTGCATTTTTGTAGCCATAATCACGATCCTCTCTGTTTTCTGTTTTCTTCTGTAGCATCTTGACCTTGGGTTAGGGACAACTCATCTCAAAAATAATTAACCTAATTATTTGAGGATAATTACAGCTGCTCTGTTTCTAGAGCTGTCTAGACCAGCTTCTCACTCCCCGAGCTGACAGTCTCTGTTTTAAACTAGTGACCCCCAAACTATTATTTTTACTAGAAATGAAGATACTCTCTAAATTTCAGGTATGAATTGAAATAGGAAATGTTTCCCACCTAGAGCACACAGATGCAGGGATGGGCTTAATGCTTCTTTGTAAATCTTCAAGGTCATTGTAGATCGAGTTGTAGGAGGTTTTCCTTATTGATGTCGCACAACGTGTTAGGCAAGAACTCGCTATTAAAAAATTATTTAGAGATGTTTTAGAGATGTTCGTAATGTTAGATTAGGAGGTAAGGGAATTGGTTTCTCAGCTGGCCAAGCTGAGTCATGTGGTTCCTGTGGAAAGTCTAGAGTAAAGGAACACAGCCAGCTGGGGATTTATCCCCAGCCCTTCTAAACGTTTCTAGCTGCCTTAGAGAGTTGGAGATGCTGGGAATCCCTGCTGTGCAGAGATGGGCTACTCCAAGGCTGAGAGACAGGGAGAGGGGGAGAGATGGGGAGATGGGGAGAGAGGGGGGAGAGAGGAGGAGAGGGGGAAGAGGAAGAGGGAGAGGGGAGGAAAAGGGGGAGGGAGAGGGAGAGATTGAGGGGGAACTGCCTGCCTCCTATAAGCAAATAATCAAAGGATAAAGATAAAATTGGATTTAATTGTTTTTAAGGCCAGAATGGAATATAATGGTAATTGTTTAAATGTTCTAAAGTATATGTGGATAAAGAAATCCAGGCCTTTGATCTCAAATGTAGGAAATAAAGACAAGGAGGGAGAATAGAAGTAATGAAAAAATGAATTAAAAGAAATTTAAAAAGTTTATGCGAGGGCAGCTCTCAGGATCTTCAGACATGGTCTACGTGGGATTTTTGGGATTACTCAGCCTGATATGACAAAAATAAAGCCTAGTAATAGACTTATACAGTAAGTAGAAGGGAATTTAATTAAAGCTAAATACATAGATGAATAAGTAATTGAGACTTTGACCTTAAATTAAAGGTCAAAGAGCAGGGGATTGGCAGCCTAACCTATCCCAGACTGTAGAAACTCAAGCCTTGATCTCACTATTAACAGTTAATCATGTAAGAAAAGAAATAGAAGATAGTGGAGGAACATTTTCTCAACATACAATATTTGTTTAGATTGCTTTAATTGTCTGGAGTTGTTTTAATTAACAAAATGAAGATTATAAATTTGGTATTACTAATGATATCAAAAATACTCTGGGAGAAAGGTCAAGTTATTAATTTAATTCATTCTACACCTTTAATGGTTTCTGGTTACTGGACCAAGGTCATGCATGCTATTTTGAGAAAGAAGCTCTGTATTTGTGTTGACAGGAAAGGAGAAAAGGCTCTGGACCCCTTCCAGAGTGATATGGATCAGATATGACAGGGGAAGACCCCCTGAAGATCTTGGCTACAGAAAAGAAAGATTGGAGAAAATCAAACAGGACAGGTAACTTGATCTGCTGATTCCTCAACATGGGAATGGCCTAATCTAAGGGTTCTCTTAGATATAAAAATGTCTCTAGCCAAAACTTCAGCTAAAATTAGACAATACATCTTGTAGGTTATGGAATCCTTAAGATTCTTCGTGCCTGCCTTCACATGGCATGAATGAAGGTTTATTACGTTTGGTTATTGATCGACTTAATTTATAAAAAGGATAGTTGTCTTTCACTTGCTCAAAGAAGGAACAAAATCTATTCTTAACTGATCTGTGCACCTTGCACAATTCATACAGATATCCTAAAAGTACTAAAATTTTGGTCATGAGATTCATATATTACAGCTCTGGAAAGATTCATCCTCGGGGACGCTGATGTGACCTGCTGTTCCAGTGCCCTGCCTCCTGAAGCTGTTTCCAGAGACTTGCTTCCTGAACAGCTTCAGGAATAACTGATGATTCCAGATGACCTCGCTTCATCCAATCTTTCAGAAGGATCCAGTCAAAACTTCAGTCGAGTCCTGAGCTTTCTAAGCATATAAAGACTGGGTAACAGAAGCTAAAGCTAGCTTTCTTAAGTCTAACCAAATTTTCTAATTTTCCTACCCCTCTCACTTCTTTAAAGAATTTTTTGTTACCTCTATTCAGCAGGAAGAAGTTATGGAAAGTCATTGTACCAATCCCTTGGGTTTGGGTCTGGTTATGGTTATTTTATAAATTATAGATAGGCTGTCATTTTAAGGGATAATTTGAAAATGGTCATAATTTTGAACAGGAAGGAAATAGATGAGATGGATTACTAAACTTATTGTTAAGCAAAGCATTATATAGCCACAATCTTTACATTGGTAGAAATCTTTATAATTGATATAAATTGAATTTATAATTTAATATTGGTACAGAATTTTATAGGTTGATGCAGGTTTAAGGTTTTATTGATATAAATTTCTTATATTTATGTAAAATTTGAAATTAATGTTGTTACTCTTAGACAGGCATTGTGCCTATGCAACTCATTTAAGAATACAAGGCTTAGACCCACTCCTTCTAATAACAGCTGTTACAAGCTGTTTAGGATGATTAAGCAATGCAAGTTAAGGGCCAGGTAATAAATGCATGGTTATATTAGATTCTGATCTAATTATATTAAGGTGCTTTCTACAATATTCAAATAGGAATAGCTAAGAGTAGCCAAGGTTTAACAACTCAGATATGCTTTATATAGATAGATAGTCTTCAAAAACATCAGAAATTCACAGAATGTGACATCCAATATTAATTCATTATTAAAGATCATTTCATGAAAGACATGCCTGCTCCTGGCAGTACCCCTTTCTTGGTTCAAAGAAAAAATTGAGTATCAAAACTTATATATGGACTGGGCAAAAATTGTCCTATTCATATACAGACAAAAGATACTGCCCAAGAAAGGACATACAATGTGGGATAGTTGACAAGTTAGCTCTGCCAAGACAGAGTAAACAAGTCCTTCATAGTTCCTGCTTCGTTTCAAGGTCTGTCAGATGATTCTGGGCCAGAAGACTGAAAACAGATACTCCGACGTTTTGAGCAATAGGGAACTACCCAAGTAGTCAGCTGTCTCTACAATTTTAAGTTTTAGAAGCTATGTTTTTGTGCTTCCCATATATTCAGATAATAATTTGTTCTCAGATTTCTGACAGAGTTGAAGACTAGTTCTGATCTCATAATCAAACTCAAGTTGTTTAACATTGAGGAAGATGTTATAGAAAGGATGGTTTACAGATGGTAATATAAATTAAAGTCAGAATATAGTTCAAGTGTAGAATTGTAAGCTCTTTAAGTCAGGATAAATAGTACAGTACTTTATCTAATTGGTAAATATGACGGACTGGATGTTAATTATACATCATACTTTTTAATTTACATAATTGTCATGTTTATGTTCAATTTGTGTCTGTGAACAGCCTCTTTTTAAAATTTGGACAGAAAGGGTAAGATGTTGGGAATTGATTCCAATGCTTTGTCTAAATTTGGATCCCAAAAACTGTGCTTCCAGATGCTGAGGATCCCCGCCCCCAGCTCGATTCAACTGGTAATAAAGAATTGCCATCAGCCAATGGCTGGGTAGGGAGACAGAGGCAGGACTCTTAGATTGTGAGGGCAAGGAACCAAGGGAGAGAGGGAGAAGAGCAGAAGAGAATTGCCACGATGGGGGCGGGGAGGACGAGGAGTAAGGAGAACAGACTTAAAGGCCCGCTAACAAGGTCCTAGTGGCCATTCTCCTGATTGGATCTTGGGTGGCAGAGATGAAATATAGATTTTTTTTTAAAAAAGATGTTAAGTAAGGAATACCAGAGGGGAGTGTTTGCTAGCTGAGGGGAGGTTTAGAAATGCCCACCATTGAGCTAGTCAAGGCATATCAAAATTTGTTGGTCTGTGTGTGTGTGTGTGTGTGTGTGTGTGTGTGTGTGTCTGTCTGTCTGTCTGTCTGTCTGTCTGTCTGTCTGTCTGTCTTTCATTCATGAGTCCAGAGCTTTAGGGTGGGTGTAGTACATGTGCTACCCCTCAGGAGCCAAGGCAGTTTAACTATTCACTGCTACGGGAAATGCTTATCAGCTAGAACATGCAGATGCAGGGATGGGCTTAATGCTTCTTTGTAAATAAATCTTCAAGTTGTAGAAGTCTTTCCTTACTTCTACTCTTATCCAGTCTCCAACTCACTTTCTGCCTACACCACTGACCTTTCCAGTCTCCCTGACTATCTCCCTACTGTTCTTGAGTCTCTTTCAGCTGCCTTCCTGAGGTCTTTGTCTTCTCACACAGTCACTTTTTCTAAGTCAGTGTGTAGCCCATTTTCTTTGTATAGATCCACTACTCATCAATCGTGTCCAAACCCATGGTCTCATTACCATCAACATGAGTTCTGAGTTTAAATATAAAGATGGTGGTGATGCTGTACACTTTGACTAGTTTTTACCACTCCCTCTAATTTCTTAAATAGTGTTCCTTCCTGGTGTAAAGGAAGTTAATAGCATTTGCTTACTGTGAAGTAGGTGGTTGGTGGTAAAGTCACTGGTCCAGATAGTTACTGAGCCATGCCTAGTAGCCTGAAGTCTCAATCAGTCAAGGAGAAAAGAGAAGCCATTCTGGACAACTTCTCTAATGGATGCCCTACTGTCATTCCCATAGACATTTTGTAAGAAGCTGCACACAAATTCTGGATTTCTTTCTGCCTTCACCACTATTGGTTGGTGTTATGTGGTATATAATAATAGCCAGACCTTTTACGTCCCCAAATTTACACACATGTATATGAGTACACATACTTACAAATTAGTGGGAACCTAGTAACTCCAGTGATTCTTTTATTGCGTTCTAAAAAGGGATAATGTTTCAGTGTGTTCTTGTGACAATTTCTTACCTTTTCCTACCGTTAGAAGCTTAACAGTGCTTCAGAGAGACACTAGCTCACCCAGTCATTATAGGAGCCCTGGATAAGACCTAGCATCTCCTTCCTTCTTCTCCTCTTGTCTCCTCATCTCTTTGAGGGGAGGGAGCTCTGAGATACCACATCTTTTCCTTTTCTCGTTAGCAGTCGGATCTGGTGGGTAAATACACCAGTCTGATTATGGTTCCTGCAGTTGGCTCTTTTTGCTCAGCCTGAACCAACATAGACAGTGACTCAGGCAAAAAGAAAACAACCCAAAAACAAACAAACAAACAAACAACCCCCCCAAAAAAAACCAAAAAATCAATAATTTTTTTTTTAAAGAGGCCTGAACTCTTCTAGAAGTATCTTGTTTTTCTGGAGATAGTTGAAACTGGAACTAGAATTCTCTGTGACTTGGCTTGCTGCAAGGCCTACAGATTCCTTCCAGAGAGCTGTGACCCTTCCAGACCATCATTCTCTCACCGGTGTGAATGCTCAGAGTACACAAGCCCAGCCAATACTTCCTTGCAGAAACCCTAACAAAGTCCTGCAGTCAAAACCTACAGTCTCTGCTTCATCCTCTGCCTGAACATCCTGTTCTTGAGCAGGAAGAGTCAGAAAGCAGAGGAGCACGGAGCCATCCCCCTTCACACCTCCTGTCCCCATCCCTTTTGGAGTCTAGGAGACCGGATAGCCCTATCCTGCTTTGTTTCATTTGTTCTGTAACAAATGAAGTGGTAACTTCATTCCAGGGTAAAACTTTCAAAAGAACTCAAGTCCCTGGCTTCCAAAAAAGAGCTAAGGCCACTGGGGATTACATAAAGTGTTTATTTTCCCTTCCACTTTGCTAGGATTTTCTTCAAAATGAATAAATTATGTACAGCATAACGTTCATAAAATAGATGTTAGGTCTAGCAAATAAAATATTTAACAGAACAAATTGGGAATCAAATTTCTTAAATGGCTTTTTTTCTGTATGCCCCCTACCCACAATGCCCAACTGCACTCCCTTGCTTAACCCCTGGCTGACCCACATAACTGCCCCCCCCCCCCCCCCCCGTCCCTCTCTGTCTTTCTCTGTTTCTCTGTCTCTACCTCCCTCTCCTTCTCCCCCGCTGTCTCTCTTTCTCTCTGTTTCTCTGTCTCTATCTCCCTTCCCCCTGTCTCTCTCTCCCTCTCCCCTCCCTCTGTCTGTCTGTCTCTCTCTCTCTCTGTGTCCTCCCCCTCCCCCAGGTGTGTGTCCTGCTTTCTCAGCTCACTCAATAGCTATCTGGTGACAGATGAATGATAACTAGAGAATGCAAGCACAAGTAGCAAGAAGTCATCCTAAAGCAACCAATGCCATCCTAGCAATGGCATCCGAAGGTGGCTCAGCCTTGCTTCCAGTCTGACTGGTCCCAAACCCATGCTAAGGACAAGGTGGAACAGGAGTACATTGCTGTCTTCCCAAGTACAAGCTGAACCTCTTGCAAGCTGAGGAAATATAACACTGTGCTTAGCAATACTGCTCACCTATGGGGAGCTTTAGAAAAGATGTTCTGAAGAAATTAAAGTAACATAACGGGCACAGAGTGAAGCGGTGGCGCCAACACAAAGCTCGGTAGAAGGCAGAAGGTACAAAGCCACTTTAGGGACAGTTGCCGTCATGCTGCGTGACACTGATATCTCACGACGCTGGTAGATACTAAGTATAGCTGAAGATAAAATGTTAACATCAGAGACGTGGTGACCAGCACAGAAGCACAGAGAAGTGAGCCACACGGACTTGGCATGGTCCTCCAAAACATTATCAGGGGAGAGGGAATAATGGCTTCCTGGAAGCTTGACCAACCCTACTGTGTAGGAGGAAGCATCGGGTTATCGAAGCCAGGGCCTCTCTGCATGGACTAAAGAACTTTTTGTTCCTTCTCTTCACACATCTCTGTTTATTATCTGACTTCCTCCATGGTTCAGCTTCTGGGAATGGATCTGTTACAGACGTTTTACCCTTCTATTTTTTTTTTTATTATCTTGGTTTTTTTTTTCTTTTTCTCCTTTTTTTCGGAGCTGGGGACCGAACCCAGGGCCTTGCACTTGCTAGGCAAGCGCTCTACCACTGAGCTAAATCCCCAACCCCTTTCTATTTTTTTTTTTTAATCACAGACCCCCAACACCACCACCATCATAAGTGAAGGAAATAGCACTTTGTCTACCACACTACTTACCTTCCTCTTTTGGTTCATCTTTCTCTCAGAGAGAAAAAGGGCTGGTTATACGGCACATGCCCCTATGAGGAACAGCTATTGCAGATTTTAAAAAACAAATCTCGTATGTAGTTCAAGAGATGAGTGCTTATGTGCTGCCCCACTCTGGGGAGGGAGGTGTTGATACACTCAGGGAGCTTTGGTTTTCTGAGCCCAGAAGGGTAAAGGCCTGTTCAGAAGTGTGGAAAGCGCTCTTGCAAAGGTCATGACCCACTGGGCCTTGCTCCCTATTCTGGGATAAACACATGTGCATCTAGTTTGACCAGTTGGGGACAAGGCTGAAATTCTCCTGAATTCATTCCATAAGGTACAGTGTCCCTGGGCATGGCACATCCACTATTAGCAGGAAGACTTCTGGGACAGAAGCAGGGCACTGAGTTTTCTCTAACTCAGCATAAAACAACGTGTTAAAAATATTAACTAAAATCCTGGTGCAGGTGCATTTTTACTGGGCTTATTAATTAAGATGGGGAAGAAGGGCTGCAAATGGGTTGCTTCAATTCTAAGCTCACCTCATCCCCCCATCCTCCTACCTACCACCCATGAAATTTGTGCCCAGAGATGAGAGTAATTTCCACCCTGTTCAGATTATACTAAAATACCTTTCAAAGACACGCTAAGGAAGAAACCAGACCAGTAGATGGATTTATAAGCTGTCAGAATCAGGCACCAAGAAAGCAGGAGGCCTGAGCTGAAGCAAACAAAAACAGGGACTTCTGAAATGGAATGGCAGGAGTGCCTGAGAGGGAGGGGATTCTCTCTAGAGACAATGGCTGTTGTTTCCATGGCAATGGCAGATTCACCTGCACACCTCATCTCTCCTTCCGCTCAGAGCAAACTCCCATTAAGCAGCAACCGGCATTGTTAGCAAGGCAGAGACATTTAAAAAGTGATCTGGTTGCCACCATTCTGCTCACAGGCCTTTTGTTCAGTAATGGATCTGCAACTTCCCCGGGGTTTGGTTGTTAATACTATTGCAGGAAAACACTTGGGGAGGGAGTCCCTGTCTGAAACAGTTTTCATCCGACCTGGGTTGCACTTTCCTAAGAAGGAGTTAATTTTTTTCATTTTCAAATCCAGTGACTGCCAAGCCTCCGTATGCCTCAGAATTCTCTAAACTTACAAAGTTCTAATTCCCAGATCCATCCTCCAGAGTCTGATTTAATTGGCATCTCCGTTCATTTTGTGTTACTACCACTTGAATTCTACAGATTTGGTAACTTGCAAAAATAAGGTTTATTCAACTCATGGTTCCAGTCACTCAGAATGGGGGTGGGGCGGGGGTGGGGTGTGGTGAGTGGGGAGGGCTGTGTCCGTGGTCAAAGGGTGTTCTCTGACTAACCCAAGGGAGACATGTGGCAGCATGGGTATAAGGAAGCCAAAAGAGGTCCCTTTTCTGATGAAAGAGTTCTTGCAATAGATAACCATTTAATATATAGTACATTAATAATGCAAATGCATTAGTTTGCAAGGGCAAAGTCTTAATGTCCCAGTTACCTCCCAAAGGTCCCACTTCTGAAGTAATGCTAACCCATAATACTAGCAGTTATTCCCACTATGAAAGAAACATTGAGATCATACCAATAGATCTGAGATGGGCCTAGAACTCAGGATGTTCAGGTACAGATAGGGACAAGACTGCACACTTTTGAGAGTCCCCCTATGTTGTATATTGTGCTAATTAGTTTAATGTCAACTCAACACAAGCTAGAGTCATTTTGGAAGAGAAAGCCTCAGTTGATAAAGTGGTACCCATCAGATTGTCCTGTGGACAAGCCTATGGCATTTTCTTGATTAATGATTGACGTAAGAGGGCTCAGATCACTGTGAGTGGGTCCACCCTTGCAGAAGCAGGCTGAAGCAGGCTGAAGCAGGCTGATACTGGGTGTTGGAGGATCAGAGAGTAGAGGACTGGGTGGTGGTGTACACCCTTAATCTCAGCACTCAGAAGGCAGTTGAATCTCTGAGTTTGAGGCCAGCCTGGTCTACAGAACTAGGTCCAGGACAGCCAGGGCTACATAGATAAAACCTGTCTTGTGGGGTCAGGAGTCAGGGGTTGGGGGTTGGGGAAGCAGGCTGAGCTGGTGAGGAGCCAGTCAGTAAACAGCATTCCTCCATGGTTTCTATATTAGCTCCTGCTTCCAGGTTCCTGCCCTGGTTTCTTTCTGTGATAAACTGAAAGCTGTAAGGTGAAATAAACTCTTTTCTTCCTCAAGTTGCTTTTGTTCATGGTGTTTTATCACATCCGTAGAAACCCTCAGACGCATATTGTCCAAATAGCTAAAGGAGGACAGGTTTGGACAGGTTTCCCTTCATAAAGGGCCACATATTGAAAAAGGAAGTGAATCTCAAGGAGTATCTTGCAGTGAACCTGCTTTGAAACCTTTGGGGAGGAAGCAACCCTGCCTCATGCCCTCTGTCTTCGTCTGAGAGGAAACTCAGTATGTCTGTACCTCAGAGCTGCAGGTGGCACTTAAGCTTTTATTCAAATGCAGTTTCTTTTAAAAGGAGAATGAGTTGATCTGAACAACAGTCCTATTTTTGGATAGGTGAAGTAAGAGGTGCACAGATATTTACAACAGTCTTCCTAAAGGAGAGCATCCTTGGCGACTTGATTTTCTTGGTCGCAGGTGGCTCGCCAGAGCCCTGCACCTGCAGGACCGCCCGATGACCACCTGGGCTGCTGCTACTTGGAGGCTTTTCTCCCTTTGACAGAATCAGAACAAGGAAGGGAAACTGGTTTCCAACACAGCATTTGCTGAGGCTGTTTTGCTTTCTTTTTGTTTGTTTTGTTTTAATACCCGCTAACTTCTGCACTGGGGCCGCGTTGGCACCAACAGCTAGCTTCAGGTCACTGCCAGCTTTGTAAACAGGCCACATTTTGGGTCTGACTACAGAGGTGCTGGGCTGTTTGCTGAATGAATACACAGAATCTTAGGATAGCAGCTGTGGGTGGTGATAGCACATGTCTTTCACCTCAGCCCTCAGGAAGCAGAGGCAGGCAGATCTCCAAGTTTGAACCTGGTCTACAGAGCTAGTGTTAAACAGAGAAACCCTGTCATGAAAAACCGAAACCTAAAAAAAAAAAAAAAAAAAAAAAAAGAAGCATTCCTCTTCTCAGAAAAGCAGTTGTGAGGGAAAGTGGTTCGATATATCCCTGAAGTCCAAGCCCACAAGGCTTGGGATCACGTTGCCTAGCAACTAATCCACACTCCATCACAAACTTGAAAAGCTCCTTCACCACCCTCCTAATGCTGTGACCCCTTAATACACTTCCTCATGTTGTGGTGACCTCCCCCACCCTCCCACTGTAAAATGCTACTTCATGACTTATTTCACCACTTCTGTGAATTGTAATGTAAATATCTTATATGCAAGACAGCTGATTTGCAACCCCTGTGAATTAACGAGGTCATGACTCACAGGCTGAGAACCACTGGTCTACAGCACAGGCGTGGTTAGACATGTTAGGCCCTTAGTAAGAGATCTGGCACTAAGCAAGGCCCCAGAGCAAGTTTGCTATTCAGACTGTAGAGAAAGGCTGTTGCATTTGCCATCACCCAAAAGTCACACTTAGGCTCTGTTTGAAAGGACAGGAGACAGTGCTGTACTTTTACCCTGGAACGGCTAATTTTTCGGTTGCCATCTTGTGTCCACAGCATAA
Organism: Rattus norvegicus; assembly: GCF_021556685.1. Lineage (NCBI taxonomy): Eukaryota > Metazoa > Chordata > Mammalia > Rodentia > Muridae > Rattus > Rattus norvegicus. The sequence goes on from NC_141539.1 coordinate 54,987,262, forward strand.
GTGCCGGAATTAGCCATTGTGAATCTCTTGGCCAGGTGGGTTTGGAATGGCGCTAACCATTCCTGTTCCTGCTGACCAGGACCCCGTTTCCTCCACAGCCAGTCTCCATGTGATTCCCTTTATATCTACAATTTCCACTCATCTCCAGCTTGAGTAATTTTTCTAAAATAGACTCTGGGCCCAATGGATTCATTTTCTCCTGTGCCTTTGAATAAAGTCGAAGGGTTTAGAATAAGTGA